>NC_135173.1:22808030-23156364 GCF_041146795.1 Maylandia zebra | reverse complement strand
AAAGCCTACAGCAACATCCAAAAAGGCTACAGAGCAACCCCTCTACCACATCTAGGTTTGTCAGACCACATGTCCATGCTGTTGATCCCTGCATACACTCCCATTAGGAGAAGAGCCCCCCCAGTCACAAAAACTGTGAAAACCTGGCCAGAAGGTGCATCACATCAGCTGCAGGACTGTTTTGAAAACACGGACTGGAGCGTGTTCGAACATCAGGACCTTGAAGAGCACACAACATCAGTGCTCTCATATATTAACTTCTGAGTCAACAGTGTCACTGTGGACAAATGTCTCCGGGTGTATCCCAACCAGAAACCCTGGATGACTAAAGAGGTCCAGGTCCTGCTGAAGCAACGTGATGCCGCTTTTAGATCCGGTGATGGTATGCAGTACAGTGCAGCCAGATCTCAGTTGAAAAGAGGCATCAGAGAGGCCAAGGCAGCGTACAAGAGAAGGATCGAAGACCACTTCACCACCAACAACTCACGACAGGTATGGCAGGGAGTTCAGCACTTAACCAACTACAAACCTGGCAATACCACGTTGACTGAGGGTAACGCGGAGCTTGCAGAGGAGCTGAACCACTTCTTCGCACGCTTTGAGGTGAAGGGACCAGAGGCAGCAGCAGCAAAAACATCGGACAGCAGCAGCCCAAGCCTCATAGTGCAGGAATATGAGGTGAGGCGCACACTGAGGGCAGTGAACCCCAGGAAGGCCACCGGACCAGATGGGGTAACCGCAAAGGTCCTAAAAGAGTGTGCAGACCAGCTGGCTGGGGTCTTCACTAAGATCTTCAACACTTCACTGTCCCAGTCCTGCATCCCGCCGTGCCTAAAGTCAGCCACAATTGTCCCACTGCCAAAGCGTACTAACATTAGCAGCCTCAACGACTACCGACCAGTTGCTCTAACACCTGTTATAATGAAGTGCTTTGAGAAACTGGTCCGACGTCACATCATGTCCTGCCTGCCACCCACACTCGACCCGCTCCAGTTTGCATACAGAGCTAACAGATCAACTGAAGATGCCATTGCTACAACGCTCCACACCACCATCTCTCACCTGGAAGTGCAGGGCCGTCACGCCAGGCTGCTCTTTGTTGACTTTAGCTCTGCTTTCAATACGATACTCCCGGACAGACTAATAGATAAACTGCTGGAAATTGGACTTCCTTCCACCACCTGCCGCTGGATCAGAGACTTCCTCTCAGACCGTGTACAGAGAGTTAGAGTGGGGCCTCATCTTTCCTCAGCCCTCAGCCTCAACACCGGCTCTCCACAAGGCTGTGTACTGAGTCCCCTACTGTACACTCTGTACACACATGACTGTGTTAGTTCCCACCCAGACAACACAGTCATCAAGTTTGCAGATGATACCACTGTGGTGGGGCTCATCTCAGGGGGAGATGAGACTGCATACAGAGCTGAAGTTCAGAGGCTGTCAGATTGGTGTGCAGACAACAACCTGGACCTCAATACCACCAAAACAAAAGAACTGGTAGTTGACTTCAGAAGGAGGAAGTCCGAGCTGCAGCCTGTCAGCATCAACGGGGAGTGCGTGGAAAGGGTCTCCAGTTTCAAGTTTCTGGGTGTGCACATAGACACAGACCTCCAATGGAGCTCTAACACCTCTGCGGTCTTAAAGAAGGCCCAACAGCGTCTCCACTTTCTGAGAATCCTCAGAAAAATGGACCTGAAGAAGGAGCTGCTGACCGTCTTCTACCGCTGCTCCATTGAAAGTGTGCTGACATATTGCATCGGTGTGTGGTTCTCCAGCTGCACCACAGCACACAGAAAGGCACTCCAGAGGGTCATCAATATGGCCCAAAAAATCATTGGACATCCTCTTCCCTCCCTGAAGGACCTGTACAGCACTCGCTGTCTCAAGAGGGCACGCAGCATCCTACGGGACTGCACGCACCCAGGACACCGGGTGTTTAAGCTGCTGCCGTCTGGCAGGAGGTTCAGGCTGCTGAGGTCCCGAACAAATAGACTCAAGGACAGCTTTTACAACAGGGCAATAGCCCTGATCAATTTAAATAGCTGACCTGACTGGATACTTCCCTGGACTTTTTAGGGGGAGGTAACAATGTTTAAAACGATAACAATAATATTTATATTTATAACAAGGTGCAATAATAATTAATGTGCAATAATAACAGTGTGCAATACACATACACTTATTCTTCTTTTTTATACTAAGTTAATATACTGTGTTGTGTTGTTTGTTACGTTGTGATGTGTCATATCGTGTCGTGTTGTGTTATATGTAGTGCCGACGTAGGACAGTTTTTCCAATTTCATTGTACTACTGTACTATGTATGACTGTGCAATGACAATAAAGAGTTATCTTATCTTATATGTATATATGTATATATATATATGTGTATATGTGTGTATATATATATATATATAGCAGCTGGATAGCGTAGTGGTTAGACTACACGCCTTTGGAACAGAGGATCGCAAGTTCGATTCCTACCTGGGGCGTCTGTATCCAGTAAGGGTCCTAAGGCTAGACCCCCTATGCTAAGCAAGCCTACCGCAGACATGAGCGAGACAGATAAATATGAAGGCATGCCGGCTCGGACGTCGCCCGGATCAACAAGGTCCGCGTCAGGTGTTGAGGAACCAGGGCACCCTGACGAAAAGTGGGCTACTGGAACAAGAAGGCATCGGTGGGCAAGGGACGAAAACAGGGCGTTGTTGGAATGCTACTACGCAAGTAACCCCGGCGGAAGGGGCTACATGAATAGGATGAGGGACCTATGGATTCTTCGATACCCAACATCCACAATGACGGCGAAACAACTAGTAGCTCAGTGTTCCAACATTCGAAAGAAGGGACTGCTCTCACAGCTAGAGATTGACGAGGTACAACACAAATGCTACGGCAAGGAGGAGTCAGGACGCCAGGTCAGGGGGGAGATATCATCACCCCCACCCGAGATTGGGTACATAGCCCCAAGTGTGAGTTGAGTGCGAGAGGAACTGACCTGAAAAATAGGATCATGGCCAAGCTTGAAACCTGGATCCCCCGTAGCCGGTTACCAAGATTACGTGAAGTACCCTCAGAAGGTCTGCTAGATGATGTTAATGCAGCACTACGGGCAATACCTACAACCACGATTACCGACACTAACAAGCTGATCTACAATACGGCAGCAGTGATCAGTGAGATGCTTGGCTACAAGTTGAACAGCCACAAGGGGCAGTACCCTCCATGGAGAAGGAGGCTAGAGGGCAAGATCAAAGTAGCACGGAGAGAGGTTAGCCAACTAACGGAGTTGCAGAAAGGTGCGACGAATAAGGTGCCTAAGAAATACAGCAAGCTGTCCATACCTGAGGCCTTGGAAACTGCCAAGCAAAGACTCACAGCCTTGGCCAGCCGCTTGAGGAGGTACACCAGAGAGATAGAAGGCAGGAGAATAAACCAGCTGTTCTCCACAGAACCAGCAAAGGTGTACTCTCAGTGGCAAGGGAACAATAAGAGAACAGCACCACCAAGGCTGGAGACGGAGCAATACTGGAAGAGCATATGGGAGAAGGATGCAACCCATAACGGCAATGCTCAGTGGCTAGAGGATCTGAGGGCAGACCACAGCGACCTCCCTGAACAGGGTCCAGTAACCATCACAGTGGCAGATATCCAAGAAAGGGTCTCCAGTATGAAGAGTTGGACAGCACCAGGGCCCGACATGGTTCACGCCTACTGGCTGAAGAAGCTAACTGCACTCCACGAGCGTCTGGCAGCACAAATGAACCAGCTGCTAGTTAACGAGATACACCCGGAATGGCTAACTGAAGGCCGGACGGTCCTGATCCCCAAGGACCCCAAGAAGGGACCGGTCCCCTCCAACTACCGACCAATAACCTGCCTCAGTACTACATGGAAGCTCCTGTCAGGCATCATATCGGCTAAGATGAACAGGCACATGGGTCAATACATGAGCGGGACACAGAAAGGAATTGGCAAGAATACCAGAGGCGCAAAACACCAGCTACTGGTAGACAGAACAATCAGCCGAGACTGCAAGACCAGACTGACCAACCTGTGCACTGCCTGGATTGATTACAAGAAGGCCTATGACTCAATGCCCCACAGCTGGATACTGGAATGCCTAGAATTGTACAAGATCAATGGGACCCTAAGAGCCTTCATCAGGAACTCAATGGGGATGTGGCGTACAACACTAGAGGCCAACTCCAAGCCCATAGCACAAGTCACCATCAAGTGCGGGATCTACCAAGGAGATGCTCTGTCCCCACTGCTGTTCTGCATAGGCCTGAACCCCCTCAGTGAGATCATTAACAAGACTGGCTACGGATACCGACTACGGAACGGAGCAGTTGTCAGCCACCTCCTGTACATGGATGACATCAAGCTGTATGCCAAGAGTGAACGAGACATCGATTCACTGATCCACACTACCAGGCTATACAGCAATGACATTGGAATGTCGTTCGGACTGGAGAAGTGTAGTCGGATGGTAACAAAGAGAGGGAAGGTAGTCAGAACTGAGGGGATTGAACTACCAGAAGGCAACATTGCAGACATAGAGGACAGTTACAAGTACTTGGGGATCCCGCAGGCGAATGGGAACCATGAAGAGGCCGCTAGAAAAGCTGCAACCACCAAGTACCTGCAGAGGGTCAGGCAAGTCCTGAGGAGTCAGCTGAATGGTAAGAACAAGATCCGGGCCATCAACACGTACGCCCTGCCCGTGATCAGGTACCCTGCTGGGGTAATAGGCTGGCCAAAGGAGGAGATAGAAGCCACTGACATAAAGACAAGAAAGCTCCTTACCATGCATGGAGGGTTTCACCCCAAGTCCAGCACCCTGAGGCTGTACGCTAAGCGGAAGGAAGGGGGCCGGGGACTGGTGAGTGTCAGCACCACAGTCCAGGATGAGACAACGAACATCCAAGAATACATTGGGAAGATGGCCCCAACTGACCGAGTGCTCAGTGAATACCTCAGGCAGCAGAAACCCAAGAAAGAGGAGGGAGACGAGGAACCAGCATGGAAGGACAGGCCCCTGCACGGTATGTACCACCGGCAGATAGAGGAGGTGGCTGATATCCAGAAATCCTACCAGTGGCTGGACAAAGCTGGACTGAAAGACAGCACAGAGGCACTAATCATGGCAGCACAAGAACAAGCTCTGAGCACAAGATCCATAGAGGCTGGGGTCTATCACACCAGGCAAGACCCCAGGTGCAGGCTGTGTAAAGATGCCCCAGAGACAATCCAGCACATAACAGCAGGGTGCAAGATGCTAGCAGGCAAGGCATACATGGAACGCCATAACCAAGTGGCCGGCATAGTGTACAGGAACATCTGTGCCGAGTATAACCTGGAAGTCCCGAGGTCAAAATGGGAGATGCCCCCAAGGGTGGTGGAGAATGACCGAGCTAAGATCCTGTGGGACTTCCAGATACAGACGGACAAAATGGTGGTGGCTAACCAACCGGACATAGTGGTGGTAGACAAACAGAAGAAGACGGCCGTAGTGATCGATGTAGCGGTTCCGAATGACAGCAATATCAGGAAGAAGGAACACGAGAAGCTGGAGAAATACCAAGGGCTCAGAGAAGAGCTCGAGAGGATGTGGAGGGTGAAGGTAACGGTGGTCCCCGTGGTAATCGGAGCACTAGGTGCGGTGACTCCCAAGATAGGCGAGTGGCTCCAGCAGATCCCGGGAACAACATCGGAGATCTCTGTCCAGAAGAGCGCAGTCCTGGGAACAGCTAAGATACTGCGCAGGACCCTCAAGCTCCCAGGCCTCTGGTAGAGGACCCGAGCTTGAAGGATAAACCGCCCGCAGGGGCGTGCTGGGTGTTTATGTGTATATATATATATATATATATATATATATATATATATATATATATATGTATATATATATATATGTATATATATGTGTATATATGTATATATATATATATATATGTGTGTATATATATATATATATATGTGTATATATATGGGCTCAGTCTTATAGTGTGAGGAGCTCGGACATACAGATGGAGCTCGGAGCCACTTTTCCTTTGTGTCTAAAGCCAGCTGAGGT
Organism: Maylandia zebra; assembly: GCF_041146795.1. Classification (NCBI taxonomy): domain Eukaryota; kingdom Metazoa; phylum Chordata; class Actinopteri; order Cichliformes; family Cichlidae; genus Maylandia; species Maylandia zebra. The sequence goes on along the minus strand of NC_135173.1, from coordinate 23,150,290 downwards.
GGCTCAGACCTCTGATAAGGAAATCTCCTGAGCACCTCCCTTTTTAGATTATCTGGCCTGTTGGGAGGAGACCCAGATTCACACTCAGAACCGGTTGCAGAGTTTACAGCCATGTAAAAAAGAAAAAAAAAGACTTTTCCCTGTTAATGCCCTACCTGCCCCCCTGGCAAAACTGTGGCACGCGTGCCTAGGGTTGCCGACCCCTGATTATAGTACATAAAACCTCAGAAATAAAAATAGGCATACTTTTCCACATGACTGTAAAGTCCTTTACAGTCACTCAGAGGAAGCAGAACCATTCTTTAAAAACAACCTTGACAACCTTTTAAGGTTGTTGAGGCAAATTTTGCCATCGATCATTACTAAATCCAACAGTTATAAAGCACCACATCATCATTTTGAAGTGATATTTTTGGCCACCTCATTAGTAAAATAGTCTGGGGGGGTAGCTCTGATTTTGGATGGCATCAACTGCCAGGGGATATGTATGGTTGTCAACATTTTACTGCAGCTATTAAAGAAAGCCAAAAAAAGTGTTCAGCAGTGCAACCACGAAAAAAACATTAATAGGAAAAAATGAATTTGCCCCACAGAGAGACGCTTCGACAGACAAGGATTGGATATGGTTTGATTTCAGATGAAATGGGAGGGAAAAGCAGCAGCACATAATCAGATAACTGTCAGAATGAATCAACTTTATAAAATGACAATGTAAATTTGCCACTCTGTAAAATGCTTGAAGTCTGTTCCCACTGTATGAATAACCTGACCAATATTAGAGTGAAGTATGAAGTGGAGGTGGTCATTCGGTTTATTTCTTGCATTTTTCCAAAGCCAAATTATTCATCTAAAGGCAAAAAAAAAGTTCAAAAGTATTGATTTTTCTTCTAACCTGATCTAAAACTCCAACTAGGCTTCCACTCAACTTGTTTTATTTAGCTATTTATTTCAGTTACATCCCTTTTACATGACTTGTTTACACTTCAGTTTCCCAGAGCATCGACTTCCTGCTGGTTCCATTTATTTGCACTCAGTAAAGAGAGAAGTGGGAGGGAAAGACAGGAGACAAGACTAACTATTAGGCTGGTCTTGTTGATGAGACAATTACCCTCATCCAATGGGAAGGTGTCTGGTTCGACCTTCAGTGCCACCTCCCCACCTACACACCATCCTCAACTCCCTCACAGCCTTCCTCCAAATTGTGTCGCCAAGGTAACGTAAGAAAGTAAAGTAAAAGGGAGCACATGCTGCTTTCCTTGATGATGTGGCAGGACCTGGGTGATCAACGGGTCACGTTTATGTTTTTTCCTTCCCTTTCATTGTCTTCTGCTGTGATCACAGACAGAAAAAGAACAAGAGGCTGCCACACTGACTGCAGAGGAGTAATGAAATGGAGGCAAAGATAAATTAGGAGCCATTCATCAGCAACTGACACGAATGCACCGAGTTTGCTGGAGTTTCAGGTCTGGGTGCGGATCCATCAAGTTTGATGCTGAAGCCCAAATTGATCTGCTTAATTCTCTCCCCGGGAGTTTTTTCCTCCTTCTATTATTGAACCATTCTATCTCTGTTTGTTTCAGTTACCATGATGAGTAACCTCAATAAACAGTGTTGTGCAATGCAGCTGGAGTATAGCATAACCTTCATTTTTCAGACATGCTTGGTCTGCTTTCTCTCTCTATTTTTAATGCACTTATTAGTAAGCTTCTAACGACTCATAGAGGTGTTGCTTCCTACTTTCAGATTTTAAAAAATGTACCTCTAGTCTTTTATTTTAGTGCTGCCAGCGTTAATCTCGTTAAAATGACGTCAACGCATTAGCACGGTTAGCTCGTTAATGCGTTAACATCGTGCAGCCATAAGCATGGGGCGATCTGCGTTAACTCGCTAACGGAGATTTGCCGTGTTAATGCGGCGTTAACGTCATTTTAACGAGATTAACGCTGACAACACTAGTTTATTTATTTATTTATTCATTTTTGATGGATGGAGTTCTCTCATTGGACGAGAGTACAGGATGTAGTGTAAAATACATTGAGTGACATCCCTTTTCCTGGGGTTTAATATGATCTTGTCCCACCCTTTACAGCTAGAACAGCTTTAACTCTTCTGGGAAGGCTTTCTGCAGGTTTAGGAGTGTTTATGAGAATTTTTGACCGTTCTCCTGGAAGCAAATTTGTGAGGTCGGACAGTGATTTCGGTCAAGAAGGCCTGACTCGCAGTCTCCAGTCTAATCCATTCGAAAGGTGTTTTATTAGGGTTGAGATCAGGACTCTGTGCAGGCCAGTCAAGTTCTTCCACACCAAACTCACTCATCCATATCTTTATGGACCTTGCTTTGTGCACTGTGTGATAGAAAATGTGTGCTTCACCTCATCTAACCTCTGTGTAGTATTGATATGTATTTGTAACTTTCTTGTACAAAGTAAGCGTGTATGTAGCTGGGGAAACAACGCACTGTAAACTTTGCTCAAGGCCATGACGTGGTTCATTATCAGGCTGGTGCCCACATGATGGTGAGAATTTCACTCCCAACCGCTGAATAGACAAGATTGTATCCACACGATGGATGGATGTAAAGGACATGTTGTAGTTCGGCCTTTTTGTAAATTCTGGTATGAAGAACCCCTTTTGTGTTGTATTGATCCATCTGCAAATGTTTTAACTTTCTTTCAGTAAATCTCCGAGAATCTTTTTGGTTTTGAAGCTCAAATAATTTTTCCACAGCACACTGGTGTGCAGCCTTGCTGGAAAAGGGGGCATCCCTAAACTGTTCCCACAAAGTTGGGTGCATGAGTTATCCAAAATGCCTTGATATGCTGAATGAAGCATTAAGAGTTTCTTTCACTGGAACTGAGGGGCCGAGTCGAACTCCTAAAAAACAACCTCCTCCTAAAAACCCCTGCTCCATCAAGCTTTACACTTGGCACAATGCAGTCAACAACAAGTTCCATTCTCATGGCAACCACCAAACTCAGACTTGTCCACTGATTTGCCAAACAGAGGAACATGATTCATCACTCCAGAGAACACGTCTGCACTGTCCAGTAGCAGCATGCTTTACACCACCTCTTCTGTCATTTTGCATTGCATTTTGTGATGCAAGGCTTGGATGCAGCTGCTCTGCCATTGAAACCCAGTCCATTAAGCGCTCTACACACTTTTCTTGAGCTAATCTGAAGGCCACATGAAGTTTGGAGGTCTGTAGTGATTGACTGATTGCTGACTGATTGGTTTTATGTGGCTCTGGCTGATTCTCAATCACTTCCACTTTATTATAATTTCGCCAATCTTTGTAGAGGCGGTCTGCATGCTTAGGTGGTTTATTTTATACACCTGTGGCCATGGAAGTGATTGGAACGTATTTTGAATCATTTGGATGGCTAAGTGAATACTTGGGCAATACAGTGTATGTTTGTGTTGTGTCATATTTTCCACAGACCTATATGACAACTTACACAGCTCTGACTTCAATCATGTAATGCTGCTTTGTTTTTCAAACCAGCATTTTGTTTTAACTTAAAACCACAGAGGAAGGTATTTTATAAAACCTGAATCTGTGGAGTACATTCACTCATGTTCTTAATCTGAGGAGACTAAATTGTTCACCTAGAAGACTGAGATCCTTTACCAAATAGTTACCAAAGTATCTCTATGTATAAAGTTTTTATGTGGGACCTCTAAATGAAGGTTCATGGGGGGGAAAAAAACGGGGGGAAAAAACCCAGTACCATTCACAGAGAGTTGGGGAATGGCTGCAATCACAGCACTGTAAGATGGTGAAAATGTACCCTTAGGCCCCCTCCTCGATTCAGAGATGGTCTTTCCCTTTTCACATGATCAGTGGTTATTGGTCAGTGGCAGTTTAGCCACTCTCCTTTGACCTCTGATATCAACAAGGTATTTTCATCCAGAGACTTGCTTCTCGGATATTTTCTCTTTTTGAACAATTCTCTGTAAACTCTAGAGATGGTTGCGTGGAACATCTGAGATGATCAGCATCTTCTGAAATGCACCAAGAGCTCATATGCACCAACAATCATGCTACCTTCAAAGTCTCTTAAATCACCTTTCTTTCCTACTCTGATACTCTGTTTGAAATTCAGCAGCTCTTCTTGACCATGTCTACATGCCTAAATGCCTCGAATTGCTGCCATGTGATTGATTTGCATTAAGAAGAGGTTGAATAAGCGCATTTAAGAAAGTGGGCAGTGAGTGCATAGCCTCATGTAAAAATAATCGATGTGAGTCAGGAAATTTATTCTGATGGGAAAAGAAATGTCTAAAGTAACTCTTACCGCAGTCCAAATATTTCAAATATAGTCAGTCTTAAATTAAATGATGTCATCACCAGTGAGACTGGCCAGTGCTTGCATTGTGAAGGGTCTAAATAATAAACACAAATAGCATGACTGAGTATATTAATATGTTATGATGTCCCATAACACTCGTGGTAATAGACTTGTTAATCAGCTGTCACTGTTTCAACCAAACGTGAAGATTTGGTGCTAATCCCGTATCACAGAGTGGTAATGTCAGACTGTCAGACTAGCACTGTTGAGCTGCTGTAACTAGAATAGAAGCAAATAGCTGGATGTCCACCCTCTGGAACTAATCACAGTTAATGAGAACAGCCCAATAAAGCAAAAAAAAACAAAAAAAAAAAACATGTTCAAACCAGCTTCACTTTATGTGACAATATTATGTTGCTAAAAACAACATGAATGCTCTGCTTTATCCTATTTGCTATGTGAAAATATAGACATCATGCTTAGCAAGAATCATTCTTACAAACTGTGTCTTCATTTCATCCTTAATTGCAATACTTTATGCAATTTTCTGGTTGCTTATTACACTTTCGAGTGTAGGGTGGTAGGTTTTTTGTTTTTGTTTTATTTGTCAAAAATCCTTTAGTTTCCCAACCTAAAAAACTAAAATAAAGTAAATTATACCTGGATAGTAACTGTTGTGTGGATCAGCTGACACAGTATTTTGGTCTGACTGCGTCAGATATTTGATATTGTCACTGCAGGCAGTGTAGACACTGTTGTCCAAATTCACCCTTGTCCCCAGATTATTTTGGACAATATATGTGCTCTACGGTGTACATTCTAGGACATCGTCAGGTCTCAAAAAAAAAGTTGTCAGGTATCAGACAAAAAAATTGTCAGGTCTCAGTTGTCAGGAAAAAAGTTGTCAGGTATCAGAACACAAGGTACCAGAGAGAAAATCTTCCTGCAGGTGGCGGTGTTGTCATGTCCCACCCAGTGTTGCCAATTTAGCGACTTTGTCGCTATATTTAGCGAGTTTTCAGACCATCTTAGCGACTTTTTTTCTGAAACGCGACTAGCGACAAATCTGGCGACTTTTTCTGGCGTTATTAGAGACTTATTTATGACGACTTTTTCGCGTGAAAGCGCGTATCGCTCTTACTCTCAATAAGCAGCGGGTGCTGCGGTGGGCACCTCGCTCGTGCCAAAGCGCTCACAGGCGGAGGATAGTCCTCCTCCAGCTGCTATCAGGGCAGGGCTCCCGCACTGACTGTAACGCAGTCAGTTCTTCTTTTACTGTTATGTTGTTTTGTGGACCACAAAGTTTAAAACCACACACACACACACACACACACACACACACACACACACAATAACTCCACCAGAGTGCCTGCTTCGGGTCACTTTTGCCGGTCCAAGCCCGGATAAAGGAGCAGGGTTGGAATTGTGACATTAAAAAAACAATAATTGCTAAAAGAAATTTAATTTGTAGTTCTAAATAAATTCTAAATGCATTTAAGACGTTTTTTACTGACTTTATGTCTCTTCCACGATGCTATTTCTCTCTCCAACAGCGTAGGTTAGAATTACATTAGCATGACCAATTATGCAAATTAGGCGATGACATCATTTTCGCTAAATGATGTCATCGCCTAATTTGCCTGTCCCATTTGGTTCTTTAGCCGTCAGAATTGTTGTCTGAAGACCAACAAGGATACCCAATGGATTTATTTTGCCAAATGGATCATCGTGGCATTGCCGTATTGGTCCATTTGATCGACCTTTGTTTTTATTATTTATTTTATTTTATTTTCAGCTGTTACAGACGGGACGGACATGAGTGAGGGATAGGAAAGGGAGAAAGAAAGAGGAAGGAAAAGAAAAACAGAAGGGGAGAGGGAAAGTGAGAAAGGGGGGAAAAAATAAATAAATAAATAAAATAAAATCTCCTGGATCACCAGTTGAGAGAGAAAGAATCGAAAACAAGCAAAAAAAAAAAAACAAAGTAACATACTAAACACAACACCATCGCATTAATCTAGCTAAGTGTAAACAGCAGTAAATACTAAATATTCAATGTTGTTGTGCAGCACGCAGGACAGACAGCGCACAATGTGCTTTGAAGTAGCAGCCAAGAAAGGTGTAATTTAAGTCTACGAATAGTGAACACGCGTGTGCACACCTGTGTGGATCAGCGCGCTTGTATTCAAATGGTTTCCACATGTAATGGTCTGCAAGAGGGTGTAGAGAGCCATAGCCCTGTCCCCCAGGGCATGAAGCAGGCATGGAGGAGATCCAGGCCCCAGACATCCAGAGTGCGAGAGCCCAAGGAGGACCACCGGAGGGGCATCCGTGCCACCTTCATGGGAAGGGCTAAGGATCCCCAGACGAGGCGTCACCCAGTAGCCACCGAGCAGAAGCTAGAGGGGCTGCACCGGCGTGCCCGCCGGCTCTGCCGGCAGCCAGCTGTGCCAGAGTGAACCGAGCCACAGGCCCAGAGGCCGGAGGGCTGAAATCGATTTCCAAATACGTCATCAACGTGTGACAGCGGGAGAGCGTAAGGTCATTGACCTCACCTGAGTTTTACTGCGGTTCAGGCTCCTAACGACACAAGGGCTGTATCCCAATTCAGGGTCTGCAGCTTTAAAGTGCGCAGCCTTAACGGTCCACAAGGGCCGCGTACTTAAAGGCCGGAAGTGAGAGGCTTGTGAAATGGGACAGTCTAGCCTCCGTCGCGCTGCCCTGGATGCCTAGCAACCATGATACTAACAGCTGGAAACGTTTCATACAGCTTTGTTTGACAGAAATGAAGGAGAAAATCTTTTGTTTGTTTGTTTGTACATGAGCTTTGATTTGATAAGTATCTGAGGCTGACTGTGAAATCATGATTATTGGGCTTCACACAGTCATTTAAGATTACCTAGTAAATAACAATTAGCTAATGTTGTTCATGAGACTAAAGTCATCTCACTTTGGTAATGTAAATATAATATGGCCAATATTAAAGTTATAATTTCAATCATTATTAGTTATTACAGCAGTGAATGAACTCTGTTTCAAATACTGAGCTTCAGTAAAGATTCAAGCTGCATTTATTTATATTATTTATATTTCCTGTCACCTTAAATCTTCACTCAAAGACAGGTTTCTTTGACACAGTATATATAACTGTGTTATATATATGAGAGACAAATATTGTTCTTTTAATATGTTGGCATTACTAAATTTGTCTCAGTGCTTAATTTAAATATCCATAAAATCATCACATTCTCTGTAAGATTAAGGTCAACTATTGAACGGCGTATATTTTAAAGTAAAGGCTTTAAAACCAAGTTAGTACAAACATCGCTAATGTCACATAACTTTGCCGACATTTGGCCAACAGTAATGTTTTAATGTTCTTCGTTATTAAACATTCGCACATAAATAAGTAACATAATATTCAGTTGTAACACTTCCAATTTCTCCAATCAGGGCTAAGTTTCAAATGATGTGACTCATCCTGTGCATGCCCAATTCAGTTCTGCTATCACATGTGAAAAATCACCACATTTTGTCAAACACAGACAATTTAACATGAAAAAAAGTAATTTGTATGCCAAAAAGTAAGTTTTTCTACTTTATTTCAATGTTTAATAGCATTATCTGCTTTGCAGTTAAACTCATCAAATTTAAATTATGTTATTTGTATGTCTATGGGGATATATTCTGTCTAGGTCTTTAGTGCTAATGTTTTAGCCGTTGGCTGTAATGTTAGCTAGTTCATGGCTATAGGAGTCTGGGTCAGTTGTAACAGCAACAGTCTGGGTTAGTTGTAACAATAATGCAGATGTTACAAGTTGCCACACTATTACTTTAACTTATATTAAACAAGTTGGGGCAACGACATCAGCAGAGAGAGGTTCACTGGTCACTTTTGTATATGCGGTTAATGCCATTGGCAACACAATTCCTCCACTGTTTGTGTTCCCCACACATACATTATGCAGACCACTGTGTCAGAGATGGACCAGTAGGAAGTACTGGTAGTGGAAATAAATCAGGATGGGTGCAAGAAACAGATTTCCTCATCTTTCTGAAGCACTTTGCAAACCACACCAAGGTAAGCCATGATAAAAAGTAATGGAATTGCCATGCTGGTGAACAACTACATTTTTTCAGCTTCATTGTTATGTTCAAAATTGGTGCAAGAGCTGTAGGTTATAATGCCCACTGAGCCAATGAGGCCAAACTCAAGGAAGACCAACCAAAATTAATGAAATATTCAGTTGCAGAAAATTCCATAATTTGTCTTTTTTGGGGGGTTGGAATATGTTCAAAAGCTAGATTTCTGCATTCTGTCACGCACACACAGCTACATAAATGGCTCTAAGTGCATTCATGTGTTGAATAAACAAAGATTACATGTTAATGTTTTGTTAGTACCCTTATTTCATTGTGTTACATTTCACCCCAGGATATGTTACAACTAACCCAGACTATGGGGTTAATTGTAACATTTCACTCTTTGTGTTTGAGGCCATACCATGCAATGGGTAATTGTGCTGCAGAGAAAATAGCTGCACTATTTAATAGCAGAGACATGTAAATACTTTGCATTACATTTTGAATCCACTACCTTAAACGAGCTCCAATTTACAGACAGAAATGTCAAAAATGTTACAACTATCCCCGGTCTCCCCTACTTTTAAAAGTTTACTCTTCGGTTGCCCGTCTTCCGCCGTTTTTTTCCCCGGCAAAATTATCCACACCCACCGCCGCGCTATGCATTCTGGGATATGTTGGGCCACGAAGTCTACACTGCCACGGCCTTAAAATTCAATGAAATGAAGGACACATTTGAGGACCGCATTTCGAGGAATGAGGAAGTCCGTGTGTGTACTCCAAGTGAGGTCCTCGTTGATGTGGACACCGAGGTATTTGAAGTTGGAGACTCTCTCCACAAGGGTTCCATAGATCTGAATTGGGGTGTGAGTTTTCTCACCTCTCTGTTTTCTGAAGTCAATCACCATCTCCTTTGTTTTACTGATGTTCATGGAGAGGTGATTTGCCACACACCACTTTGCTAGTCCATCCACCTCACTCTGGTAGGCCGTCTCGTCGTTCCCAGAGATGAGTCCCACCACCACTGTGTCGTCAGCAAACTTCACAATGGAATTAGTGGGGTGTCTGGCCGTGCAGTCCGCGGTGTAGAGGGAGTAGAGAAGGGGGCTCAGTACACATCCCTGGGGGGCCCCTATGTTCAATGAGAGTGTATGGGAGTACACATCCCCTATTCTCACTGACTGTGGTCTCGTGGTCAGGAAGCTATAAATCCACCTGCACAAAGATGTACTGAATCCCAGATCTTGGAGCTTACCCGAGAGGGTGTGGGGAACTATGGTGTTGAGTAAAGGCAGTAAAGGCAGACAGCGCCTCTATCACCTGAGGCGTCTAAAGAGGTTTAAGATCTCCAAGAATATACAGAGGAGATTCTACACTGGTGTCATTGAGAGCATCCTGTGCAACAACATCATGGTGTGGTACGGGAACTGCACAGTACAGCAACAGAAAGCCCTGCAGAGGGTTGTGTGCACAGCTGAACGCACTATGGGAACATCTCTACCAGCACTGCAGGACATCTATGCTGAAAGGTGCAGATCCAGGGCCATCAGGATCATTAGGGATTCTAGCCATCCCGCCCACAAACTGTTCAGGCCACTGAGGTCAGGGAAGCGCCTCTGTAGCCTGAAAACAAGAACAGAAAGGTTCAGGAGGAGTTTTTACCCACAAACTGTGAGACTCCTCAACCAAAACACAAACCGGACAACATGATGGACAATCTCACACACAGTACATAATTTGCACTTTACCTTTCTTCTCTGAACCTTATCCGTACCTTATTATATACATCTGTACTATGTAAATATGTATATTTTTATAGTCTTCTCATTCAACTCATTACAGTGCAATATCTTGCACGTCATGGATATATATTTATAAGCACAAACATATGGACTTTTACATTGTTTTTTTATATATTTTTTTTACTTTTAACTTTTGTTTCTTTTCCTTTTTTTCTTAGCTTATGTAAAATCCTTTTTAGCATGTTTGCACAGTCGGGGGGAGTACTTTTTTAGCCAGAAAAAACATTTCACTGTATGTTGTACCAGCTATAACTACATGTGACAAATAAATAAAGAATTGAATTGAATTGAATTGAGCAGCCTTTGAATTGGGACAGCCTTCGTCGTGTCGCTGTGACGTAATTGGCCTTAAAATGCGGCCTTTAAGGCTGCAGACGCAGAATTGGGATACAGCCATGGTAAGTTAATAAACTTATCTTGGCCTGTATAGAGGCCATCCTGCTACACATGAAACACATCAGAGTCATAATTGTTATTTTAGTCACGTGTTTGTTTATTATCCTTATTGTTTTATTGTTTTAAGCAACAACTTCAAGAGGAGAAAAAACATAAACATGAGGCAGAAAATGAGATTGAAAATATGAAGAAAGAATTGTTGGAAACTCAAAAAGTGTTGGAGGAAGAGAAAATTAAAATACAGGAAGCAAAGAAAGAAATGGAAGATACAAAGAGTTACACTCAAAACATGAAGAAGGAACTGATGAAAGTGCAAGAAGAACTTGCAGAAGACAAAATTGAGGTGAAGGCATTCAAGAAAGAAATGACCGGCTCTGCGGTGACCAGGAAAGACTGCAAAGACGCACTTAAAGAAATACGAAAGCACAAAAAGGAAGCTAAAGAGCTCCTCAAACAGAAAGTGAAACTGGCCAAACAGCAGCTGAAAGAAAAATTTAAAGATGCCGAGGAGCAGCTCAACAAAACCTTAAAAGAACTAAAGGCAAAAGAAAAGAAAGCCGAGGACAGGAGGGGATTCTGGAGCAGACTGCTGAGAAAGAACTGACCCAGCAGCATCAAGTTTGAGGAGATCAATAGTTTCTTCCTCCTTCCCCCTCTCTCCACCTTTCTTTCACCCCATCCTTCTTCTTGGGACGTTTGTTTGTTTTTTAAAAACTCTAATCTAAATACATGTACTGAAATACACAAATAAAATTGCCATAACTTGACCTCATGTTGCCTGCTTCTTTTCTTGTGTGTCTGTGGATGTAAAACAGTAACACACTTTCTGCTCTCTCTTTAATTGTAAATAAATGCAATATGTTTTCATTTTAAAATGAAGTGCAAAAAACTTCTGCTCTAAATCTTTTTTTTTAGCAGAAAGCTTTTTTTTTTTCCTGTTGTGGAAGTTTTCCATTTAAATAAAGCCTGCAGATGAGCGGTGAGCGGTAGCTAACATTCTTTAATCAAAACACACAAAGAACAGACAACCAAGCTTGATGAAGTCCCTGCATGACCGCGGGACAGACGGTCAGCAGAGTCTCCCTGAGCCTAGCATGGCTCTCAGTTAAATACCTTCTCCAGGAACAAAAGGCAGTACACAGCTGTTTCACACCTTAACACTAGAATTACTACCCTACTACTAGATTTACTAGCCCTGCGCAAATTTGCGTAAATTCCCCTGGCACTGCGTTGTCTTTACAGTCCCTGGCACAGCAGCTGCAGCAGCTTCAACAGCCTGCGTCTGTGCTAATATTTCCTTGTGCTACATGAATCGGCAACAAAGTTCCTGAGCTAGAAGACTCAGAAACAATCTTCTTTTGCCTGTCCACCCTGTACATGCCTTGTACAAAATGTAGGCATTCACCGCCGCCAGGTCCAGCATATTGTAGAAAACTGCTACTGACCACCTGCGTGTTGCTGCTCTTATGGAATACATCCGCACAAGTTGAGTAAGTTCATGCCAGACTTTACTCACTGTGCCCCATAACGGCGTTTTGCGCTGCAGCAGTCTGTGCGACAGTGACAGTGAAGTAAAGAAATTGTCTGTTGTGACGTTTCTCCCATCATCTAAAAACGGCTCCATCAGTTTCATGACCACGTTCTCTGCCAGCCTCTCTCCCTTCTGACGACTGGGGTCTTTTCCCAAGTAAGGAGATGCACTGCAGACATATTTGGTGTCCAAGTCCATGGCCATCCAGAACTTGATCCCAAATTTGTCTGGCTTGGTTGCGTTATACTGTGTGAATGGACAACGAACCTTGGTAGGGAACAGCTGTTCATCTATGGTCATGTGTTCTCCTGGAGTGAAACTCTTAGCACAGTTCTTGTTGAAGCGTGTCCAGATGTCGGAGATCGCCGCAAATTTATCTGTTTTCACCCGTTCTGCCCGCGTGTCCTTGTCATCAAATCGAAGGTGTTGCATAATTGAAATGAATCTATCTCGGGGCATTGTCTCTTTGATTACTGGCACCAGAAATCTTTCTGACCAGCAATCCACAATGGCACCAACAGGACACATGATTGCTCTTACAAACAGGATTGAAATGAATGCCATCAGTTCATGAACTGACAAATTCCAGTCCGGCTCTATTCTGTGGGCTTGATGGACCGTACACTCCCTGATGGTCTGCAGCATTCCCACGTCTAACAGGCAAAGGAAGCTTTGGAGCACACTTGTAATCTTACGCTGTCAGAAGATAGACAAATAGAGAATGGTAAATTTACATGGACCTCACTCTAAATGGGTTTATATAAATATCATGTGTAATATGGCAGTGACAAACCTTAGCAGACTCTGTGGGTCCAGCTTGTGCAGTGAAGCACGAGCGATTTGCTACTGCACTGGGCATTTCAATGTCCAATGCTTTTTCTTGAGAACTGAGACCTGACAATTTTTTTGTCTGATACCTGACAAATTTTTTCTTGAGACCTGACGATGTCCTAAAATGTACACCGTAGTGCTCACTTACATCTGGACGAGAATTTCCCTAAAATTTGAACAACATTACATCAAAAATGTTATTCTTTCAATACCCTCTATACCGCATATTTATATTTGGTGTCCACAGCTGTGAGTTGTTTTGGTAGAGAATTCATGTTCCCCTTAACTTAGTTTTTTTTCCCCAGAACCATCAATTATTCAATTATTTGTACTTTTTGCCAGTAAACTGGCCAGCATAGCTACATACATTCATTAACGAATTTGTACTTGCTGTTTCTTGTTTTGATTTCTATTATTATGTCTTATAGCTCATAAACGGCTTATAGCCACACTTTGTGTAAATATTTGAATATAGAATATATGAAAGTTTATCATTCTGAATTAAATGACCAAAAAAAACCTTTTTTTCCCCCTATTTTTTTGTGATGCCGTAGTACTTAATATACAGAGTGTATTAAAAAAGAATGGTCCAATTTCAAAGTATAATTGAAAGTGTTTTACAAACAATGGCATTACCTGCTTAGAATTATCAACCATTTTACAGGGAGTGCAGAATTATTAGGCAAATGAGTATTTTGTCCACATCATCCTCTTCATGCATGTTGTCTTACTTCAAGCTGTATCGAAAGCCTACTACCAATTAAGCATATTAGGTGATGTGCATCTCTGTAATGAGAAGGGGTGTGGTCTAATGACATCAACACCCTATATCAGGTGTGCATAATTATTAGGCAACGTCCTTTCCTTTGGCAAAATGGGTCAAAAGAAGGACTTGACAGACTCAGAAAAGTCAAAAATAGTGAGATATCTTGCAGAGGGATGCAGCAGTCTCAAAATTGCAAAGCTTCTGAAGCGTGATCATCGAACAATCAAACGTTTCATTCAAAATAGTCAACAGGGTCGCAAGAAGCGTGTGGAAAAACCAAGGCGCAAAATAACTGCCGATGAACCGAGAAAAGTCAAGCGTGCAGCTGCCAAGATGCCACTTTCCACCAGTTTGGCCATATTTCAGAGCTGCAACATCACTGGAGTGCCCAAAAGCACAAGGTGTGCAATACTCAGAGACATGGCCAAGGTAAGAAAGGCTGAAAGACGACCACCACTGAACAAGACACACAAGCTGAAACGTCAAGACTGGGCCAAGAAATATCTCAAGACTGGTTTTTCTAAGGTTTTATGGACTGATGAAATGAGAGTGAGTCTTGATGGGCCAGATGGATGGGCCCGTGGCTGGATTGGTAAAGGGCAGAGAGCTCCAGTCCGACTCAGACGCCAGTAAGGTGGAGGTGGAGTACTGGTTTGGGCTGGTATCATCAAAGATGAGCTTGTGGGGTCTTTTCGGGTTGAGGATGGAGTCAAGCTCAACTCCCAGTCCTACTGCCAGTTTCTGGAAGACACCTTCTTCAAGCAGTGGTACAGGAAGAAGTCTGCATCCTTCAAGAAAAACATGATTTTCATGCAGGACAATGCTCCATCACACGCGTCCAAGTACTCCACAGCGTGGCTGGCAAGAAAGGGTATAAAAGAAGAAAAACTAATGACATGGCCTCCTTGTTCACCTGATCTGAACCCCATTGAGAACCTGTGGTCCATCATCAAATGTGAGATTTACAAGGAGGGACAACAGTACACCTCTCTGAACAGTGTCTGGGAGGCTGTGGTTGCTGCTGCACACAATGTTGATGGTGAACAGATCAAAACACTGACAGAATCCATGGATGGCAGGCTTTTGAGTGTCCTTGCAAAGAAAGGTGGCTATATTGGTCGCTGATTTGTTTTTGTTTTGTTTTTGAATGTCAGAAATGTATATTTGTGAATGTGGAGATGTTATATTGGTGTCACTGGTAAAAATAAATAATTGAAATGGGTATATATTTGTTTTTTTGTTAAGTTGCCTAATAATTATGCACAGTAATAGTCACCTGCACACAGATATCCCCCTAAAATAGCTAAAACTAAAAACAAACTAAAAACTACTTCCAAAAACATTCAGCTTTGATATTAATGAGTTTTTTGGGTTCATTGAGAACATGGTTGTTGTTCAATAATAAAATTATTCCTCAAAAATACAACTTGCCTAATAATTCTGCACTCCCTGTATGCTCAGTCCTGGTTTTCAGTTAACTGGACATACATTTATTCCTCTGGCTGTGGTATGGGGCCTCTCTTCAAGTGTTCTTGGCTTCGCTAGATGTTTATTAGAAGTTAATTTTCTTAACCATAGAAATCATTCTGAGATCATCCACTTCCAGGTCTTTTGGTCTTGCTGAGCTGGGCAGCGCATTTATTCTTTTTAAGAAGGAACCAGACTCCATATCCTGAAGTTGTTTTTTTTTTTTCTATCTCTGTAACAGGTTTATTTTGTTTTTTTCAACCAAATGATGGCCTCCTCATAATTTCATACTGTATTTAGAGTGCCTCTGACATGATACCAAATACACGTTAAACACTTGAACTCTACTCCAGATCTTTTACCTGATTAATTCATCACAGAATGATCAGGGCCTCATCTGGTCAGAAAACTGCTGTCAGTCAATCATGCAATTAGTTTTGTGCCTCTGAAAATGGGGGACTGTGTATAAAAATGTCTCTAAAATAGTTAATCAGATAATAAGACCTTGCTTTACAGCTGAATTGCTTAATTGCTGGAACAAACTGTAGTGGTGCACAGAGACAAAATCACAACAACAACAACAAAAAAATCATAAAACATGTGTACAGAAACATACAGCAGATGACATACTGTATGTGGTCTCTCATAATTCAGTTAGATTTTAGTGACATTTTCAAAAAAGAAAAAGAATTAAAAAAAACACACAGGGACCACATTTAGATTTCATATATTTTAATTGATGATCACCAGGCTGTTCTGTAGTTCTAGTTTTACCAGTTAGATTTAAAGAGACAGAGAGATATTGAATATTGCGCTGCGGAAGAAACCATAAATTTAATACAATGCAAAAAATAAAAAATAAAAATAAGAGAGAGAGACAGAAAGAGAGAGAAAGAAAGAATCAAACAGAACTACCAGTACAGTGTCTTTTTTTACATGTTAATAGGGCAAGCAATAAAAGCACAGCCCAGTTTTATATTAGGTCAGTACCAGTTAAGACAATTAGCTTTTTTTTTCAAATATACTTCTTTAAAATAGCATTGTATTTTTTTCATTATAATTATTATTGTTATTATTATTTCAATGTTAAACAAGTACATTCAGGATATAACTAAATAAATCACATGCAGAAAGATTAGATGGACAGATGACACCATACGTTGATTGTGATCATTTTAATGCAGGAGATGAAATCGAACTGAAAGATGCACTTTTTTTTCTTTCCATATCTTATCAGCGTTTTGTGTAGCTTCAGCTGTTTTTGATCATCCCGTCACATAAAACTGCCTAAAATAAACAAGATTCGCTTCTTCGTTGTATCTTTCAGATTTGCTCTTTCCAGAGCGATATGTACAAATCTGTGTACAGCACACAAGTGTGCGTGTAGCATTTTATTGAGTTTATCAATTTTATTAATGGTGTTTTGAGTCTGCATGTGTTTCAAGTCATTTTCAGGAAAAGGAAAAAGTTGCAGCTGCAGTTAGTACTATGTTACTGTGTTACTGTTAATATGTTGCTTGTGGGATCTCAGTTTCTTTCTTGAACCTTCCTCTTTCTTTGGAACAGAACTGAGACTGCAGTATCTGCTCGCCTTCTGCACGCCGTTACATTTATTTCTGTCTAAGTTGGTGTGAATGTTTTTTTTGTATTTGCATTTTTTCTTTGTTTTTGTCTATTGTTTTTGATCCAGCAACATTCATATGGTAGTACCAACTCTACATTCAGAAAAATAGATCTCCTGTATAGTGCATTCAGCTTCTGTATAGCAATACAGTTCAGTATTGAGTGATTCACAGCGTTCTACTTAATGCCTCAGGAAAAAAATTTCAAGGCCGGGTATTTGGAATCTGCCAACTTAAAAACATTATTCAAAGACAGTACAACAAATCAGACCATCCATAAAATCTGATTCGCACATTTAATAAAAAGCTTCTTCCTGCTTTGATCCCAGCTCATACAGCATTGAAAGGAGAAGTGAAAAGGACTTTTTGCTTGCTTGATCGGTTCACAGACATTTAAACATGTCTTCAGGGGAGTCATTTTAAAACCTTCATGCTAGGCTGGATATGTACTTGTGCGTACGCAGATGTTTGATATACAACCTGCATCAAACTCAGAGATTCTCTGCAGGTGTGATTTGTTTTAAAAGAAAGGAAAAACACACAGAAGCCATGTCTGCCTCTGAAACAACACAAGCATGGGATGCATATCAAGGCTTGTACAGTGCATAATGGATGAGGGCTATGATGAAAAGAAAAGGAAAACAACATTCAGTGGCAGCTGTGTGAGTTCGCCATCTTTGATTTTAAAACTAAAGTAGAGCGGGCAGAACAGTGAGGCATTGGAAGATGAGGTATAAAGTAAGGAGTCTTATGAGCAGCAAGATATTGGCACTGGTCCCAGGCTAGCCCGAGGTGATGATGCGGTCTAGCCTTAGTTTCTTCCGTGTATTGAATCCAATTGAGGTAAAGGACTGACTAAAGTTTAGCTGTGAAAGCTTTTAATAGCAACATCCTGACAAAAAGGACTTTTTGGGAATCAAAACCAGCCATGCGTCCTCCATCCTGGCCCTCCTTTTTAGCTTTAAATCAGCCAACAAAAGAAACATAACAAAACAACAAAAAAAACATAAAATATTTCTTGATTTTATATCTCAAACAAAGAGCAAATTAACCTCTGAAAAGTAAATCGGAATTGGATTTGCTTTGCAGCACCAAATTTAAAGGTTAAATTGTGAATATCTTTTAAAAAACGTGCATATAAATTAGGAAATGAAACATGGCCCAATGTGAATATGAGCTGCTCTCGAGTCTGGCTGTAAACAAGCAGAAAGACCTTTCACAGTGAACTCACAGAAAACTCGCCTACAAAACCAAAACCATGCTGCAATTAAAAACAGCTACTCAGAGCGTACTGTATACTCAAGCACACAAAAAACTACTTCTAAAACATTCCTACAGTATATCTGTGACCATAACCCACATTCATGCTCATTCTCTCTCTCTCTCTCTCTCTCTATATATATATATATATATATATATATATATATATATATATATATATATATATATATATATATATATATATATATATATTACTGTGACTAACATCAGGCAATTGCTTCATGTTGATCTCGTCCCTCGCTATTAGCAAGCTCAGTCTGGAGGAACGTCCTGTACATAGTTTAATTTATATTATTGAAAACTTCCTCTCTGCTACTACACAAACTCTCTGTGCTTCGACTTCAAACAGCGCCCCATCCCCGCCTCAGAAAAGTGCATTGCTATTTGGTGCAACACGTTGCTCTCAGACATTCATATTGGTTAGAAAGTAGTATTTTGATATGAGGATTTAATGCTTGGCTTGAATTATACGGTTCCAAAGTTTGAGCAGTGGGAGAGTACTATATCGCAGTGCAATTTACAACTTTAGTGTATGAAGAGATTGGTCCTCAGTTTTAAAGTTTTCTACTTGGTTTCTTTCTTTCTTTTTTATGACTCTGCTTCAAAATGGCTGACATGTCCATAAAACATCCTCCGCTCTCTAAAGGCACGTGAAAGAAGCCTCCTGTAACATGTTTTTGTTGTGAAAAGTACCCCCCTCCTTAATAAATAGAAATACTGCAGTTCCCGCTGGCATATCGTTACCACTGAAGGGACGAGCAGGCAAGCTTTCGTTGCTACATTTGCCACAGGTCACTGCTTGCTGTTGTGTTTTTTTCTTTCCCATCCCTTTGTGATACTAACGGAGACGGTACATTGTAGCTAAACAGGAGGAAATGACAAGAATTAAACCCTCTCACTTAAAACGCTGCGTTCGCCTCAGGATCAAATCATCACAAAATATATAATTTATTCAACAGAAACTCTGTGTTGATATGAAACATTAATCTTATATGCATACTGGAGTACACAGAACCAACAAAGACTGTGATAAAGACTTAAAGAAGAACACCCAGCAGAGATGTGATTACTGTAGAAACGTCGTCCCTTTTGCCTGGCGCCTACTGAAATCACTTGAGCGCAGACAGCCAAACTGTGTAGTAGTCTATCCACACTATACTGCATTTCACACTTGAAAGGCCGGCTAAAGAAAGGTTTAACCCTACGCAGTTCTCTCCAGAAGAGTCCGAGCTAAAACACAAGCAACATGCACCAGCTAAGCTGTGAGAGCCAGAAGAAGAAAGAGTTTTCCAGGCACCTCCTAAAACTTCACCACAAATCACAAGAAGGAACTTTTTTGTTGTTTTGTTACATAACATCAATTTATGCCGTTATCGAGTTAATCAAAACACTACTGTAGCATGAGCTGAATTGCAAAGGATGCATTTTGCTGTGTACGCCGATGGAAAAGAAAGGTTCAGATTAAGAAACGAAAGCTTTTCTAGTCTTATAAAAACACTTTGCGTATGATCTTAAGAAATAATTGATCACGGATTCGTTTAGACACCATTTTGGAGATGATGAGAATTCCTAGTTCAGTAGTGTTTTGGCACTTGTTTTGACCACTTGGAGGTCTAACTTTGCAATGTAATTTGAGTCACCTTTGTAAGAGCTACACGTGACTAATCTTGATCTTTAACTGTGGCATTATTATTCCTTTGTGGGATAATGATCTATGTTTATCTGTCAGGTGTAAATATGTTTTTGAAAAGTATTTAAATTTGTTCCACAACTGCTAGCGCTTCTATAAGAAATGTGTAAGGGCAGACATTTAACTCACAGAAGAAAACAAATATAAAAAGTACGGTATTATTTGCGAGATAGCCCCACTATCACAAAGCATATACCCAGAATTTTGACTAACAGAATCTAGTGTATTGAGGACTGCAGCAAATGGGTCTGAGACTGGTACCATGAGAGAATGAGAAGCTTTGAAGAAGCAGAGTACTGTTCGCTCTCGCTCTAACGTCATGATGAGGAGGGAGGGGTTGTTGGCGGCGGGAAAAGCGGAGCGGTGCCCTCGAAGCTCAGAACTCGATCTTGCAGGCGGGGAAGGACTCATCCTGCATGACTACGGTGCTGCTGGAGGCCAGAACCATGATGTTCAGGTCCTGCTGCCTCTCGTGCGTCTGCTGATACCATTCCCGGGTCACCTCTGTGTCATGGGTCGGGATCAGAGTAACCTGACAGAGATATAACAAAAGGAAATGAGAGGCGAGCTGGCAGGAAGGGAGTAGGACAGATTGATTTGGAGAGGACTCTGGAGTCAGAATTTGTACAGGTCCAATGGCTAGTGTTTTAACTAACAGTACATAGTCTCCAAACCATTCTCCAGACAGATCTACCTGCCAGAGATGTCTTATATCATCAATGCTGTTCATACGTGCCACAGGGCCACTGACTGTATAAGACAGCGTCCAAACCGAAAGTACTACTATTGATCCACTCAGTTACGCTCTGCACTCTTCTATTTTTGACTGACTGAGCCTCTACCTCTAAAACAGTTCTTATAATTCAATTCAATTTTAGTGATATAGCGCCAAATCACAACAACAGTCACCTCAAGGCAGACTCTGAAATACAAAAAAGAACAACAGGAAACCCTTTTCTTAGAAATACAATAGACGTGATATAAATTTTATTAGCATATTAAAGATACTCCCTCTATATCACCCTTCTGCCTCTTATGGATGCATCATATATTGCTTAGAATTTGGATGAGAAAAGGTGTCCAAAAAATGGAGATTTGTACGTGGATAGTAATCTTCTGACAATTAACCAGTAATCTCAGATATATGAGTTTTGTCAAAAATATTTTCAAAAACATGCAATTAAAACATCTGATATCATCAAAATATAGGCAATGTGAGCTGCCATGATGCCATCTTGGGTACTCTATTCTTCACAATAAGAACAGCCTTGTTTGCTGCATAGTGGTGAATCCAGTACTGACATGTGTGACAGAATACAGATGAAAGGGAGCGGGGACGGGGACGCTTTAAAACCAAATACTTAATCTATTCAAACTAGAACGAAACTGTTAACATACAAACTGCTGATGAGGAATTATATTGCACCAGTGAACATTTCTAACACATGTGTCAAATGTTTGAGGGAAAAGCCACTCTCTTTCACTGTGTATGGGACTATCCTAAATTACAACTATGCTCGAAAGCAGTTGTTTAAATTTTATCAACTGTAAATTTAAAGATTCGCTATCAGGCAATAAATGTACATATTTGGTAAATAACCCAAAATTTTTACTGTCTTAATTAATTTTGGACTGCAGTAGAACAGGAGGCCAAAACTGGATTTACCAACAATACATGCATGAGTCAAAGAAATGGCACGGCACTCTGACGGAAAGACTGACTTAGATAACAAGAGGAAGAGCAGGAGACTTTAAAACACTGTGGAAAACTTTAGCTGAATTCCTTGGTCGTCAAGGTGCACAGTTATTTTTAAAGTGCTCTGTTGCCGAGTGTGTGTTTTCTTAAATATGTTTAGTTCATAAACCATGTGAGCCAAAAGCTCAGGCTTCAGATTGCTCTAAATGCTCAATAGCCTTAATAGGGTCATGTTGTGCACACCATAGACAGCGTATAAGGTGGACATGGCTATCATGACATCGCCAATCGGTTTCTTAAGTCCAGTGAGTTGGGAGGAGCAGCTAATCAGAAGAAAGTTGGCTTAAAAGGAAATGAGGTAAAACAGCTTTTTTTAGACAGTAGGTTAATTGAGGGGCTGCACCAATTAACCCCTGAATTTATCTCACACAATTAACTGTGTGAGATAAATAAGGTTTACTTTGAGCTGTGACTCACACAAAGCTACTCTTATAGGAATATAAGAAAGGAGTCGGAAATGAAAATAGCAAACGTTTAATTTTTTTATTACAATTTGATAATTGATAATGTGCTCACTTGAGCTATAGCTGTCTTTTCTTTAGAGACAAGAATGACGTTCTAGTTATATTTGCTGCTGTGGGCCACAAGGTCAAGTAAATGTACACATTAGGTGCTCTGCAGGATACAGTGAAGTCATCAGCCTTATTATGATTATTATCCTTTTAGCTCAGATGTCTACCAACTTCTTTAATAAGAAAGTGTTGATTCCATGATTGCCATGGTTTCCCAAAGTAATGAATCTATGCTGTGCACTTCATATATGTAATCCAGCGGTCCCCAACCTTTTTTGCGCCACAGACTGGTTTATGTCCGACAATATTTTCACGGGCCGGCCTTTAAGGTGTTGCGGGTAAATACAGCAAAATAAAACTAGTACCGGTACCAGAAAAAGAACATTTATTCATAACACATGGTAAAAGACCCAGGGAAACAGTTAATGATAAAAACGATTTAAAAAATAACGATAAAAACGATAAAAACCCTGAAAACCATAAATTTCACACCCGAGCCTCAACTCTTGCTGATGTAATCTATCCATATATTATAGAGTACATATATTATAGTCATAGAAAACGTGAGAAAATATCAAAAGAGAACAAGATGCTGAAGCTAAGGCAGCGAGGGGATAAATACCTGCAAATTGGAGCCCCACTGAGCTTTGCCTTCCAGCAGGGCATCCAGGACTCCACGGCTAGGCTCTCCACTGCTTGGGTCATTCCCACTCACAACGTAGTATGCAGCCCGCACTCTCTTGAAGAATTCCTGGTCCACATTCTTGGCACTGCAGTGGTTGGGCACATAGGCCAGGTCAACATAGACAGGTGGTCCAGGGGGGACAGTCGAACTGGATTTCTGGGCGTTATTACCTGGAAGTGATCAAGGATACAAAATAAGAATTCAAATATTAAAAATGACTTTCCTGAAAATGCACAAAGGAATAAGCGCTTTCATCAAGTGAGATAATTATCTAATTCATTCATATGACGAAATTATTTTTGTTTGGATTTTTAAATGTGATCCGATTGGGACCTGAACATTCTCCATTTTGTTTGAAGTGCTAATGTTATCACCACCTGAGGAGTTATCGCTTGAAGTGATTTTTCTTAGAAAAGCTTTGTAAGTAATGAGTTCTATTGTTATACAATCAACCTTGATGTCACTGTTTTGTGTGCAACAGCCATAGACTTAAAATTCAAGACAAACATAGCCAATAATTTTTCAGCTGTGAAGCCTCAATTTGAGCATTTTTGCCTTTGTCACTTTGGCTTTTTGAAAGCAGATGCTACAGGTCTGACGAAGCTTGCCCTGCTTAATCATTCTTTTTACTCTGATGAAGGCATACAAAATGAAAAATATGAACATCATGTTTCATGGACCCCTTCTGGCCATTATAAATAATACAGGTTAAAGGAACCTTTTCACTGGCATCACTTTTCAGACCCAGAAGCTATTTCCATCAAACAGTAATACAGCAGGTAAATAAGTATTAAAAAAATCATAAATTTTCTAAGAAAAGAGGTGCAGAAAGGCATGGAAAGTCACGACACCTACTGAAATCTATCAGTAATTAGATAATGAGCTCTCTCAAGACCTTAACCTTATTGAAGAGTTGTCCAAGAGCCAAGGAGTACTTGTGGAGCGTTACAGAAAGACCTGGAATCAGCAGGTACAATTGTTTCAAAGAAAACAATAAGTAATGTATTCAACCGCCATGGCCTGTATCATGGCAATGGAGTCACACAAGACTCCATTGCTGAAGAAATGTTAATGCATGTTAAAGCACATTTCAAGTTTGCTGAACAACATTTAGACAAGTCTGTGAAATACTGGAAGGATTCAGTCTGGCTAGATGAGACCAAAACTGAAGTCTTTAGATGCCACGATATATGGAGATCAAAAGTCACTGCATTTCACCAAAAAACATCATACCAACAGTGAAGTCTGGAGGTGGGAGGTGAAATCTGTTTTTTAGCATACAGTACTGCTTCATATAACAGAAGGAAGGATAAATGGGAAAATGTGCCAAGATATTCTAGGTATAAATCTGCTGCCATCTACCAGGATGATGAAGATGAAACAAGTGAGAACATTTTAGCAAGACTGTGCGTGTGTGGATTGGATGGGCTGTTACTGACGTCTGGTGATAATTTTATGTCAATAGCACCTTTAGAAGTTTCTTTACTTGGAAAATTGGTGACTTGTTCGATGCTTATTTTACCTGCTGTAAATGTGCAAAGTTCTTAAAGTGCTCCTTCTGAATATGCATTACACAGTAAAGTGAAGGTCAAATATCTAGGGGCAATAATGATAATAACAGCTCTCCTGATTAAATTTGGTTTTCCAAAAGCTTAGTGTTACCGAATGTTAATGATTAACCTCACCTGAACTGCTCTTGATGCCATTGACCAAGCCTTTCCCAGGGTTGAGGATCTCGCTCCTTGAACCATGGGTTTCAGACATTTTGATGAGCCTGGAGCTTCTGTCTGTGTCCTTCCTCCTGAGGGAGGCTGATCGCGGCGAGGCAGAGTCCTTAGACTGTTTCACTGGAGTAGAAGACCTCTTCCTGACTTCCCCCTTTCGAGCAGGAGAGGCTGACTTGGGTTTCCCCTTTCTCAGGCCCTTGGTGGTCTTGTGCTCCTTCTTGAGAATTTTCTCTGTACTGCTGTGATCATTGAGAAGAGCCTCTGGATCCACCATGCACACATCTGGGTGAGGTGGGTGGGGTAGAGGGTCCTTCATCGGAGCGGGAAGGGGATCGTGAGTCTTCTGAGATGACCGTGGTGATGAAGGATGGTGGCCACCACCAGCTCCAGATAATTTGTCCACCGGCAGATGCTCAGCATCTTCGTCTGAGTCCAGATTTCCCTCTGCCGTTATTGATGGACACTCCTCAGTTTCTGGAGGGACATCAGAGTCGGACTGTGACGGCAATGACTCGCTCACTGATGTCGGTGGTGTCTCCTCACCAGCTAAAGTCACAGCCAAACCAGATGACATTGCACCAGGCAGCTGGCCTTGTCCCTGTCCGGCATCTCCATGGTGACTCTGAGCATGGTGGCGCCTCTGCTTGTGTGACCTCCTTTTCACAGAGTGCTGCTCTTGATCATCCTCACCCCCTTCCTGGGAGTGGCCACTGCCACAATCAACTTCACCCTCATCACTGGAGAGCTGGTGAGGGCTGGGGTTGATGAAGGATGGAGAAAGTTCGCCTTTGCGATGTTTGTATTCACAGGAGGAGAATCCTGGCGGGGATTCAGAGGAGGAAGTTGCTCCAGTGTTCAAATCCGAAGGGCGATCAGTCTTTACATCTCCTTTGCTGGATCTTTCTGTGTGGTACGTGTCTTTTGAGGTACTGTGGGCACTTGCCATCCACTCCATTCCTTCCTCATCATCATCACCATAACCTGGAGGGGGGGCACTTGGAAAGTCGTCCGGCCTTTGTAGAAGCTCCCAATCAGATATACTGCTCTTTCTCCTTACCTCTAATCTCTCAGACGGCATCTCCAATAAGCTTTTCTCCTCCGCTATTTCGGCCTCCCTTTGTTTCCCATCTTCTACCTTTTCACTCAGTTTGGGATCACAAGTTACTTTTTTCTCCTCTGTGATGTCTTTAATGCTCTTTTCCTCTGGTTTCTTTTCTTCTATTACCTGTTTGAATTCAGTGTCTTTCATTTTGTCTGCCTTTTCATCTTTTTCACTTGATTCTTTTTCTGACACCTTGGCATCATCCTTTAGTGGTGCAGTATCCCCAGCACTCTTTTCTTCTTTTACCTGCGATTGTTTCTCTTTCACCTCTTCTGATTTGGGCAGGTCTGTTACGGCACATGAGGTTTTGGTAGTGTCAGTGTCACTCACCGGAGTGACCGATGCTGCCTGTTGAGCTGTTTCCACCGTTGCATCAGGTTTAGACACAGCGGTTGCAGAGGTAATGGCGACTGTCTTTGTTTCTTCAGAGGATGTTGTACTCTGTGCGACACATGATTCAGTTATTAATGAGAAAGTCTGTTTTTGCTCAGCTACTTGGATTTTTTGACATTCGATACGACACGGTAGGGTGCCATCCTCCATTTCAAGGGTATCAGGTTCCTTCTCTTGGGACTGTTTGTCAGAAGAGTCAGCCCTTTGGAGGGGAGAGACATCAAAGCGTGCTTCTGATGTGGATGAACTCTCCTTAACGTCTCCTGTAGTTTGTAAAAATGGTGCTGTTGTGGATGCTTTTAACACAGGTTCAAGCATATGAAAGCTGTCAGTAGAAGATTTTGCGTCTGGCTTTACAGAACTACTTTGATCTTCTGGCTGCTTGGCAGTAGTAGACAAGCCTGGAGATGATGGTTTGCTCTCTGCAAACTGACTGGGCAAGGACTCTTTTGTTTCAGGTTTTGTCATTACCTCCATGTACTCGTCTCTTTGAAACCCTCCAAAGCAGGAACTTGTTGACGCTGCCGCAGTTGATGGTTCCTCTTTGGCCAAAGATACTTCAGAGGTTGATAATTTATAAGGTTCATCTTTGCCTCCCAGCTTTTGGCTCAGATGGGTAGACCCTGAATATGAATAACTGTACGATGTTGAGGAGTACGTCGAAGCGGAGTATGTTAAGCTTGTGTATGGGCAAGGTGATGAGGTAGAGTCCTCGTGTTTTTCTGTGATACCAGAAGTACGCCTCACATCTTGACTTCCTTCTTGGACATCTCTTTGGCTTAAATACTTATCCTCACTTTGCTGGGAGGCATCTGAGAGCACAAGGGTGTCTTTCCTGTCATCCTTCAATGCTACTCCATTCTCTTCACTGTAGTAACTCTCATACCTACTATGTCCAATATCAGCATAGCTACCTGTTAGCGGTGAGGATGGACTGGACGTAGGCTTTGACATAGAATCAGTTTGGTCTGTTGCCAAAGAGCTGCCAGTTAAGCTACTCGTGGATGTCGGATGACAGGTTTCCTTTGATGAAAGACTTGACTCTGGTGATGGAGACTCTTTATCTTCAACTCCTTTTTTTGATTCTAGTACATCAGATGAAGAAACACCCTCTGCTGACGACAACCTCCTCTTTGTGGATGGCTCAGGGGACAAATGCTTTTTGTCAGTATCCTCTAATTTTATTTCTTCAGTATGTTTGGGTGTAACTGTTGGAGCAACAGAGCTTTCATCTATTTTCTGCGCACACGTGTCTGTTGATGAAGTTGTTCTGCCTTCGTCTTTACTTGCTGCTTCAGGAGGTTTGGATGTGCTTGTATCTCTAGCAGTGGCCTCCTCTTTAATTGGTTTTGGTTCAGGTGCTTTTTTACTTACATCCTGGACTTCTTTATCCACGGCTTTAAAAGCTGAGGCATCATCAGGTGTCATCTTACATACAGTCTCCTCTTTAGTTGAGTCAGGGACCTGTGACTTTTTATTTGAGTCCTCTACCTCTGCTAACCCAGCACTGTCACCAGAGCTACGTCTGCACATTTCCTTCTCAGACTGTTCTCTCGCACCTTTTTCCATATCTATGTCACTTGACTCTTCCTCTTCTTCATCCTCCTCCTCCTCCTCATCTTCATCTTCGTCATCATCAACGTTAAAATCCTCTCCCTCAACAATTAATCTTTTGTCTATCAGGCTCTCTTTTCCTTCAGCACAACTTAAGGATTTAGATGTAGCAGAACTGCTAACTTCGCTATAATCAGATGCCAAAACATTATCATCAATTTCATGTCCTATAAATGTGGCCGAAGAGGGACTCCTTGAATCACTCGATGCATCCTCTCTCTCTAACACCGATGGCTGCTGAGGTAAAATGTCTTTTTCTGCAGGCGAGTACCGACCAGATGGAGATCCCTCTCTATGGTCGCAGGAGTCAGTTTTGTCTTTGAGTGACTCCTCAGATTTTTCTTTGTCTTTTTCTGTTGCTTCCTTTTCTCTGAATTCTCCAAAAGGTGAAGCAGTACCTGATGCTTGTTCACCAAGATCTGTCTGGCTCCATGAGGGAGAGGGTATTTCTTGTCTTACGCCTGCTGATTGAAGAGCAGCACTGCTGGACTCTAAATCACTTTCTACTGGTGCCTGTGTTTGAAAGGCTGCTGCAGCACCTTCCTTTATGTCATCTTTCTCTTTTTCTGACCTCTCTGGTTTGTCTTCTTTTGGAGTGAAAGAATAGGCCTCAGCAGCTTGAGACATTTTGTTGTCTTGCACCTCTAAAGCTGAAAAGCTTTTGTCAACATATGGTGTGTCTGCCCTTTCTTCTCTCTCACTCTCTTCCTCTTGGCCTTTCTCACGGTCTTCATATCTTGGGGAGTCACTTCGACTGTGGTGGCTGCTTCGCTCGCTCTCTGTGAGGGAAACTGGGCTGTAGTCGACTCTGCTGAATGAGAGAGGTTCTTCTTTGTACTGCTCATCCAGGAGGAACATGGCTCCTCCAGCTTCCGCCTGGCTTGATCTTCTGTTATCATCAATACTGATGTCAGAAGCATGATCAAAACCAAGAGAAACTTCTTGTGAGTCCAAATCGTGATCTCCTGGAATAGGTTTTTCATATGGATCGTACTTAGAGGCGCCAAAGCTGTGCTTCTCGTCTTCAAGCCTTCCACTGACAGTCTCCTCTGTGCTCAGTTTTTCACTTTCCACTTTTGCTGGGCCAGCCGTGCGTCTGACATGTTCAGAATCTTTGTCCAGCATAAAATACGAACAAGGTTGTGATAATCCCGGAGACGCCACCTCTCGTTCTCCTTCCATCTCTCTCTCTGTTTCTTTTACTGGTTTCTCATCCAGTTTTGTCTTCTCTGGAGCACTCTGGATTCCTGAGCTCACCTCAGCTGGCATCTGTTTCTCTTGATGTGGCATTTCCTCCACGCTAGATTGGCTTTCAGTACTTGAAAGTGTGTAGCTCATAGGTTGGCTGTCTGTGCTTGATATTGCTGACAGTGCTGGCTTTTTCTCAGATGAGTCTGACACTGGTTCTGTTTTGGCAGAGGTTGTCTCCTTTGATGTGGGAATATCAAAGGATGGCTCGGGCTTGGCGAGTGGTGCAGGTGTAGCTTCTATTTTTGCAATATTTTTGTCTGCTTCAAGGAAAAGCATGGACTCCTCTTTCCCAAACTCTTTGAAGTCCTCATCCATAGAGGGTTCCTGCATTGTAAGTGTAGGTATAATCACTGTGGGCTGTTGAGATGTAGGTGATTTTGTTTGATCACCCATCTGTACCGTTTGGGTTAAAGGCAAACCTGCAGAAGAGATGTCATGGTCAGATTTTCTAGGCTCCACTGACAAAGGTCTGGAACCTGCTCCTCCCATACAAATGTCTTCATCCTCTTCATCTTCTCTGTCTTCATCAGATGACTGAACCACAAATGCAGGTTTGTACTCTAACTTGGATGCCGATACTTCCTCTCCAGAGAGCACCAGAGCAGGTTGCTTAATGGTTTTGTCCATGTCCTTCTCCTGTAATTCCTCTTTCTCCCATTTCTCCTCTTTGGTGTGGTCTGCATCAGAGACATCTTGTTTTTCCTTCTCTGAGAGCTCATCGGTCTTTACGCTGGCAGAATCCTTTTCTTTAATCATCGTTTCGTCCTCTGCTGTCTCTTTCTTTTCTTCTGTGATGCCTTCAGATTCGTATGTGTATTCTTTTTCTTGCTCTTTTTCCATTTTCTGTTCTTTGCTCAGTTCCGCAACATGTGTATCATCTTTTTCTTTTCCCATCTTGTCTTCAACACCAATAATGACCCCTGATTCTATATCTTTTTCTTTTGTATCCTTTAAAATTTGGTCAGGAGATTTACAAACGTCATCTTTTACTGACGTTGCTGCCAAAGAGTCTGGCTGCTTTTCGACTGATGCAGCTCCAAAAATATCCTTCTTATCTGCTTCAGGAAGCTTATCAGAGGTCACTCCATGTTTATCACTAATATCAAAAACATAATCTTTCTTAGTCTTCTCCTCTTCCAAGGGCTGGGTCTGTGAAAGACCTACTAGTTTTCCATCATCTTTCCTAGATTCTGGCTCAAGAGGGGAATCATCTTTTATTTCCTTCTCTTCTTTAGAAACTGTTGGAGTGTACACCTCCTTCTCCGGTTCCTGTTTGATAGATTCTGCATCACAAATGTGATGTTTGACCGTATCGATTGTTTCATCCTTAATGGTTTCAACTTTAGATGGTTCTGTTTTTTTTGCATCTGTGGGTTGCTCGTCAGTGGTGTCGGCTTCTTTCTCTTTTGTTGCATCACCCTTAACAGTTTCTTTATCCTTCAAATCTTCCAAAATAGCTTTGTGGTCATCAGTATCACTCTTCTCCTGCTCTTTAGGCTCCTGCTTTATTTTTTGTTTCTCAGAAATGTCACTTTTTTCCACAACTTTGTCATCCTCAGTGGGTTGAAAGTTGGTATCATCAGTGTCTTTTTCCTTCATCTCCTTTATGGGTGCCCCTTCAGAAATAATCTGTTCATCCTCTTTTTTAATATCTTTATCACAAGTTTCCTCCTTTGGTATTTCTTTTGCCTCTTCCTGGATGAGTTTTACATCTGATGGAGCATCTCTAAGTTCAGCCTCCTTTACCTCGTCTGTGAGGGACTTGACACCAGCTGTGTCTTTGGTTTCCTGCACTATGGAGGGTTTTGCATCAGAAATTACATCTTTAATAGTGTCTGTATCTTTTTCTTCTTTCTTGGTGGGTTCGATAGCAACACTATGATCCTGGATTGTCTCTTCTTCCTTGGACAGTTTGACAGTCAGCATTTCCTCCTCACGTGTTGTCTTCCTTTTTCCTTCTTCTGTGGCTGATTCCACAGCACAAATATCTTTACCATTTTCTCTGTCTTTTTCGTCCTGCGCTGCTGGTGTAGCACCAGCTACAACAATTTCTGTGCTTGTTTTGACAGGAGGAATCTCTTTGCTCATCATTGCATCCTCTTCCTCCATCTTGGCGGGTATGGCAGAAGGAGTTACGTCTTTACTCAATACTTGTTCCTTTTCTTCTTCTACAACTGGTTCGACGGTCTGAAGTGTTTTCTCTGTGTCTGCTTCAGTTGGTGTAGCTGAGAAACTATCGACTTTAGATACGGTCAGGTGATCTTTTTCCATCTCGGTAAGTTTAATGGTGGCAGCATCTTTACTTTCCTCTTGTTGCTTTTCTTCTTCACCTGCTGGTTTAACACCAGAAATTTCATCTATGCTTGTAAGTTTATCTTTTTCTTCTGCCAAGGTAGGTTTAATAGCAGGAGGAGTCTCATCTTTACATATGCCCTCCTTCTTCTCCTCTTCTACAGTGGGTGTGAAGATGTAAGCGTCGTCCATGTTTGTTGTTATATCTTTAGCCAGTTCCCTGGGAGCTGTGGTGTCATCACTCTCTTTTTTGTCCTTCTCTAGCTTTTCTGTGGCTGGTTTAGCCACAGAGTCATCTTTACACACTGTTGCATCCTTTTCTTCTGACTTGGTAAGGCTTGGTGTAATATCCATACTAATCTCTTGCCCCTTTTCTTCTTTTATAGTAATGGCTGATTCATCTTTTTTGCTAATACTGTCTTCTTCTTCTTTGCTGACTTTAGGAACAGTAATGTCAAAAATCTCTTTTTTCTCCTCTTTCTGCTCAACAGTAAAGGGCTTGGCAGCAGAAGAATCTATCTTATCCATCTCTTTTTCCTCTTTATTATCTTTGAAGACTTGACTAGTATCTAATGTTTCAGTCTCCTTTTTCTTCTCCATGAAAGGGAGATCTTCTTCCTTTCCCTCTTTCCCCATGTCTTCCTTCTCAGGCTTGATATCTGAAAGGTGGATTTCTTTGACTTCTTTTTCTTGAATCTTAAAAGTGCTACTATGAAGGGTGTCACTCTTTTCTGTCTCTTCCTTCTCCTCCATCAAAATCTTGCTATCAGACACATCCTCCTTTTTAACCTGTGTCTCCTTAACCTCACCTGTGGTTTTGAGGTCAAAATCATCTTTTTGTGTTTCGTCTTTCTGTTTCTGTTCATCTGTAAGTTTTTTGTCCTCAGGAGCATCAGTTTCTACCTCTACTTCTTGGGCCACTGGGGTGTAGTCTTTTTCTGGCTCCTTGTATTCATCTTTAATATCAACAGTCAATGTGTCCTTAGCCACTTCCTCTTTGACAGGTCTAGCATCAGAAGTATCATCTATCACTGCCTCTTTCTGTGTGTTCTCATCTGTGACAGATTTAATGGCTGAAATGTCTTCCTGAATGACAGATTCCTGCTTCTGTTCTTCCTTGATTTGTTCAGCATGTAAAGTATCGTCATTTTCCATTTCCCATTCTGCCTTGATGGTTTTAACTGCAGGTTTATCATCATGATCGTCATCATCTTTCTTGTTATCATCATCATCATCGTCCAGGAAACGACTCTCCCTGTCTGGAAATTTACCTGTTTCAGGCACTTTAGGTTCTTTCTCTGTGAGCCTGTCGTCAGATTCCAGTGAATTGCTCCCTAAAACTGGTAGTTGTACATCTGTTACAGGTTGTGCAACAACAGGTAAAGTTTCTGCCTGTTTTCCTTCATCTTTTGGCACGAATGAAGCGTCTTTTTCTTGGTCTTTGATCACTGGAGCCTCTTTCATGTCTTTTTCAGATAATTTGTCCAAAGATTTTGCAGATTCTACTTCATGCTGATCTGCCTTCTGTTGATCAACCTCTGTCTCAGTTTTTGCATCATCTTTTGCGCCTTTTTTGTCCTCAGTTGTGGTCACTATATCGCCAAATTCCTCTTGCTTTTGCAGCTCCAAATCAGGGAGCTTCATCTTGTCTTCCACTGGTGACTGACGAAGTGGAGAGTGAGCTGCGCTTGAGGGTCCAGACTGCGGAGGAGAGGCCATTTTCACAGTGACATCATCTGGACTGAAGCAACGCTCTTCGCTCTCTGAAGTCACTGAGTCGGATCCGAAAGGTCTAGTAGGCACAACAGATGAAATGTCTTTAGGTGTAACTGCGTCAATATTTTCCTCTTCAACTGGTAGATGGTCAGGTTTGAGGTCTTGTAGAGACTTTTCAGGTGACCCCGAGCTAGCAACTTTTTCAATGTCTTTCTCTTTACCCTGCAACAATTGGGTTGAAGCGTAGCCCTCTTGGAGTTTTTCAAGTGAAATTTCAACATTAGGAGTTTGGTCTTCTTCCTCCTCCTCCTCCTCCTCCTCTTCCTGAGTATCTACAACCTTAGCTGCCATTTGCACTTCTGCAACAGGAAGTTGTAGATCATCAGATGGAGACTTGGACTGTTTGTCTTCTTCCAAAGAAGGTGGTGAAAGAGTTCCTGCAGAAAGTGGCTGCTCTTTGCCTTGAGTAGAGTCAGGCGGAGTGGGCAGGGGACCTGGAGTTTTAGGCGGCTCTTCAGATTGAGGTGCTGCAACGGATGCCACCGACTGATCTTCAGCGATAGATGTAGGAAAGGAGGATATTTTGTCGTACTCTGTTATGGATGTTGCAGAAGATACATGCTCTTCTTCTGCCAGAGGAGCAGTGATGATGTTGGTGAACACCGATACTTGCTCTTGCACACCTGGAATAAAACCTCTCTCTGTCATGGCTGCAGCTTGTATCTCCCTCATGCCGTGGATGTTTACAAATGAACCCGTCTGATCTGGAACAGAGATGTCGTAGGCACCGACGTCATACTGAAGATGTGGTATTCTCTCCTCTGCCTCCTCGTGAATCTCCTCATCAGAGATAGTCTGTTCTGTTTCAGAGTAACCAGGAATAGTTTCATCTTGGATGTAGGACATGGGTTCAGCTGCAGCAGCACCTTGAGCTACTGAGGTTATAGGAGCAGTAGCCCCTCCAACATGTGATAGGTAGCCTTCCTCCTCCTCTTCTTCTTCTTCTTCTTCCACTTTGACCTCAGTCAGAATTTCTGTGGTTTTGCTTTCATCCATATGTTCAGGTTTGATCTCTTCATCAGCTATTACATCTAAATCTTCCACCTCCTCCAGTTCAGCCTTCTCCACTGCCTCCTCCTCTTCCCTTGATGGAATCATCTGTTGCTCCTCTTTAGTCACAACCTTGGCTAAGAGAGTTTCTGACTTCTCCATTTCCTCTATCTCGTGTTTTCTATCAAATGCTTCATCTTTTGCCTCATCTTCCTCCTCTCCTATTCCCATGTCTTCTTCCACCTCCTCCTGTATTTTCTTTACAGCAGCTGGGGGCTCTTCCTCTTCTTCCTCATCCTCATCCTGAGTTTGTGCTCCCTCATCTTCAAACCTTTGAGCGTCTTCTAGTTCTCGCTCCTGAGTCACTTCCTTGTCTTCGTCTTTAGCTTCAGCTTTGAGTTCTGCGGCTGGTGCTCCCTTTTCAGGGGACTTTGTTCCAGGTGGGATTTCAGACACTTCTTCGTGTTTTCTTTTCTCTTCCGTTCCTGCTTGCGGCTCAGAAGAGACCTTATTGCTGTCCACCAGCTCTGCTGAAACCGTTTTAACTTGAGTCTTTTTAAGTTCTTCAAACTCCTTGGTGAGGTCTTCAGGTGTGGAGGGAACAGATGTTCCCTCAACAGCTCCATTTTCTACCGGTTCAGGTTGTATAACTTCAGGTTTGGACTCCTCTGCTTTGGGTTCAGCGGGTTCAACCTTCACCGTTTTGCTTTTGCCAGTTTTGGCTTTACTTGACACTTTAGCTTTATGTAATGTCTTCCTTACCTCTGGTGTAAGTGGTTTCAGGTCAGGCTTAGTAATTTTTCTTAGCTCAGGTTTGGATGAGTCCTTCTTCTTGTCATCCTTGAACTTTGCATCCTTCTTGTCATCTTTTTTGGCAGAGTCATCCTTCTTCACTTTCTTGATCTCCTTTTTTTCCTTGTCCTTTTTCTCATCCATCTTTGACACTCTTTCCTTGGAATGTTTTTTCAGTGATTTTTCTTTCATGATTTTTTTCTTCTCTGGCACTTCAGTTTTAGATTTTATAGTCTTAGTGGGCTTTTTCTCCTCTTTTTTCTCTGATATGTTTTCTTTCACAGAGTCACTCTTTGCCTCTGTGGTGGCTGACACATCATCCTGCCCCTCGACTTCTTTCTTTGGGGCCTTTGCAGTGGTCTTCGGAGAGGATTTGAGACTCTCTTTGCTATCCGTTCTTTGTTTTAACTTGGTTTGTTTTATAACAGAGGGAGGAGCTCCTGAGGCAATGTCCTTTTGTGTGGCAACAGGATAGCGCAAGAAGTCAAGGTGCTTTAATTTTTCAAGGCCCTCTAGGATCTTGTTTTGTGGCGCATTCCCGGGGAACAGCACCCTAACAATCTTTTCTGTAGGGCTGGCAGGAAGCCATACAACTAAGGCTGTGACTGAAGTCAGGTAGGGCACAGATATTTCTCCTTCTTTCCCGTTGGGCAGCACAATGCCAGTTTTGGCCTTGCTGTTGCCAGCCCACTTCTGCATTAAAAATTGCATCTCTTTACTGTCTTTGACGGGGTTGAGAATGTACATGTCTAACCGGCCCACTCCCATCTTATGGAAAAGTGTAATGGGCTCAATGGTGTTGCTGACAACTCGAAAGAGAGGCTCCGGCTTGACGCCGAGTTTGTTAAGGTACTGCAAAGTAAGCGAGGCCTCTTCGATGCTACGTTTCACTTTAAGATTAGATTCTGGCATGCGAAGCTTCTCTGGCACGTTGAAGAACACAACACCTAGTTCAGGAGAAATCAGGTTCTTCATCCAGTCACTATAGTTGGTGGAGCCTTGTGACTGCTCCTCTTCCTGTTCTGCTATCTTCCTTTGAAGAAGCCCATTGATGCCCGGGAGATTGTCAGCGCCGATGTGTGTGAGGAGTATTGAGTCGATGCGGTCTAAGTGGCGGACCAGCTTCCAGAAGCAGGACTTTCGATCGGAGCCTCCATCCACTAAGATGTTGAAGCCATTCACAGCAAAGAGAGCAGAGTCTCCTCTTCCGCCCGGAAAGATGTAGCAGCATGGCTTGGAAAGTTTCAGGAAGCCTCCAGAAGTGGGAGGCTCCAGGAGGTCAAAAGGTGAAGGGACATCGACGGTTTCAGAGACGTACTCTGTGAACTCTGTGACACCCTCCATCTTGGGCAGAACAGGTTCAGGGTTTAGTTTGTATTCAAAGAACTCCCGCAGGGTCTGCTGCTGTCCCAGGGAGCTCCAGCCCACCTCCCCGCGGCAGGACACAGTAAGTGTAGCCTGCTGCTTGGGGGCTGATGTGCCCAGCAATTCACTGACCTGCAAGAAAGGCACACCCAGACATGTCTGAGTCAGTGATCATACGCATAGAAACAACATAAACTCTTATGTCAAGGGAAGAAATGACAAAAATGATATTTCAACTAAACGAACCACCAAAACTGCCTAAATAAATAAATAAATAATACAGAAAATAAAAATAGGCAATTGGGGATTTCAGTTTTTAATTTGATTTTGTATTATTTTTGTGTTGTAATGAGATGCTTAGACAATGACTTGCTTAAAATTATTTAAAACTGAAGGTTCAGCTGTGTGTGCATGTATGCTGCTAATTGAAACAGACGGTAAGTCAGAGCATCCACACGAAAAAGTAAATAGTCCTGACTGACTGCACTATTTTCAGCTAGATTAGCTAAGCGCCGCAGCTCTTCAGCAATCTCCCGACTAAAGGAAGTCATTTCTGCTGTGAGCCTGGCATTGATCAACAAAGGTGACACCATGGCACACTTTGAATGACAAGCCCTCATTTCCATAATGCAGAAATGCAAAAAGTGTAAAAAGAAATAAATAAACATCTAAGGAAGCAAACAGGAAACAAAGTGAAGGGTAAATAATTAGCAAACAAATACATTATAAAATACTTTATAATTAAAGTGAACTTATGATAAAACAAAGGCAAATAAATATAGAAGTAAATTATACAGATTTTTTAAATATAAATTAATAGACGACTTTATTTATTTATAGTGCTTTTTATTTAATAATCGATTGACTTATTTCTTCTTCCTCTTCTTTCGGCTGTTCCCTTTACGGGTGTCCTGTCACACTGCATGTCCTCCTTCATTACATCCATGAAGCTCTTCTAAGGTCTTCCTCTTTTCCTTCTACCTGTAAACTTCATCTTCAACATCCTTTGTCTGCACATGTCCAAATTACCGCAGCCTTGTGTCTCTAACTTTGTCTCCAAGCCGCTCAATCTGAAACGTCTCTCTCATTTCTAATCTTGTTCATCCAGGTACTACCCAATGAATATCTTAAGATTTTCAACTGCCACATCCAGCTTGGCCTCCTGTCTTTTCTTCAGTGTCACCATCTCCACACCATGCTTCATAGCAGGTCCCACTATCATCTCAATAAACCTCCCCTCTCACTCTTGCTGCTATCCGTCTGTCACAAATCACCCCTGACACTCGTTTCCACCCATCCAGTACCACAGTTCTTCTCTTGGCACCCTATCGTCTGCTTTCACTAGACCTCTAGTCCTTCTGTCTCCATCACCCTAACTTGCTGCACATCCTTTTCCTCTTCCTTACTGTACAGCCTAACATACAACTCACTACAAGCCTTTCTTTTTGTCACTTCTTTACACCTAGTCTCACTACTTTCTTCATCTCCCTAACTATCCGACTTTGTTTTTTTGCTAATCTTTTCCTTTAACTTACTTCCTCATTCCACCACCAAGTCTTCTTCCTCTGTCCAGAAGATCATACACATCAAACACCTTCTTCACCTCTACAGCTGTGTTTTCCCAGTCATCTGGTAACTCGTCCCTACTACCCAGAGCCTGTCTGAACTCCTCTCTGAACTCTGTGCAACACCCTTCTATCTCACTTAATTAACATATTTATTTGTTTAATTTAATTTTGCGAGCTTTGATCTTTTTTAAAAACTGAACGTTTAGAAAGTTGGGACAGGAATACTTTCAATTCTCATCATCTTTTGTGAAATATACAGTTATACATATTGTTTGTCTTTGTAGTCATTTTACAACTGATAAAAATTTGCATTTGTCCTTTGAGAGTAAACAGTTTTTAACCACACACATAACTGTGAATGCAAAATCTGAATGTTGTTATTCGTTTCATTATTACCAAAGAACAGTAGATGGCTTACCCCAGGATCAGTAAAGACACGTGAAAAGGTCTGGGAGGTGAAAACACCAGTTTGAAGGAGGAGGGCACCGTGATCTGAGCTCTGCCCACTCAAGACCAGAAGCTTGTGTCCTGCTGAGTCTGTGACTAAAGACTGGATCTGGGACACACACAGAGGAACAAAGGACAGAGAGGGACAGAGGACAGTTAAAGGGGAGCCAACACAGCCAAGATAGATAGAGAAATACCTGCATTAGTGATAAATAAAGATTCACTTAAACTGTGTCAAGGTTAACAAGATTAAACATTAATGGCCTGATTTTTTTCACGCTTCTTTCCTTTCAAAAGGGACAAAAAGATAATGCCGAATACTTGATTTAAGCAACTGAAATAATTTATTTTGTGTCATAGAAAGTCATAGAAACAACTCAAATTTGTGTGCAATAAAGAGATGAACGTAACTGAGGAAAATGACATGGAATAAAGAATTTGAATTAAGTGTATTCGTGGCCTCACCACTATGCTTTAGCTTTGCCCCAGAACCTTTGTACTTATTCTACCAATTGGGAACTCTAAAGCAGTCATAACCTCGCCAATTCCACACTACATTTGGGTAAACATGTAATATGGCTTAACATCTGTGGAAAGGTCTGCCATTTAAAAAAGGACTTTTAAGAAGAAAACAATCTCCATCTGTTAGCATAGTTTAATTTCAACATAGTTAACATACATCTGCTCAAACATGTCTGAAAACCATCTGAGCACAATGAAAGCAGAAACCTCTGGAGCTGAAAACAAAATGTGACGCTGGTTCCAGAACATAGCTAATCCCCAAAGACTCCCATGTTAAAATGTCCGACTTTACTGCAATAAAAAACTGACAAGGTTGAAATTTTTTTTAAGCGGAGTAAGGGGAGTGGTCATATTGACACGTGTCAGCAGAACAAGCACAAATGCAAATGTCGCTGATTGTGTGTCTGCTAAGCGTCATCTCTGCTAAATGGTGTCGCTGAACTGGAACTCTGTTTTGTGCATTTTTGGAGCCCTTTTAATGGAGTTATCAGACAAATAATGTGGCTTCATAGATGCTGACTGCTAACTAAGTTTGCTTGCACTGGCTGGTAGCTTAGGGCTTCATCTTCTCGTCCATATATAGTAACTTCTGCCTCCAAAAACATGGGGCAGCCAAACTAGTCGGTGAAATCACAGTGGGTACATCCATATTTTACATCACCTATGGTTCTGATAAACTATGGAAGGAATAATAACAGCTAAAACCTAAACCAGAAGAAGTTAAAAAGTTCATGAATGTCATTATCCTCAAAGAGGTTTTCCATAAAATGGTAAATGGCCTGCATTTGTATAGCGCTTTTCTAGTCCCTAAGGACCCCAAAGCGCTTCACACTACATTCAGTCATTCACCCATTCACACACTGGCGATAGCAAGCTACATTGTAGTGTTACGATTCGATGTTGTCAGTGTTTTGTTTTAGGCGTGACTGTTATGCGTTTCCTGTTTTACTTTGAAGGTCTGTCTTATCTCAGTGTGTTCAGATTACGCTTCGTTGTCTCGTCAGTTCTGATTTGCCCCAGCGAAGACGGACGAAGGCCGGACAGGCCCCTCGGACCCTTCAGCGAAGACAGACGAAGGCTGAAGCGGTCCCTCCCTCGGACCCTCCAGCGAATGGACGAGACCCCATTTATGTTACACCCCAGCCCAGGGAACCGGCATGCGACATAAGGAAAATAAAAATAAGGAAAAATGCCCCCCCCACTCCCTGCTCTTAAGGAGGATGAACCAACAAAAAACAGCTACCATGGATTTCACAACAGCCAGTCAGTTTATTGAGTCCCAAAAGGTAGCAGGCATCAGGGTGAGCATGGCCAAAACAACAAACAAAAACCCTAGAAATTAAATGCAGCTGGCTTACCTTCACAGAAAACCCCAAACAAAAATTACAGGTGTCTTACCTGCCTCCCTAACCAAAAACAGGAGAAAAGGTTCCCAAAGAAAAATGGCTTCTCACCCCTACAGCTTCCGAGTAAAAACAGTATAGACAACTATTTACATCTATTTACAACACAGGGGGAAATCACAACCATGACAAACTGAAACACAGGGCTTAAATACATAGAGGGAGCAATCAGGGAATGGACAACAGGAGGGAAACACAGCTGGGGCAAATCAGAACTGACGAGACAAGGAAGCGTAAACTGAACACACTGAGATAAGACAGACCTTCAAAGTAAAACAGGAAACACATAACAGTCATGCCTAAAACAAAACACTGACAACATCGAATCGTAACAGTAGCCATAGCTGCCCTGGGGTGCACTGACAGAGGCGAGGCTGCCGGACACTGGCGCCACCAGTAGGCTTAGGTTAGTATCTTGCCTAAGGATATTTGACATGCAGCCAGGAGGCAGCCTGGGATCAAACCACCGACCTTCTGATTAGTGGCTGACCTGCTCTGCCACCTGAGCTACAGCCACCCCCCCATAGTTATAAAGGAAAGTTAGGTAAAATAATTAGGTAAAATAGGACTGCTAAACACAGATGAACTCACTATAAGCATCTCCTTTTCTCACATCAATAAATGTAAACCAGCAAAGAACAGCAATTCAGAACATGCTGCTCTTACCTCTGATAAAACAGTGCCTTCTGAAGGGTTGACGAGCACTACGGTCTCTAAGACATCACTCCTGTGGTGGAGAGTCCTTTGTCCTGAAAGAGAAGATGGAAAACCTTTTAAAAAATTTTTTTAATGTAACAAATCTGAAGAAAGGTTATGGAGGCCCGAAAGGTCGAATGAGGTAAACGACTTGATCGAAACTGCTGGCAGACATTCAGCCATCTGGTTTGAAGACATCCTGTTTGGATTGCATCCAGACCTGATCTGGAAAACCTCTTTGAGTCAGAGAGATTTACTGTACTGCATTCTCCACTATATGTGGGGCAGTCCCTTTATAGAGACAGGCAACCCACTTGTGCATCAATGCAAGAGCAAAAGTTGGAATAAGAAAGAGGTCACAAATGTCTGTTGGGTGAAGTTTAAAATTAAAGCCTCAAGATTTTATTCGTTGTTTCTCTGCGCTCGTCTTTCCTCCCTTCGTTCTCTCCTCACCACAACCTGGTGAGGGAGATGGCTCCCCTCCCTCAGGCTGGTTTTGCTGGAGGTTTATTCCCATTAAAAGGGAGATCTCCCCTTTTTTCTGCAAAGTTCTCGATTAAAGGGAACTGCTGGGTCATAAGCTTGCTGTATGCAAGTTGCGCTAGGATGGCTAACACCATTTTATACAGTGCATTACAGAACTTGGGAACAATGTCCGTAAATTGGACATCATTTTTCTCTATTTTTTTGACTGAATAGAAACAGTATTTGGACATGGATTGAAAGTAAACACTAACGCACTTATACATAGAGGACATAAAACAAGCGAAACGCAAGAAAATTGAAAACACTTCCTTACATTTTTTTGTGCATTTAAATTTTTGATATTATGTGTCTCCCCCAAAAGTACACCACAAATTAAAAGTTAGGTTTTATCTCACTTATTAACAGAGAAACAATCAACACTTTAAATTCAAAGATTTAAAACAGCAGCAGCATGTCAGAGTCATGTCATGTTTAGCTAGAAACAAGCCACTACAACAGAGGCTGCTGTCCCATTTTGGAGAGCTCAGCCTAGAGTCTATGGAGATGCTGAGATCTCTGTTGCACTGATGTTGATCACAGTCAGCTTGACTATAGTATGAGTTACAAAATCTTTACATGGATGATGAGCAAAATATTGTTTTATATTCGTGCAGATCATTTCATCAAAAGTCTTTGAGTGAATGGGAATGAATGACACAGGGACAGCGGTCAGCTTCCCTGCGTTCTCGTCTAATGTGTTAGGCTGAGGTCTGGCATTTTGTTAGCAACTGACAGCTCTACTCACATGATTGGTAACCAATGTATTGTTTATGTAGTACTAGGTGACCAATCCAGGGCAGGGCTTTTAGAAAGGTCTAGACAGGAGCTAAACGTACAGTATGTAAAAACAAAATGACATTTTAAACATTAACATTTAAAATAAAATAAAAAAACCACTTACTTACTAAATGAGCATAAAAATGGGAACTATCATATTTGTTATATTATGTACATTACTCATTTTAGAGGTGGTGTTAAGCTTTTAATTCCCCTTTGTTTCAGTGCAAATTAGATATCTCAGAGCTCTATTAATAGGAGGATCTCAGTGACTCCACCATCCGCCGGGATCTTCAGTGCATCCCCCGAGTTTGCAGAACTTTGCCTTCCTCTTTGCGATCTGTCACGTGTTTTCCATGAAAAGACTAATGTAAATCACTGCCAGCTTAAGATACCATGCTGCAAAAAGAACAGCATTAAGAAAAAACAAAGTACTGTTAAGATGCAGAGGAGTTTGAATGAAACAAGTAATTTAATACATTAAAGAGAAGCTCTGAAATTATTCCACTTGAATATCAATAATGCAATCAGTGTGATATTAAGTCTAGACCATCTGTGATCACAGGAAGAAGCACTCAAATATTATATTGCACACAATAATCACAGACATATTATCTGTTTTCAGCTGATCTGATTCATCCATTTATATCCTTTTTTTTGTACCAAATGATATTAGTATAATTTTGAAAAAAAGAGTGAGCTGAACTGAATCATTTTGTATTCAACCACATTTTTCTCTTTTCTACAAATCATCTGTGACATTTTCAGAAAATGTCAAGAGTTATTTTCTCTCCTCACAGTGATTCTACCTATTCTGAGATCATGAACTCTTTCACACAGGTGATCTTTTTGTGGTGCGTCATAAGAACTAAAAGCTGCATATCACGTTTTCAATAACAATAACAATGGTTCAACGTAGAGTTAATAAACGTTATATTCTAATTAAGCTCCCACAGTTTTAACACCAAAAACCACAGCATATATACTACTATTATCAAGGAGAAGACAGGCTCTCTGGATATTTACATTAAATTACAGATGTTGGTTGTTACTTCAGGAAGTGAACAATGAACTTTCAGACGGTCTAATTGCTTCTTTTTGATTCAAATGTTGTGGTTCATTAGGAGTTACACAGGGATATGGTTGATGGTTTTTGATATCACCATTTCATAAACACAATATCCTTTTTTTATATTTGATTTATGTCATTTGAGAGTAATAATTGTGTTTAAATTACTGGCACACGTACGTCAGCTTAATCTCTCTTCTGAGTGGTCTTGGAAACAAAAGCGTTTGGACTTCTTTAAGTTTCTTGAAGATGTTTCCTCTCTCATCCGAGAAGCTTCTTCAGTTCACCTCTGAGTGAATGTTGGAATGTCTGAGGTATTTTTTTTACATGTAATTTATGTGCATAATTTAATAAACGAATACATGCCCATGCTACGATATTGGTTGACCTGTTCTTGGAACTGGATAAATGCAAAAACTGAGTCATTTTAGCCCATTGCTAGGTGGTTGCTAGGGAAAATGATGACATCATGCTATCTGATATAGATGAGACCCTTATAGATACTGTGATTTTTAGTTATCATCTATTTCTATTTTTAGTCATGTTGATATATTAAATTGTGTCAGTGTCCTTATATAGAGCCCTTAAAACTGGCTAGTTTAAAGTATCTATACAAATAAACAAGACTTCTGCTTGCATTTAGCATTCATTATGTTTTGATTCGTTTTAGCATTTTAAGCTAATTGTTATTGTTCATTAAGCTCTCCTGTTACTGGTGCATTAAACTACAAACAGGAAATGTGAGCTAGCAATACTACTACCATAGTGAAAGACTATTTTCATCCAAAACCTCTTGCATCTTGACTGATTTATCACAACTAAGGATGCAAACAGTTTAAATTATGAAACCCATGTGAACCTATAAAGTGGATTTATTTTCATATTGCAATGTATTCTTCATAAGGCAGCATTCTGCCAGCATCATTCAACCAAATTAGAAGATGTGGCTCCCTCTGTTGATGTTACCATAGGAACACACTGCAGACCAATAGAAAGCAACGATTTCTAATCAACTGACAGCTTCATAGGGTGAGTGGCGATGAGAGGTCACTGAAGGATTTAACTGAAGAACGACACCCCTTGCTGGGACAGCAGTCAGAAGTTCTAACACTCCAGCAGATCTGCCCACAGACGCGTCCGGTTTCACAGCACGATGACTAAGCTGCGAGGGTGAGCCATGATTTGCAAGTTTGCTTTGATACTTTAATCCCTGGCAAGAGCAAAACGCAACACCGAGCAGCCTCGTCGATATGGACAATAGAGACGCTGGAACCACAAAGCTGCAGGATGAATTTGTTAATTTGCTCTCACAAGAACGAGGCCCATACACTTGGTGCTTTCCTTTGACCTCCAGGTGAAGCAGATGAGGAGAGACTCCATTAGCTGCTGCCGATGGCTGCCCGCAAGCTGATTGTTCGCTGACACTGCAGACTGGTACGACAAGATACTACAACAACAAAGACACTCTCTGTCAGTGTGAAATGCTGATGTTTCTCCTCGGGGTCACAGCACATCAACAAGCCTCTCAGAGGGCTCGCTGTCACTGCAGGATGAGATTTCTCAGACCACGTCACCTTTACTCCTAATTACTGCTAATGGGGATAATTCTGTGTAGGTGACAGTGGTGCACTGGCAGGTTAAAAGGCCCTCCAACACTCAACTTTTAGCATTTTGTT
Source organism: Maylandia zebra (assembly GCF_041146795.1). NCBI lineage: Eukaryota > Metazoa > Chordata > Actinopteri > Cichliformes > Cichlidae > Maylandia > Maylandia zebra. Next base: position 23,105,591 of record NC_135173.1, on the reverse strand, counting down.
ATTATGTAATTCAGGTGAAGACCCCTCCCCTCTTATGTTTTAACCCTCTCAGGCCCGAATTAATTTTTTTGCTGCTAATGCACAACCAAGTCCTGCAGTGGTACTTCTGAGTAAAAAAAACTCATAAAATATGTATGTGGGATAATCAGGTTGTTAGGTCTTAACTGTTGCAAATCTGCAACGTCTGCCTGGAGAGGGTTAAGGGGATTTAATTAAAAGAAAATGAATTTCAAACAACATTTATAATCATTTCATATTTGGAGGTATTTTTTTTAAGATGATAAACATTTTTTAAAGCTGTCCATATAAGAAAATGTGCAGCTATTTTTTGTTTTAACTATAAAAAATATAAGATTTGGGTGGTATAAACTGGAAAACCTGCGAATGGGGTACAGCAGCAGAAGACACCAGGTCGCTCCTTTCCGCTGAGAACAAAAAACTGATGCTACAGTTCATAGAGGCTCACCGAAACTTGACAACAGACTGGAACTGGTGCCAGGTCTCATGAGTCTGATTTTTTTTTCTTTATGTTAGAATCAACAACATGAAAGAATAGATCCATCCTTCCTTGTGTCAACAGTTTATGCTGGAGGTGGTATAATGATGTGTGGGATGTTTTCCTGGAACACGGCCTCTTAGTACCAACTCAGTATTGTTTAAGATTACAGCCTGCCTGAGTATTGTCTTCCTTAGTCGTCTTTCAGTGACTGCCTCTGTCACAAAGCTCAAATCAGCTCAAACTAGTTTCTTGAACGTGACAGTGAGATCACTGCTTTAAAATGGCCTCCACTGCCACCAGATATCACTTCAGTAGAGCACCTTTGGGATGTGATGCTGGGAGATTTGGATCATAAATGTAGGGCCAACAAATCTGCAACAGATGTTATCATGTCAACATGAATCAAAGTCTCTGAGGAATGTTTCCACAACCTTGTTGAGTCTATGACATGAAGACATTAAGGTAATCTTAATGCGCTAGACTTAACATACAGACATGCACAAGATAAATGTAAAAAATGTAAAACAAGTAGCAGGCAGAGGAGTTTAGATGGTTGTAGGCAAGTGAAGGTTAGGGCACCGAGTTAGTCATCCCTCCTACTGAGGAGCTGGAACATCAGTAATGAAAATTTCTTGTCCTTTAAAAAGACAAGGTATTACTACTACTGCACTATACCAAGTCACTGTTTTATCATTATCTTTATTTATTTATGTTTTTACTTTTTAACCCAATGTGTCCTAATACATGCTGTTTCTCTGTGAATTATAAAAATTCTCTTCACATACACAGTGAAACAACCGGGTCAGCATCATTATATTCCTGTCTCCAAAATAATGATGTAAGCTACATTATGAGCCAAGGACATAATGTATTTCCATAGTGTCATCTGTATCTGTCTGAACATGGGATACATCAATGCATCAGCAGGACTTCTTCAAATAAGATGAAACTGACCAATGGCAGTGGCCAATTTAGCAATGGATAAATGACTAAATCTGAATGAAACCGTTATAATAACGATTGTTTTGTTTCACAGTAAAAAAAAAAGAAGAAAAAAGGGTAATACATAAAAACAAAATAAACACACACAAAAAAGAAATATTGTGAATAATGCTGTCCCAGCTTCCACAGCTATCCAGCCTGTAGTTCACTCCAAAACCACAAATACCAGCATGTTGCTGTACATTCAGGGCACACCATTTACCTTCAGGACAATGTTGGTGTTCTTCATCTAACCTCAGTTTTTCTTTGTACACAGGCAGGCTCAGACCCAGACACCTCGACATTCAACACAAAATGTCAGCTTGCTCCTTTATTTTCTATCCTGTCCTAACTTTTAATTCATTGTCCTGTCATGTACTTATTGTTTTACTTTTGTTTCTCCTCTGTGTGCTTGTCCGTGTCTCCTGTTTTGCAGTTTTAAAACCTCCCAAAATGAAGCTTTTACGTTCAGTTGGGTAGATGTGATCTCTTACATTCTGCCTCTATTCCTCCTGGTGATTCAGGCTATTCCTGAAGCTCTATTTTCTCCCACACTTCTGATTTCCCACGCTGTCAGAATCACCTCATTCTCAATTTCAGCATCACTACTCTTGTCCAGCGAACTTTCTGCCTACGCTCTCCGAGCCAATCAGCACCCACTCCCTGTTCTTTAAATTCATTCTGCGGTAACTCTGCCTTTGATCTATTTTGTATCCATTCTCATCTCATCCAGGTTGTTCAGGACATCCATCATTGATTAATGAGCTCTTCTTATAGAAACTGCTGTTGTCAAAAAGACAAAAGTGTTACACTGATCGGCCACGTGGACTACGAATCTGCAGGACAGTGACAAATGACAAAGTCATGTGCAAGTCCTGCCAAAGTTTCTCACTTATCTAATGAACATGATCAGCATAAAGAAAGCTGTCAAATGCTGGTGGATTTTTCAGTGGTTTAAATTAACACACAATTAACACATATATAAATCAAAATATCCAACTTTCAAGAATTTTCAAGCATTTCCATGTATTTAAAGAAACTAAAGGTAAAAAAAAAAAAGGTTAATGACAAACATCATTGTTCATATCAGCCTTTTAACCCAGTGCCCTGTGATAAATTCCTATTGTAATAAATAATGAGACATTTACTGGAAATTACAGCCCGGTGATGTGAGTCAGCCTTGTGGGTCTCAGTACACCGAGAACCAAACAGTGCGAAGCTAAAGGCTCCTCAGGCAGGCCAGCGTCTGCTCCACAGCTTAAATGTGTTTGTTTAAAGAGCCCTATTGAAGACAGCAATGTTCAGCCAAGTTGCCCTCATCTATTCATCCCTGTGGCTTTCTTTTACTGGCATTGCAGCCAGCGAGGAGGCATCATCCTATCACATAAAGTGACGTCCAAGCAAAGGCAGTGAAATGAAGACTCGCGCTGTTCAGACTGGCTGATTTTCACTTTTTTTTTTTAAATTTTTAAATAACTCATATCTCTGCAGAGGCTTTACTGCTTTTAGAAGGTCCCGGCTTTCCGTCTGAGCTGAATTTGTCTTAAGTACTAATGACATACTCGTATCAAATCAGCGCTCAGGCTTTGTGATGTGTCTGCGATTTTAACATCAAAGCAGTGCATTAGAATATCATTGTCACAGATTTTACTAAGTCCACAACAAAGACTGCAGCCAAAGATAAATCTTCCTATTTGTTAGCAGTCGCTTGGTGAGTGTCGAAACTGCAAAGCACAGTTTTTTTTTTTAAACAAGAGCAATTATTTTTTTATCATATATAGTGTAACAACGGTGGCCAAATGTAAAATAATAATAATAATAATGATAAAGTCAAGTAATCCCCATTAACCAAAAGGTTCAGGCTTCAGGCTGCTCTAAACTCAGTTGGTTTTATATAATGATAATGAGAGTGGATACATGTTGTCACCTCTGGCACGCAGAAGCCCCGCCTAACACAGTGGATGAATTGAGAGACTGCTCCAGGGCTATAATTAAGGATTATTATAAACAGTGAGTCATGCAAAGCTACTCAGTCTGAGCAGAAAACTATGGAGATGAAAATGAGCAGATATTGAAGGAAATATTCAAGGAAAGCCTTTCTCCTTGGTGGCCGTTCTACTTAATCATCTGTTAAGCTTCTTTTTAGGTAGACAGTTTAGATGATGCCACCATTGTTAAAAAAATCATCTTAATAATCATTTAAAACAATCAAATACAGATAGACTGACCGATGTTGTTTTTATTTCACATTTTACAATGTTACTATTTTACATTTGACTATTTTACTAAAACTGGCCTATTCTTTAAAACGATATATTAGAAGTATAGCCAGTAATGAACAAGATTGTACATTTTATTGTATTTGGTGATTTTTTGTGTTGTTTTTTTTTAAATTATACCTTATCTAGCATTGTCTTTTAACTTATTTTGTTTCTATATTTTTACTTTATTATTATTTAATTAAATGTATTTGACACACTAGGCTGCTTTATTTGATGTTTCATCTTTGATTGTTAACTGCTGCACATTATTTGTTTTGTTTCATTACATTTCGCTCCATCTGATTATCCGATTGTCACCGTTAATTGCACTAACCTGCAAGAAAGGTGTTAGACAAAGAGTTTGATTAACTAAATTGAAACTCTGCTCTGAGGTTTTTTTTTGGTTTTTTTGGTTCTTTTAAACAGCAAATACCTCGCAGGGCCAAAGTATTCAAAAATAAAGTTTCCTTTCTTATGAAAACTTTGTGATTACTTGCAGCATCTGGGTACAGTGGTTAATATTCAAATAGGAGCACATTAATTCAGCAACTTCATATTTTTTGACAATGTGTGACAACAGTGTCTCTAAATAAACAATCCATTGAGTGGATTTTGCTTAGAGGGCTCACTGCAAGGTGCAAATCTGTTAAACTTCTGTTTTTCCCTATGTTTGTTCCTTGTTTCACCCTGAACTTCAAAACTGTTACATATAAATTTCATCAGTTCAAAGAAGTACTCGGTAATCCATCGGAGACATTCGTGCTAACACATGTCTGCAGTGGTCCATCTTCTTGACAAAAATAACTCTGGCAGCAGGTTCCATGCTGGGTGTCATCTGTCCTGCTTCCATCGGTTGAGTTTGGGGATCTTGGGAGATGTGAACTCTTCGCTTCCCCTCAGTTTTTGCACGACTCTGCATGTCAGGCCCAGAGGAAGGAAGGTCATTTGTTAGACAGGACTCAGTGTTTCAGCTCTCGACTCTCTCTTCTCAGCTGACCTGCTTGATATAAATATCCACGTCTGAACTCCCAAAATGAGAACGCTCTGTTTAAAGGCGACTAAAACGGAGCACTGATCGACCGAGGCCCAGCCACTGCACTGCTCCATATAGCATGTTCCACATTTACAGCAGCGGGCTGGCGTGAGGGGGGGGGGGGGGGTTCAAGGAATTTAAAGACAACAGCTTAAAAAAAAACTTCTAGGGAGATTGGTCTAACAGAGCTTAGAATATTGGGTTTTATTTATAGTGGAAAACAAACTTGAAAAATGGACCACAGCATTGGATCAGAGGCTTTAAAGCATTCATGAGGAAAAGAGTTGAAAGTGATTCGGGAACAAGGATCGCTACTTTTTTATATTTAAAAAATAATCATAAAATATCTACAGGGAGATATTTTTTAATATAAAACCACTGAGTTTGAGAGCATACCTACAAACCTTGCTTCTGTACCACCTATGCTATTTTTTTACCTCGACCACGTACATTCTTTTAATCAATATGATACATAAAATTTTTACCAATTAATAAATTAACAACTTAATTTCTATTACTTAACATCTTTCATGCCTATGGCGTTAGAAGAAGTAGCCTCAGTTATTAAGAAATATAATAATGTTAATTTAAAAAGAAAGCCATCACATCATGAGAGAGTCACTGCTGGAGTTATTTTACAGGATCTTTAACATCAGATCAAACCTAGCGTGACTGGAGGTGACTAAGATACCGTAAATTTCAGAGCAGCCATCAGAAAGGTGTGTGAAAATCTGGGATATATACTTTATGTGACAAATTAAAATAAATAAATAAATTCAAAAACAGCACTTGAACCCTACAGTGAGGGGATATGGTGGCTCTGTTATGTGGTGTGGGGTGTGGGGTGTTGGCATTGTTTTGATCCCCTTGTTCCCTTAGCTCAGTGTTTCTCAAACTTTTTTTCTGGCATGCCCCAGTTTCCAAGCCTAAAAAAAGTTCATGCCCCACAAGAGTAACAATCATTAAGGATCCATAATGAATTTCATTTTAATGCTTAGCACAATAACACTTCTTATTTTTCACCTGGTTGTTCCTGGTTGCTTAGAAATTGGTACTGCAAATCACTACAGTCACTGTTGGTTCTGAATGATCACCTTTATCATACAATCAAACACAGGAAGGGAGTAGACACTCAAAGTTCTTCTTTGGATGTTGGCTGGCTTCGATAATAATAAGGTCGGGGATCTGGGGAGGCCACTGATCCTGCTTCATTGCGTGTTTTTCTATCCAGGTATGCTTTTGCTGCACTGACAGTATGTTTAGGATCACTGTCTTGCTCAAACATAAACCTTTCACCATCAGACACTTTCCAGATGGTATTGCCTGGTGGATCAAACTCTGTCGGCCATTCTCCGAGTTCATAATACAATTAATGTAGACAGGAGCCCCAAAACCACTCACTGAAATCCAGCCCCAAAGCATCACAGAGCATCTACAGTGTTTTACAGATGCCTGCAGATATCAGTGTTGTACCTCTCTCCTTACCTTCTCCATGCATATTTATGATGATTTCAACCAAAAAGTTCAAATTCGAATGAGTTCATAAGACCTAGGCTGAAATAAGAATTTTCATTCAGTTCTACAGTAATGTGGCATACTTCAGCTGTTTCTCTCTTTTCCCCTTCCTTAAGAATGGTTTTGTGACAGCCACCTTTCCACTAAGACCATTTCTGTGTTCAGTGAACAGTAGATGGATCATGTGAAGGACCGGATACATCGCTCAAGTCCTCTGTCAGATCTTTATTTGATTTTTCTTCTTAAGGACATGACTATTAGATATTGCTCATCTGCTGTAAATATTTTTCAGGCCAAACACCATTCTGAGATATACCAGGTTTTCAGGCATCACCTTGTTCGTACAGATATACTATTTTATGCCTCTTAGACTGTCCTCTTTGTAATTTTTGTAGATTCAACTATAGAAATATTAGACTGTTAGCAATAAAATGCCAAGAGACAAAATGTAAAATTGGTTATTTGCTAATTTGTCTGTTATGTGGGGAAACAATACTGGTTCATGATTTGAGAACTGGACAGAACAAATGAGTGAAATAACAGCCAATGTCCAAAGAAAAACTTCACAAAGACCTTCACAAAGCCTGAAGTTCTATTGCTTAACACCATTATTTTGCCTATACACACAGACACACATAGCAAGCTAGCTGTATGTGTGTCTGTGTGTATAGCCAAAATAATGCCAAAATAATGGTGTCAACCAGCCAGCCACATAGATTTCATACTCAAAAAGGTAAAAAACAAGCAGTAGTAGGAAGATTTCAAAATCTGTGACGTGTGTTCATGATTATTTGTACTCCATGAACATCAGCAGAGAGCTGGGTCAAAAAACCAAGCACTGGCAAGAAAGCAGCTGGAGTCTCATTAGCTTAAAATGTTATGCAATTTAAGCAGAAACATTTTTGATTTTTCTGCTAGTTATTTTCTCCACAAACTATCGTTTTCATCTATGAAAAAAAGAAAGATCAGAATTAACAATTTTTCAAAGACCAAGATGACATCTTAAGATGCATGATTTTCTCAAACCAACAGATAGAAGATACTGAGTTTATTATCGTGGAAGATGAAAGAAATCAGCAGAAATTAGCATTTAAAAAGAGTCAGTTCATTTTTGACACTTCTGATGAATAAACGTCTTAAATACTTTGTCATGACAGGCCAGGACTTCTTGCAGCTGTAGGCCTGGACATGATTTCTCCCGAGGAAAATAAAGTTAAAAAATCAACGAGTTAATGAGGAAGAACCGATGCTTTGGGCTTCATCTTTATATCCCTGTCAGGACAGCAGAGGTTGACTGAAGCAACATCACAAAGTCATTACCCTGCTTTTAATCTCATTTGCCTAATGTGAGCTTATTCCTTCCCTAGGACCGAGTACTATTGTCTGTACTTATAGATAAAGAGGTGTGAAGTGGGCTGGAAAATTAAAGAAGTCAATACAGACATTGCTTTTCCCTGCTCATTTCAGGACTGTGTCGGCTTTGAGCAGTAAAGCCATGCATCAACACTACAAGGCCAATCGTCTGTTTTTATCTAAAAGCAACGAGTGACTGCTGAGTCAATGTTGCAGTCTGCAATCCACTGAAACAGAGCTGCTATAGCTGTTTAAGTTTTAGTAGGTTTTCATCATTTCTAAAGAGCGCTAACTGAATGACAGAAATGAAAATTATGGGATGAATACTGATGAGAATAATTAGCTTCACACACACAGATTTGTCCTGTTCTTTGAATCTAATAGCTCAAATCAATGTCATATTTCTACACTGCCGCTTACCGTGTTTAAGCTGACTGTGTAGTTATGACTGCCTCATCCACTGTAATTAGCCCTAACCTCAGCTGCTTTGGGTTGTTCTTGTTAATATTTTCAAGGACATCCAGGCATCAAAGCTAAGGTATCAAACCAGCTCCTCGAACTATAGTCATTATCATCAGTTTACAACAGCCACAGAAAGCCACAGTCTTAGTTTCTGATGCTAATCCAGGTTCTGTGATTTAACATCTGAATGTTTAGGATGATAAGCCAGATAAGTGTCTGTCAGTGTTGGGGATTCACTGTATTTAATTTGGACAAAATCATAGATATTTTCCACAACTTGCACATTAATGTCTTTAGGTCAGTGGATTAGGTTCTGTTATAGTAATTGTTAATCTTCCTGGAGTCACCACTTTAAAAATGACTAAATAAAAAATAACAAATGAAAATATAGACAAAACTGAACTAACAAAAATTAAACACAGCTAATGTCATATAAAACACATAATATAAAATGCAATATTGTGTCCAGGGGCAAAACAGTGTGCTTGAGCATCAGAGCTCAAACTGATGGCTGGACATTCTCCTTCAGGATTTTCTGGTACAGATCAGAATTCATGGTTTCATCAATTGAGACAAGTAGGGATGGGTATCGTTTAGGTTTTATCCGATACCGGTGCCAAATCGGTACTTTTGAAACGGTGCCGGTGCTCAAACCGGTGCTTAAAGAATGGAGAACACAAAATTGGTCCAAAAACCTCTCATGGTCAGCTGGTTTTTTGTAAAAAGATAACAATGTTAGCCTTTTCTGCAGCTATGGGGCATATATGGTATCACTCTTAGCTGGAAGCAGTGCTTAAACAATGGAAAAAATACAAACTTTGTCCAAAAGCCTCTCATGTTTAGCTGTTTCCCTCTTTTTCTTTGGTCATTTTAGCCTTTTTGGCCAGGGTGAAGGGAGTATCTGCCATCAAACAAGAAGACAGCCGCATGTAGCTATGATGATGTTTGCTAGTTCACCTTACATGCATTAATGTAATAACGTGGTTAGCCTACTCAACGTAAATTAGCTACTCACGCAGAGAAGAACGGCTGCTGTTGCCATCAAATACGGCGCATTTCTCGGCTTTTAAAAAAAAACAAAAAACGCTATGCGTCGCCAGGTGTTTCATCGGATTCGAGGTGTTACTTCCTTTGACAGTATCAGCTTAAAGCACTTGTTGCAGGCTGCTGAGTTTGCATCTTTTGCTGTGAAGTACAGCCAGACTTTTGACCGCTTCGCCTTGGGCATTTTTAATCTGTAGCTCTGCATAAAAGAACTCACGTACCTGGCCCCGCCTACTATCCTCGGAAACGTAAAATGATTGGCTAGAAGTGTATCACAGCTCAGGAAAAAAAAAGCACCGAAATAAAGCACCGAAATGTGCGCTGCTTTTCGGTCTGGTTACTACCGTTTATGTCAGAACCGGTGCCATCATGGCACCGGACACTGGTACCCATCCCTAGAGACAAGTCATCCAGGTCCTGAAGCAGCAAAGCAGCCGCAGACCATCACACCACTACCACCATGTTTGACGGCTCGTCTGATGTTCTTTTATGAAATGAAAAACTTCCAGAAAGTTTTGCTTTTGTCTTGTCAGTCCACAAAATATTGGATCATGTGGATCATTTTTATGACTTTTGAGACTGTTTATTTTTAGTATTCAGACTATGTTTCATGTATGTGTCCTACACGTGGACTATAAACAGAAACCTAAAATGAACATTTAGCTCTTTGCCAGTAGATTCTTCTCTTGTAGAGAACAAAACTGCAAGAAACAGTACTACAGCACTTAGTAACTGTGGAAACATATTTAAAATGAATGCGGGTGATACTATTTCATATTCTTATATTGTTTGTAGGAGTGGGGTAATGGATACTGAACACAACAGAGTCCACTCAACTTTGACTTGTAATGCAGGAAATCCTTTGCAGCATCTTTTTCGAGTCAGCTGGTTTAATAAGCGGACCGTGTGTGAGCTACCAGATATCCAAATCCCTGCAAACTCTACAGATTTCCCCACAGGGATTCATTAAAGTGTATCTTATCTTTAAAAAAACACTTAAGTCCCACTTGTCACAGCCTAAATATGTGCACAGAAGTGCCAGTATTGGATTGTCTCAAAAGTAATCTTCTACTGAACTCATACCAAGGCCCATTGGTGATGATAAATGGTCTATTATAAAAGTACAAAGCCAGCGCAGTGATGGCTTCAGTAGACTTGGCTTGCTTAAGACTCCAGTCAAACAATAAGCCATGAATGTAGTGAAATGCACCTTTAACACTCTGAAAGTGGTCGAATGCATCACAAATCTGGTTAAAAAAAAGGTTTTGTAACTTCACACGGGAACAATAAATGGCATATGATTACGACAAAATTTTAACTTCAGTTAAAAATATTCACCTGCCTACTGTAACTGTTTTTTCTAAATACCTGCAAATCATTATCACCATATGAGTCACTCCCAAGTCAATAAGGGAGATGAGAACACAAAACATTAGGCCACCAATTGCAAAGTGCTTCACTAACTTTCCCAGTGTTTCTGAAGTGGTGAAGCATTAGCTCACTGTCATTATGTCTGAAACAGTGAAAGGAAGAAATCAGTGGGAAGAACAAGAGGAGACTGAGGTCAAAGAACCATGAAGGAAAGAGACACAGCTCATTGGTGCTTCAGTATGTAAGTATTGCAGCGTTTTGAGTCTAAACGAACTTAGTTTCATACCAGCCTTCCTTTCTGCGCCCTCCTTGAAGGGCCTCTGAGCTGCTTTTGGAAGCCTATCATTCAATCTTTGTTGCTGCAGACTGCCATGGTGATGCCTCGCAGCTCAAACATCCACACACAAACCCAGAGTACCTGCGCCACATGCCTTTATGTGAACACTGGAGTCTGTATACTAAAAGTCTTTTTTTAACTGACATTGCAGATTCACTATCTACAAATACTGTTTTTTATTTAGTAGAATATTGACCATAACACTGGCCTCAAAACAGGCTATACTATTTTATATGCCCAGAATTTCACTTTTTATTCTTGTTACAGAGAAAAGCCTCTGAATGAGGCATTTATAACAATAATTAAATGATGGCTCAAAATAGAAATAATAATAGCAAAGCCCCGAACAATCGCATGCCTAAACAACATACTAAAAATAGCTGTTCAGGGATTAAAGTAAAATGTTTAAATTGTTTACGCAGCAGTGGCACAGCCTGCACAGGCACATGCCAAAACAAACGCTTTAGATTTCAACCTTCAAAGTGAACTGTAGTAATGATGCAGATTATTTAAACCATTTTAATAAGTCTAGCTTGACAAAAGACCTTTAAGGCAGACTTTATAGGACTAACAGAGAGTGAGAAAAACAACCAGGCCAACACGCCGACTGACCACCCTGAAAGTGAGGAGCGGCATGAAAAAGCTGCTGCTAGAAAAGGGCAGCGGGAAGATATTGGCAACGTGTCATCGTCTCTTAGAGTCCAGTCCACAGTGTGCCAACTATGACATCATTGCTACCCCCGGTACTCAGACCATCTAAATGGCCCCAAATAGGTGCTCAAAACAGTAAACGTTCAAACAACATACACACATAAAGAGACACAGACACACACACACATGCTGCCAAAAACATCACACCAAAATGTGTCAGTCCATCCTTTTCAGGCCACCACAAACAGTTTCTGTCCAGCAGAGAGGAAGACCCATTCAAACATGTCTGCATTATTTGTCCTAAGTCAGCTTGTGTGGCAGTGTGTATGTTGCAATGCCAAACTCTGGGAATTATAAAATCCAGTTAATTCCAAGCAGCAATCCCAAAGCTGAAGTGATAAAACTGCAGTTCCTACACATGACCACTTGAGGCTGACTCCAAAAGTGAGCCATCATTGACTCCTGTGTTAAAAATGCCAGAATTTAATGCAAAAATGAAAATGTTTGTATCTTGCTACAAAAAGCAGTTCTGATCTGTACAGTGGGCGATTTTTTTTTAGGTTTAATGCACTTTGAGTGATATATACCACAATGGGTGGTATATGTCAAAGTAGCATCCACATGGACGGCAGGACCCAAGGTTTCCTAGGAGAACATTGCTCAAAGCATCACTCTGCCTCCGCAGGTTTGCCTTCTTCCCATAGTGCATCCTGGTGCCAGGTGTTCCCCAGGTAAGTGACGTAGATGCAGGCAGCCATCCACGTGATGTAAAAGAAGACATGATTCATCAGACCAGACCACCTTCTCCCATTGCTCTGTGGTCCAGTTCTGATGCTTACGTGCCCGTTGTTGGAGGTTTGGAGGTTGTTGGAGGTGGACGGGGTCAGCAAACTGTGATACTCCATGTATTCTGACACCTTTCTATCAGAACCAGCGTTAAGGCTGGAAGGGTGGACTGAGCTAAGTTGCTAAGTCTGAGTTAAGTAACTGAGACAACCTTTCACTCCCCTCATGCATAAATGAGCCTTAGCTGCACAGTTTGGCCCTCAAACTCGCTCAGACCCTTATACTTGTCCATTTTTCCTGCTTTAAGGGCAAAATGTTCACTTTCACTTTCTCTCTCGCACAAGCTCACATGCTTCTGGCTTGTTTTTTAAAAGGACACTGCTTATTTTTCTCGCTCAGGTGTCAGGAGGTGAGGTGCATTGATAATAAACTAGCTGTCAGCAATATATTGACAAGATAAGGCATCTCATTCATCATGGAGATGGCCACAGGACAGGCTCCCTGGGTCGCATACATCCAGGTGAGTGAGAAGGCAGTTTGGAAAAAAATGTGTGTCAATGCGACCTTACCTCACACAAGGACAGTGTATTTAATCCTCCAAGGTGGGGAAAGACAAAACGAAGGGCACGGGAATGACAAAGCTTTCCTTGTCTGTTTGAGAAGACAGGCCTGAGAGAGAGTAAATGGGAATGGAGAGGTGGGAGAAAAAAGTGTCATTCAGAAGTCACAGGCTGTTAAATTGGCTGCAGATAGACTGCTATTTGTTTGGAGCTCTTTCTGCGGTAGCTCCTCTGTGAGAGGCTTTGGCCCTCAGGGATTTACTCTCAGCTTAAGGTGCTTTTCAAACCACCAGAGCGCAGGTTCAAGTTACTGGCTGGTTGCTTGGTAATAACTTGTCGAAAACAACAGCCCTGTGGATAGATGTCTCTGGGTGGAGGATGACTCACATGGTTATCCACTCTAACACACGCAGAAGTTTCTCGAGCTAGAAGTATATACTATGACTCTGTATCTCAGAGCTTTGCCAGGAAAAGCTGATGGAGCTCCAAACTAGATGAGCTTGAAAGAAAACTGGAGCACACAGCTTCTGCTTCCACTGTTATTTATTGCCTCCATTGATTTCAAAGTAATAACGAAAGAAAAAAAGAGGTGTTCCAGTTTCTTTATGGACCCAGAAATTCATGCCTTGAGAGCCTATGAGGAGTAACGCTTGAAGCTCTTTTCTGAACTGTTTTCTATCATATTTCAGGCTTGCTTATAGAACAAAATGACAGAGTATGCCTCAGACGTTAGTGAGAGTGGTCTTTGCCTATGCAGCTATCCTTGGAAATCCCCAGAAACTATTCGTCTTTACTGATATATGTTGAGGTGACAAAACTCGTCACTACAGGGGAGATTGTCAAATGTTGTGTTTATGGGGGGAAAGAGTTAAAAGTCTGGAGAAACTTCAAGATTTAAATTAGAACTGTATCTATTCAGTATATGAAAAATTCAGTCTTCTAGTAAAGACTTAAAGACATCAATTACTCAAGGCCTGTGGACAAATCACCTTCAATTTCAAATGCAACAGAACAGAAAAGTTTGTTTCTGAAGTGAGTATTTTTAATCCTCACCTTTTTTTTCCAGGTTAGCTCAGCTTTCTTATGAAACATAATAAACCAGTCAAGCTATTTCACATTACAACAGGGTTAAGTGAAGGACAGGTTGCCATGGACACCTCATTAGTTATTGTCTCCCTCCTCATTTGCATCTCCTCGTTGCAAAGCACATTCAATCCAGCAATGTTCAGCAACATGAAGGCTTCGTAATTTCTTACTTGCAGCGTTTCTTGTCCTTGCACAGTCTAATGACTCACTGTGTTCACTTCAAGTGCAGGAGCTTCATAAAAGAGAGGCGGTAAAATGCTGCTCTTTGAACCGCTGCACATTTAGTCCAAATTTAAAGAAACAACCTTGGCCACAAATATATCTCCTAACTAAACTTCTCAGTTTATTAAAAATGAATTTGCCAAGTGTGGTAATCTACTTCACTGCTTCTTCCACCAGCCTGCATTTTGTACACCTACTTAAAACAGCATTTCCTCCAACTCCCAAAAAAGCCCTTCAAAGACGTCCAGGAAAAAGCCGACACATTTGAGCTTAGGGTTAATACTACAGGTGGTAGGCAAAGGCTAAGGCCTGGGTGTGTGGGCACTCAGCATCGTAGGAACCTGAGCTAGAGATGGAGTGCTATTGACTAGAGACAGACCTCGAACTCACTGGAGAGATTATCTCTCTCATCTGGCCTGGAAATGCCTCAGGATCCCTCAGCACACAACAAACCCTACTGTTGTGTGCTACATATGAGAAAGGAAAACTGCAGACAAAATTAAGACCTGATTCTTCTAACTTTGTCAGAGTTCATTTATTAAAACTATAGATATAAAAGATGGACGTAGCCATACTGATATCACTGTTTGGACTGTGCATTTTGAAGGCATAAGGTCATGACTGACCGACACTGTTGATTTTTTGGACATTGATGTGACCATATTTGGATGACAGGGTGGATTGCTATGTTATTTGCTAAGAAATTCTATGGATGCACAGCAGAGACACACATTTCTGCTAATTAGTGCTAAGTAGCAGACTAATAAAATACTAGAATGATACTCATAAATACTAAAGCCGAAACTATTTGGATGGGCTGGACCCAAAGACAGACATATTCATTTAACATGAATAGTAACTACGACAAAGAGGTCCACTTCTGTGAGGTCTAAGCAGCAAGCAACTACACACCATACCTGCCAATCAAATGTTAATGGACTGGTTCTTATATTGTGCTTTTCTAACATACTGGAGCACTCCCAGTGCTTTATACAGCTTGCCTTATTCACCCATTCATACAAGTACTTTTCTCTATACATAAGTGCTTTCCATCTAACATTCACACACAATCATTCTCCAGTACAGAGAGAGCAGCTTGGGGTTCAGTATCTTGCCCAAGGACACTTTGGTCAGGTATTGAACCACCAACTTTTCAATTAATTAGTGGGTGACCTGCTCTACCTCCTGAGCGACAGCTACCACTAATTTTAAGCACAATCCAAATGTATGACTTATAAAAAATAATAACAATGCGTTATGAAGTCTGCAACTATCCTTAAAGCATTTTATCTTTACAACATTTTAACTATCTACAGAGATTAACTCACTTTGGAGCCGGCCACGAGTGACCACTGCAGGAAATGCAGCTTTCGTATTGACTAAATAGTTGCTTTAAAGTGATTTAATTATGGCTCAGTACAACTTTACTCTTTTAGATGCCCATCTTTTTTTTTTTTTCTCAGAGCATGAGATGGAAAAGAGTAGACTGGACAGCACCTTCACTTCACAGCAAGAAGGACCAGTAGGTCCTTGCTATGTTCTTTCTGTTATATGGTTCCTCCCACAGTCCAAAGACACACATGTTAACTTGTACAAATCTCATTTCAAGTTCAGTAAGAAAGATGTTTAATCAAACATCTGTCTACTACCTTTGGTGTTTGGTGGCTAGTCTATGATTTTCATCACTTCCTCTTTCTCATTGCTGACATCATCTGTACCAATCCTCTTTCTGCCCGCCATCTTCAAATCAATTAGCCTCCACTCCACGTACTTTAAATCTCACTGCTCACAAATCGTTCTCCCTTTCAGACTCTTTCGCGCAATCCACCTCCTCCCCATTTCCACCTCTTTTACATTCCTCAGAGCTCCATCTCAGCCTCCATCTTTATCAACACCACCAGCATCTACACTCTTGGGGGTCCTGTCTAATTCCTATCACCACTGGAATTTGTGGTGAAAACCCTGCGCTGTGGCCAATCGCTAAATAGCTTGACTGAATTCTGTTTATCAATAAATCGTGTTAAATCCATCCTAACAATCTCTCCTTATTAAACTGTTAGGGTGGACCTTCTTTTTTTCCCCCCAATGCCACATTTTGCAATGAAGTCTGATGAAGCACAAAGCAAATGTGGCTCATTGCAAACTTATCCTGCAACATCTTCCATCTGCAATGCAGCTACATCAAACTAAAAACACTTTTCCAAAAAAGAAAATAAGCCAGACAACAAGAAGCACAAGAAAATGTCTTGTCTTGTTTAGAGGTGTGCTAAAACTCATGGTAAAAAAAAAAAAAGGTAAAACAATTTATTCAGATTACACGGCTGAGAAACTGGGTGTGTCGGGTGCACTGCACACGTGGAAGCTCTGTCAGCAGTTCAGAGGGGACAAAGAGATGGAGGATGAGGCAAACAACTGCTGAAGGAGGAATCAATGTTTACTGCTGCTCTGCACCATCAGGAGGCAGGGGGAAGGCAGCAGACACCGTGGCATCACCAATATGGCTACCCTCAGCATGAACTGACTGTGGAGTGACAACTTTCCCTTACCCTGCCCTGTTTTTATCATTCAGGTCATTCCCCGTCAGTCTGTTGTTGTCGTTGTTAGTCAGGCCGTCTTTCTGTCAATTTAGAGCCATCTCCTTCTCTCTCTTTTTCTCTCTCTCTCTCTGTTGTGTCATATATTTATTTCTGTCCTCTTCTCCTTCTCCTATCCTTTTGCTTCATCATTCACACTCTTCGGTCTTTGCAGCGTTTTAATGAACCTTCAAGTGACATAAGATTTTCCTATATCTGTTCCTCTCTATTTCTGCTCCACGACCCCCCAGGGTGCATGGAGAAAAAGATGAAAACACTTGGTTGTTAACCCTCTATGTGCCTGAGCTGCTGGCTAGTGGACTGCATGTTCCAGAATGTGGGATGAGGGTTGCACAGGTCCACAAGTATAAAAAATATATATATATATATATATATATATATATATATATATATATATATATATATATATATATATATATATATATATATATATATATATATTTTTTTTTTTTTTTTTTTTTTTTTTTTTTTTTTTAAACAACAGATTTTTTTTAACGCTGGTAAAAAGGCAGGTGGAAAGCTTCTGCAAAAAGCTCGTCAAGCAGAACGAAGCAGAGGTAGAAAATGAACAGAGGGACAGAGACAGTGATCTACATTTTCTTCAGAGCAGAAGACATTTTCGTCTCAGCAGGAGACATCGTGAAGGGTCTGTCGCACATTGGTCTGAGCTGAGGGTCGAAAGGGTCTCTTTTTAGACAAACATAAGACAAACACAGCGAGAAAAATTTCTGCATAACTGTACATTGTCTCTCTGTTTCTGTGTGTGTCACACACTCCAGCAGCAGAGAGAGCTGGCAAAAAAGCAGCAGAGCAAACAGGGAGGTGCAAAAACACTGCAAAGACTGCTCACTGCTGCATTTTCTGAGCCAGAGCCTCCCTTCTTTTCTCTCCATTGTTGTCGATGAGTCCCGAGACTCTCGCCTCAGTACCCCTTCTCTCCGTGCTCCTCCTTTTGTATTACTGAAACAGCGCAGTGTTTTCACAGGCAGAATAAGATACGGATGGCCATTTGTGCTTGGCTGTCATTCAGGTACTGAGCTCTTCTATTTTGGACATGAATGTCATAAAGAGATAGAACTTGTATTTTTTGCTGTGAAAAACAAAGCAGGCCATGCAGCGGTTTAAACAAGAAGAATTTTGACAGTCTTTTAAACATTAACATGTTCTGGAAATGGAAATTTCATGGCCCCAAAAGTACAGTACTTCATGTTCGTTCTGGCACATTGGTTCAAAAATCAGACACTAAAACTGCCCACTCAAACCAGGAAACAAGGCTTAGGCAGGCCAGACACTCCTTAAGTAGAGTGATTTTTCTAAGTCTCTGAAACTGGAAGATTGGAATATTAATCTTTCTCATTTGGTGTCTTGATGCTCCTGTACATGTAGGTATTCATCTGGATCTCAATCTGTGATTCACATCATTATCAACCCCGTCAAACAATTCCTTGACACCGTGTCCTTGTGCCTTATGGGTGGGGTTGTCGTCCTGAAAGAGACCACTTCTGTCAGGGAGAGTCACTTTGTACTGATTAGCAGTGACTATTTCCCCCAAAGGAGACCATCAAAGTGTCCACCAACAGCATACCATAGCCACCAGATGCGTGCATACCTACTAAACAACCATTCATGAATACAAATCTATGCCCTACTGGTTTAACATCACTCTGCACTAAACAGAATCCAAAGAAAATGCTATATATGCAAATGCTGACAGCCAACATCACCGTCAGCAGTTTAAATTTGTTAACTGGTAATAAAACTTTCACAGACAGCTTCAGTGTAAATTATTAAACACCCTAATTTCATATTTATACAGCCATTCATTGGATCTTTGCTAGCCCTCAGACTTACTCTATTCCAAGCAATGTCCACCCAAATCAAAGCCAAACAATGGCTCTGTCACAACAGGACAAAGAGTCTACAGTCACACTAGCAGCGCTGTAAAGTTGTACTTGGGCACAGTGTTGCTTTCAGCTGTATATTCACACTGGCATACTACTAAGACCATAGTAACAATAACACAGTGTTACAGATATTTTTACTACATCCACAATGTTTGTTTAATGTCTGAGCATGCTAGCATTCGAAAACTGGCACCAAGTGGCTGACAGAAATCTAGTTAATGGACCTGATCATGAAAAGTCCGAAACTCACCAGACGTAATCATGGTCCCTTCAGGAACAAATTCTATACGATGACATGAAAACACAATGTAATTCAATGGTAATTCATCATCAAATTGTAAATGGACTGCTACCAGTAGGGCATGTTTCTACTCTATTTGAGCACTCAAAAGCACTTTTCACTAAAAGAATCATTCACCCAATCACACACACATGTTCATTCAAGCACTTTTTCCAGACCTTAGCAACTTGTCTAATATTTGTGCTACACTCACACCTCGGGTCAACTCAGGGTTTAGTAACTTGTCCAAGGATATTTTGACATGCAGATTGGAATAGTCAGGGATCGAACGGCTCCCTCTATTACCTGAACCACAGCTGCCCCTCTAAAGTCAAATATTCCCAAAGAACAGTTCAACTGTTATCATCATTACTAAGATATTCCAGTGTTTTATCAAAGTCATGGACTCCCACTTCCACGCTACCATCCTTAGAGCTGCTACCGAGGCTACCTTTGGCGTTTGTCCTGTGTAGTTGCCCCACACAACTGGCACTACCGAACCTACTGTTCATAATTGAAATTTAGTTTAGTTGAGGATAAAAGTTTCTATGTAAAAGCTTTAAAGCATCTGTGAGGCCAATGAAAAAATATCCTGACCCTTAAGTTTTTTAAATTAATCTCTGACATGTTGTGTTTCCATATAGCACCTGATTCCTCATGCATGCTTACAGGGAAACTGACACATCTGGTGTGGAGAAAAATAGGCAATGTATTCTATTTACATTTATTTTTAAATGACCTGCTGGAATATAAGCCAAAAATAACTCTAAAAATAGATTTTTGGACACATGCTATAACCAATTTTGTAATGGCAGTGAACCAGCAGCATGGTGATGCCAGTTTTCTGGACTGCCCTTTATGATGTCGACACACTTCATCTAACAATGCAACACAGTCCTGGTATTTCTGAACATACTGTTGAGGATAGTGAATGCTCTTATCTGAACTGAGCAGGTAGGGGCTCAGTGTCTGCAGAAATCATGGAAGCCGCCAACAAAGCTGGGACTTTCCTGCTAGACATCTGCCTCTCTAAGAAGTCAGCTGGGCCTGTGGAGAGCAGATAGTAGTAACTGGATGCCTCACTCTGTGAGACAGGAGAGAGGGGAAAACAGAGAAATGTCTGTGCAGGTTTTTTGCAGTAAGTAGAAGTAATAGTAGTGGTTGTAGTAGCCCAATTAGCAGATCAGTGGACTTCGTTACATAACGAAATAAGTGTTTTGTTTTGGGGGTTTTCTAAGAAACAACAGGTCCTTTCTACAACCCAAGAGGATTGTTCAAAGTCCAGTTAGTAAAAGAACAAAAAAAACAGGTTCAAGCTGATTTCAGCTGCACTTACATAATCTGGTTGGTCACTAATTGGAAAGCTATCTAATGTTCCCAACCGAGCATTTACCCAGTGACATAAGACGGCTAATACTTTAATAAGATGGCCTAATGAAGTGTGTCAACGATCACAGTGGTCGCCATCTCGGGCTCTGCCAAGTGGTCCTGCGAGAGTCACGGGGGCTTCGGGGGGCTTCATAATGGCCAGCAGTTAAGCCTTTTAGAGACATTAAATGGGATCAAGGTGGGTGGGTGGGTGCCACATATGAGTGAAGCTCATGTGTGGCACACACATGTATGTGTGGGTGTATGATTTTAATCAATAACATTTATATAAATGAGGTGTTTGGTCTGTCATACGATCTGCCCCAACCCCCACCCCACCCCCCACACGCATTTCCCTCCCCTCTGTGTTAAGCTGGCCAGCAGCTAATCCGTGAGCAAGCACAGCTCATTGTCTCCATCACAATCCCAAATCCTCACAGTTTAACAAGCAAACACCTTCTCTTTCGGCTGAGAGTTAGTGATTTGAAAACATACAGTGAGGTAAGTTGTGTATAATAAGTGAAGTAAGCATAACTGCATTTTAATAAACAAAGATAAACTCGCATTCACAGCTTTGGTCACTTGAGAATCACCAGTTAACCTAACATGGGGGTCTGTGGACTGCAGGAGAAAGCCAGAGTACCCAGAGAGAAGCCACACAGGTGCAGGGAGAACATGCAAACTCCAAATCCAAAGGCCACAGCCAGCCAGTGGATTTCACCCCAAGCGTTCTTACTATGAGGGAACAATACTAACCACTGCATTGACCTTGTGTAGCAACACAAGACTTAATCCCTTTACTTACAATAAATTCAGATAAAACTCTTAAGTCTATTTTTTATGCATGACTCTCAAGCATTCTCAAGCTCCAGCAAACTATGAGAAACTGAGAGAATTTATGCTTTTCTTCAGCAACCTGAATATCTTTGGAGTTTTTGTCAGAGAAATCAAGCTTGTTGTGATGGACACTATCCCCCCAAAAAACAGAACAAACAAATAATTGATTCTTTAACATAATAAATAGCAAAATAATGGTTTTGGTCCCGGTGCGTAATTGAGCAACATCCATGTTTTTCCTGGGCTATCGATGTCATTGCAAAGACCACTGAAGGTTAAAAAGACTACTTCCTACTTCCTACTTGTTGGTTGCAAATTTGCTTCTGTGATGGCTCAATATAAATAATGGGGAATCACAAAACATGCAATTTTGATCAAACAACTCTGAACAGCAAGATTATAGTTTTGTCATACTTAGTTTTTGACCCCTTTGCTCAGAAACAGCAGCAACTTCTTAAGTGTGTTGAGAAAGCCACACACATGAATAATTATGTGTCCGTGCGTCCTATCAGCAGCTCAGGTGAAGCAGTTGAGAAATGATTCACTTTATCAGACGAAGCTGATGAAACGCACCAACTGCTGACTCATTAATTTTTCTTTCCCAACACAGATTAATATCATGCAGTCTGCTCCTCTAACCTGGCGTAGCTCCAACATATTAAACCAGAAGACCAGATTCAGAGCTCTGAATATCGACTTTTTCTTTTACAATTAAAGATTCAAACAACCGACCAGCATCTAAGACATCATTTCATTTGACAGCTCATCTAATGATTTGTTTTTCCTTCACAGGTCATCACAGTTTTTAGAGTTCATGTAGAAGCTCTGAAATTATGTAGAGGCATGTGAAGACTGAATCACGTGAAGCAAATGTCACAAAAAGTGATTCAGCACTCTCACCACCGCTACTTACAGTTGATTCACTGGTAGCCAAAGTAGCCAGGACTGTATGCTATTCCTGAACTTCACTGATCAGTGACTGAGAGAAGCTCTGAGGATTTAAACCATGCAGCTTTAAGCATATTTTTCATTGTCACCATTGTATAAGAACATGGATAGAACCAGCAGGAATGTTACTTTAATGTACATTTAACCAGGTACTTTCAGCTACTGAAATACAGGTTTACTGTTCTGTATTTTATTGAACTATTTCTATATTATGCTACTTTCTGATACTAAACAAAGAAAAAATGTAGAACCAGTGGGAAAAACTAGCTAATATTCAGTAGCTTGTAGAACTACATATAGGATCAATAACTTTTTTTGGCCCACTCTTCTTCACTCTTCTTTTGCCAAGCTGTCAGGCAGGTGGTCCCACATTTTACTCTGGTAAACAGAGGAATGCATGATCTGCTCAATGATTGGAGATCATGATCTGTGTCTGCAAAACAAGCCGCCACCATGCTTTTAGCATAACCGTAATTATAATTGCATCACTAACTGATAAATATAACCCATTCTTATTCATCATAATTAGTGTCTTTACTGTACTCTAACTTTTGCTCTATGAAGATAATTAATTAGGATTAGAAATTTGACTTAAGTGAAAAGTAAAAAGAAAATTTCCACT
The DNA here is from genome assembly GCF_041146795.1 of Maylandia zebra. Lineage (NCBI taxonomy): Eukaryota > Metazoa > Chordata > Actinopteri > Cichliformes > Cichlidae > Maylandia > Maylandia zebra. Next base: position 23,082,877 of record NC_135173.1, on the reverse strand, counting down.
TTGCAAAAGAATTACTCAGCATAGAATGACGTTTAAACTCTTGTGGAGCACCACTTGAACACAGGGCTGTGCATAAACCTGAAAACCATGCCCAAAGTTTTGTAGATCATTTTCTACACAGATTTTACTCCTGATGAAAAGTTCTGACTTGCTGTTAGAACGTCCTTCCTCTTGCCCCCGCTGATGCGACCTTATTTAAAATCATGCATTATAAATCTCTCTCTTACTCCTCGGCACTACCTAGTCTGTGGATTTTTGTATACTTGGAAAGTTAATCCATGTGCCTCCACTAGAAAGCACTTTGGTTCAACTCCAGCTGTGCTCTCTGCCAAGGAGTGTTATGTGATTGGTTCAGTCTGTCTGTTTGTTTTGTCTTTTAGCAGAATTACTCAAAAAGCTATGGATGGATTTGCATTAAACTTTTTCCAGAGATGGGACTTGTTCCAACTTAGAAGTGATTAATTTTTGGAGTTGATCAGTATGAGCATTTTGATTCAGGAATTCCTTCCCACTGTAAGATGGACATAATTATATTTTTTGCATATTAAAGTAAGTAAAATCAGAGACATTTATTTGATGTTCCACAGAAAATACCACAAACTAATTAGGATGCAGATATCCGGGTGGATCCAGGGATTCAATTTAAGCACGGCATGAAGAGAACTTGGAGCTGCTCTGTTTAAATGTGGTATACATTTATAAAAGTGGCTTTACTTAACTTGACCTGGTAACAGCTGATTAGTTTGGCAATCACGGCTAAAAGTTTAGAGTAGCCTGGCGATCAAAGCAGTGCGACGGATTCCCAGAAAATTGCAGATTCCTAATTCTGCTTAAGAGAGCATCAAGGTGTCTCAGTGTAAGTTTTGACACAAACTTTGACACACACACACACACACACTACTGCAGGACAGTACTCATCAGCTAATTACAGCTGTACGTCTAGCTACTCCGAGATAGCAGCTAGTTAACGTCAAGCAGAATATTAAGATATCATCTTCCTATGACTTCATAAGTAATGCAAAAATAAAATATAAAGTAATGCTGCGTTTTACAAAGTCACTAGCTGATGGGCAGCTTGACCAACAAAAATCAAAGCTGCACATCAGAGGAAATGTTTCATGATATATGATTAGAGAATCTGATGGGTCGATTTTACCCGAAAATGAAAGTTGGGATTATTACACTGCAAAGTAATTACAGACACAGCCATGCATGCAGACAATCACAGTTCAGATCGCAGAGCTAAAATCATCCTGCATGCAGACAGACACTCATTTAGATCAGTAACAAACACACACACACACACACACAGATACAGATACACACAAAGAGCCTGGGTCGAACCACCTTTGCTGAGTCACTGGAAACATTCAGTACCAAACCTGGTACAGGAAACTGGAGCAGACTATTACATGATGATAACTTAATAGCACAGGATGAAAACTGACTAATGGGGAAAAATAGGAGCTTTTCCATCTGTCATCGTCACAGACAGCCCACAACACACTCGCAGACACACACTCGCAGACACCATAGAGGAGGATGGCTTCAGAGCAACGGCAGTGGCAAAATGCTCGGCATGAATGAATCATCAGAAACACAGTTATCTACCCTAGAGTACAAATGACTGGTTGGTTGTTTTGCCACCGCAACATATAACCCTTACACACACACACGCACATGCACACGCACACACACACACACACACACACACACACACACAGTCTCAATCTCCTTCTTTTGTGCTCTCAAGTTTGGTTTTACATGGTCATTTGTCTCGTTCTGGACAAACACGCAGACAACATCAGTCTTCCCAGCATGCCAAATGGAAACCATAGCAATGTCTCAACTAACACAATACAGACTCTTTGTTATGTTTTGATTTTTTTTCCACCCCTCTGGGGGAGGGGGGAGGGAGCAATGGGTTCATCTGCATCACCTGCATGTAAGGTGTCTTTCAGATTTACGCACTTTAACTGGCAGTGACAACACAGGAGAGAGTCATTTCAGGGAATCAAACCTGTGTCCCTGCATATACAGGGCAGCTGCCACATCCACCACATCATCCTTTAAACTCTTACGTTTTGCCTACCGTTCTTTTGATTAGTATTTCACAAAGAAAAGGAGGTCGCTGTGTTGGCTTTTAATGATCTTGTGCCAAACAGACGGTGTATTTTTACGAACAGGTTAAAGGCTCGGCTCTCCTAAACACCTGCATTAATCCCGTCACTTGGCTAAGGAAAGGACTTGCTTAAATCCCCGACTGAACCTTGCGTGCTTCTTCTTATGTCAAGGTAGATTTAAGAGGACCGGCTGGTTAACGAGTTTATGTGCTGTCTCATGCCCTAATTTCTTCCAGACATTTCTCTTTCCCCTGTTACGCACCACCAAAGGTAAAAAAAAAAAAAAAAAAAAAAAAGCACTGCGCATAAAAGTAAATATCTGGCTACCGGGTGATGTATGCTGGATCGGAATTATGCAACAAAACCAGACGAAACGAAAAACCAGCTCACAAGCAGTGGTTTGAGAAGAAACGTCACGTCTGTGCGGAGAAGAGGAAAAAAATCTTAGCTGAGGACGGAGGGGGGGGAAAAAACAAGCAACATATGCAGCAGTCGCTCCACAGCATCCCACTCAAGCAATCTGTCGCTGTAATCAACTCCGAGAAGAAGAAAACAAGGCAGAAAAACACACAGCATACATCGTTTTTTGGTTTTTCACAAACACTTTACGTACCGTTATGGGTGACGAGCCACTTTAGCGGAGTGTTGTGCGTCTAGAAACCGGAGAGGAGCGTCGGCGGTGCTTGCGTGTGTGTGTTTGTGTGCGTCAGGCGGACACAGGAGGACAGAGGAGGAGATTTGGCACATTTGGAGAGGAACGCAGCCTGGTGGCGGAGCGCAGAGCACCGGGATGCGGCAACATCCGTCTGCAGACGACAGACCAGCGGCGTGCACTCCTACCAGGGAGGGGCGCACCAGGCACACACACACACACACACACTGCACCAGCAGTAACTCATTCACTGCCAGGGCGGTGTGGGTGGGTGGACTGCTTTTGCAGAGACAGAGAGAGAGAGCAGTTCGCCGTGTCTGTGTGCGAGTGTGTTCATATGCGCCATATGTCACAGCTCTTTATCAAAACACCAGCTCGGTTTAACACTTCTATGACGATATTCGCTGACAATTACAGAAAAAATACTTCTGGACGAAAAAGCAGCAAATTTAAAGTATGACAGTAAAAATCTCATATATGTAAGGAATAAAACAGGACAAGTTCCACATCAGGTCTACAAAAGTGATCTTTTGTTTCTGTAAAAGTTTGAAGTAAGGTTCTGGCTCTATACTTCTACGTAGTCTTTAACAAGTCGAGTGCTGTCTTTGAAAAATAAATGCATTTTTTTTTTTTGGTGCTACAGGAAAGATCTGAGTCACCCAAACTATTGTAAATCGGGCAAAGAAAGACTATGAAATCCAAATGTCATGCCCACAAGCACAAGAGGGTTACAAACAATTACCAAAAGGATAAAAGCAGCTGAACACACAGAAGAGTCTGGAAACAAAAAAGGAGGCCCCATGCCCCTTCACATTTTTCCTACACTAAACACAGATTAATAGAGAACATGCAGTTTGTAGCACAAACGCCTTTAACTCAATGACTTACTATGAGAGACTGGGTCTTGAGATTGCTTTGAAAGTATACGAAATGCAAAGACATGTTGTTCCTGCCGTTTAATCAAATCGCCACAGTCACCTCAAAGCACTTTAAATTGTAAAGTACAACAATAGAGAGAAAACCCCAATGATAAAATGCCCCCTATGTGTTAGGATGCCTGGGTCGTTGACCCAGGGTGTTTGAGTTTATGTTATTATTTATACTTTCTAGTTTTTGGTTTCTTTGAGTTCCGTCTTATGGCTTATGTCTCCCCTATCACCTGCATCCCCTTGTCTAGTTCGCGTCTATGTGTATCCTAAGTTCCTATATCCCCGTGTTCAGTCAGTGTTTGTGTCTGCCCTGTTCCCACGTCTCTGTTCCCTTTGTAGTGCCTGCATATGAGTCTGTGTCTTTGTTCAGTCTGTGTTATGTGTTTCCTGTTTTACTTTGAAAGTCCATGTCTGATGTTAATGTGTCTGGTTTTGCTTCCTCTTGTCTCGTTAGGCCTGATTTGCCCCAGCTGTGTTTCCCTCCTGTTACCCATTCCCTGATTGCTCCCTCTGTGTATTTAAGCCCAGTGTTTCTCTGTGTCTGTGTCGTGATCTACCGGTTTCCTAGCTGTGTGTTCTGTCATTTCTCTAGTTTAAGTTTGTTTTGAGTTTTTCAGTTATGTTATATTTTTGAGTACCTAATTAAAGCCTTTTTGAGTTCACGTCTGTCTCCGGAGTCTGCACCTTGGGTCCTATTCCTGCCTGCACACAGCCACACCTAACAGAAGATCGCGACCAGAACATGGACCCAGCAGACTCCGTGTGGTATCAGCGACCCGCAGTTTCTGCCTTCCTCAAGGAGATCGTGAGGGAGGAAGCTGAGCATGCCCAGGAGCTCCAGTCACCCTTCTATGGGTCACGTTTGGCTTTGGGAGGGCCCCGCAGCCTCCAAATGGCTACGGCCGAGCCAGCGTCTATGCCTCGGGCGATCAGGTTGAGCACGTGCTCCTTCTCTCCAGTCGCTACACCTCCGCCTTCACCCCTGGATTACCAGTCCGACAAGAGAGTTAAGCGGCGGAGAAAGAGAGATTATGTGACACCGGACGTTAGACTCACTCCGCTGCAGTCCTTCGCTCTGTTTTTGGGTCTGCCACGTTCTGAGCTTCACAAACTCTCTGCTTCCTCATCGCAGCCCGGTCCTTTGGCGGATTCGCAGCCCAGTTCGCCACCTCCCACTTCCCGGAGGAGGCGATGCTCACACCGTCACCACTCTTTTTCTGCGGAGCAACTCCCGGTGGTGAGTTGTGATTGCTGTCGTTCCTCGGAGCTGGAAACTAATAATCATATGAACACTGCTAAGACTGAGACTATTAAGACTGTTAGACGTGGTGGTGGTAGGAAGTTAAAAAACGTTTTAGAAGAGTCTGTGTTTGCTGAGCCTGCTCCTTCGCACCATTGTGTTCCTGCTCCCAGGGCAGCTCAGGCCCAGCATTCCCCTGCACCTGTTTCAGTGCTTCAGGTGAGGGAGGCTGAGGTCCAGCTGGTCCCTGCTCAGGTGTCTAGGCTGGCTGAGCCTCTGCCTGTCGCTGCACCCGTACCAGCTCCTCGGGTGGGGACTGCAGCTGCCCAGCCGTTGACTGTGCCTGTCCCGGCTCCCAGGGTGAGGATGACCGGGAACCAGTTAGCTCCTGCACCCGTACCTTCTCCTCGGGTGGGAGTGGCTGGTGTCTGGCAGGTACTTGCACCTGTTTCTGACCTCGCTGGAGGCTCAGGTGAGCCCGTCCAGCAGTTTTCTGTAGGATCCGTAGGCTCAGACAACCTAGTCCAACCATCTGCTAATCCACCACCTCACCCGCCATTACTGCCATCGTTACAACAGTCAATACAACTTAAACTTCTCTCCATAGCTCAGACATTAGCTCACCTATCGGCTCAGTCACCTGCTCAGTTACCGCCTCAGTTGTTTGCTCAGTCACCTGTCTCCGCTGGGGGGTCCGAGGAACCGCTTCAGCCTCCTGTCTCCGCTGGGGGGTCCGAGGAACCGCTTCAGCCTCCTGTCTCCGCTGGGGGGTCCGAGGGGGCCGCTCAGCCACCACCGGCTCCACCGCCTGGTCCGGCCTCCGAGTCTGCAGCTCCGCCTGGTCCGGCCTCCGAGTCTGCAGCTCCGCCTGGTCCGGATTCAGCCTCAGCCTCTGTTCCAGCTTCGCCTTCGCCTGGTCCGGATTCAGCCTCAGCCTGTGCTACGCCTGGTCCAGCTTCGGCTGGACCAGGCGTTGACCCAGGGTGTTTGAGTTTATGTTATTATTTATACTTTCTAGTTTTTGGTTTCTTTGAGTTCCGTCTTATGGCTTATGTCTCCCCTATCACCTGCATCCCCTTGTCTAGTTCGCGTCTATGTGTATCCTAAGTTCCTATATCCCCCGTGTTCAGTCTGTGTTATGTTTCCTGTTTTACTTTGAAAGTCCATGTCTGATGTTAATGTGTCTGGTTTTGCTTCCTCTTGTCTCGTTAGGCCTGATTTGCCCCAGCTGTGTTTCCCTCCTGTTACCCATTCCCTGATTGCTCCCTCTGTGTATTTAAGCCCAGTGTTTCTCTGTGTCGCGATCTACCGTTTTCCTAGCTGTGTCTTCTGTCATTTCTCTAGTTTAAGTTTGTTTTGAGTTTTTCAGTTATGTTATATTTTGAGTATTAAATTAAAGCCTTTTTTGAGTTCACGTCTGTCTCCGGAGTCTGCACCTTGGGTCCTATTCCTGCCTGCACACAGCCTTAACCTAACACTATGAGCAAGCACTTGGTGACAGTGGAGAGGAAAAACTCCCTTTCAACGGAAATAAATCTCTGGCAGAACCAGACTCAGGGAGGGGCAGCCGACTGGAGTGACGAGAGGGAGGCGGGACAAAAAGACACACTGTGGATCACATGACCGTTTTTCACAATGCTCAGCTGGCCAATCATGTGCAAGTAGGAGTAGCAAAAGGAAGCAAACTGCACTTAAAGCCATGGATGTTTTCTGAAAGTTACACAGAACTCTAAACTTAACTTTGGGGAAAATCGCTTTTTAAAAAACTTAAAGTTGCTTATCAAATTAAATTGGTTAAATTAAATTCAATGTGGAGTTTATGTACTGGTGACTGTTTGAATTACAATTATGATTCCTCTCTATTTATTTAGAGGAGGCTTTTAAAAACCTGCCCTGGAGGCTTTAACATGATGGTTGCTGAGCGGCAGGAGAACCTTTGACAGATTCCAACATCTCATACAAGGACATGCTTTAGAATTAGCTATGAAAAAATGTAATGATTTGTAATGACTGTGTTAGAAAACTATAATGTACACATAGCCCTGCTGTGGTCTGACCTAAACAGGCATAATCATAATCCTGCATGCATAATGTACACCCACAATACTGATGAGTCTATATTTAGTTGCTGAATACGTATCATGTTGTGTGACAAGCAGGACCGGCCCACCCTCATGTCGTTCACGTTTGCTCTGAGCTTTTACACCTTGCTCTGCCTCTGTGCTGTTTTATTCTTTGCTCCTCTCTTCTATATAGCAAAAATATCTTATAGTTATTTATAAAAGTGATGACAATATTTACACTCCAGTAAAGGGGACTGCAAATGTGTTTGCTTTATAAGCTGGATGAATAATAATGTTTGGATCCTGTTTTAGTGCATGCCACTAGAAGCTGGCCGTTCTTCTGTGTGCTCCTGTACTCTTGCCATAAAAACACGGCACAAACTGCAGTCCAGTTTTATCTCATACTTTAAAGACCCACATGCCATCCTTTTCCAGACCGTATATAAATTTCTCACCAGAGTAAATTCTGTCAGTCGATTAGGTCATATTTCACAAAGCCCATTCGGGAGATGGTGAGACTGCGCCGCTTCACCCGGCATGCCCAGCCAATCGAAAGAAGCTGAGTGGCTGCTGGATACGTCCCTGAATACATATAGGGGAGCAGTTTCGAACAAAGTTTCTCCTTCCTGTTCTTGGCAACAAAGCAGCTTAGTCATGCCCGTAGGTTTGCTGTAGCTCTTCCTAATACCCAAAAGGCTGTAGCCTGTAACTATAAATACGCGTTACCATTTCCATGATTGTTTTATTTTGTAAGAGGTTGTTTTGCAGTATTGCCACTGAGAAACTGAGAGCTCAAAAAACATAAACACCCAACAAACACACTTAAACACCCCCCCCACACACACACACACTTAAGCTTTTTAAAACAGACATCAGGGACACTGGCCTGCACGGTAATTAGCTGATGACTTTTCAGTCACAAAACAAAGCCTGCTTCATCGTCCTTTTTGACTACCGACTTAAATTCATGCTGCTTTCAACAAGCCTTAAACCTAGTGACTAAGACCATAAAACTTGCCATGAAAATGTTTACGGAGGTCACAGAGCACACAAAGTGAGGGATATTTTCACAAAGGGTTCTGCACAGCTGGACAACTCTTTGCGCAAACAGAGGAGTCGCCCCCTGCTGGCCATTAGAAATTATATCACATAAGCAACTTCCACGCTGACCCAAAATTTACATCCAATCACAAGTCAAGGAGTTAGAAGATGATACTTTTGTTTTGGGACAAATTTCCAGATCATTTCTTAATAAATATTTTTGTGGGTTTTTTTTTTTAATTACCTAAGCATGTGTTTTTATTATTAGCCATTTGATTGTGTTTATGTGCAGCCACCACTGAATAGAATAGAATAGAATAGAATTCAACTTTATTGTCATTGCACATGCACAGGTACAGGGCAACGAAATGCAGAAGCAGTCTATACATGACAAAAAGAGTGTGGAATAGGATAAAGGGCCCTCTTTAAAATATGATTCATGAGTTTAATTAGTCAACACTGGGTAACACTCTTCTTTATTTTGAATTTGTAGTACTTAAACTCATGCATTCTGCTGCCACAGCGCTAATTCCTTTTCACACTGAGGCAGTACTGCTCCTTTGATCAATCACTATGCAGAGTAAAGCATTAGGACAGCTGGTTGTTGTTCAGCAGTACATCAGTTTCTAACATTTCAGTCTTTAAAGTTAGTGTTTCTCACTTGATGTGGTAAACCCCGACTGAATTTTCCCTGATGAACCTGTCAACCAGGAAAACAGTCCCATGGAGACTGACTCGATGTAGGAGTTGCTCTCTATAAAACCAATGCTGATATAAAAGACTCAGGTTTTACAACATATTCTAAATGGATCATGTGCTAAGACCACCTTACTGCTGGCCCTGTAGGGACACCTTTCATGATATGTGAAGTAAAAAGCTCTTCCCAGAGGGATAACATTTATCCTAAATATTTCTCTCTTTACCTTCTCTTCTAAAGCACTTTCTTTGTTCTCTTAACTTCAAAAGTAACTTTACAACTTTAAGTCTTATCTCTGTTCTTCAAAGCAAACTTCCCCGGTGCTGTTCTCATGCACCATCTTTGTCTTATTTTGTTTTCAGCAGGTTCCCCCACTTTCATCAGTGCAATCTCTCTTACAGTATGCACGTCTCTTTCACTACTGCTAATTTCCTTTAGTTACTTTTTCTCTCTCTTCTTCCCTCTCACTCACTTTCTCTCCATCCCACAGACTGCAGCGATGGCAAGCCCTGGGATCAATATCAAAGCTTTGCATAATTCAGCAGCTGCTTCAATAATGAATGACGCAACGAGCCACTTTGGAAGGAAGGCTCCCTCTCTCGCTCCCTCGTCCTGACTCTGTCAGTGTCTCCCTCTCTCTGTCTCGCCTGGCCTCCCTTAGCCAGATGAAGTCAACCTGCTTTACTGTCTTCATTAATGAAAAATAACGGGCATAGATCTGCTAATGAAAGCTGGAAGGCTGCACGTCTGACTTCCAGATTAAGGAGTTAAAATTTTAACAGTTAAAATTGTTCCTTCTCTTACTTAAATACCAATGACTCAACAAAATGTTATACAACTACAAAAAAAGTGGGTGACTCACTGAGATGTGAATCGTTGTGTTGAACGTTGCCTCAATGCTACAATTAGCAATTTTACAAAGATTATCTTTGAGGGAAAAGAAGGTTTGATTCCAGATTCAAAGTTGTTAGATGAGCTGCAGCTAGGACAATACAGAATAGATGAGTACTTACGTTACCAAAGGTTCACAAATTTCACAAACTTCAAAGTAAGCCAACAATTTTGTTTAACCCGAAGAAAATCTTTATCTTCTTTAGGACAGAAATTTAAGTTGAAAAATACGTCGTAACAACCACACATGCTCATTTGCGCCCATGTGGGAAGGGTCAGGCTGGTGGCTGAACCACCTAAAAGAGATTAGAGTAGAGCTGTCTGTGATGACGCTGCGCTCTAAGCACTGCTGGATTAGCATTAGTATAAACGCAGTTGTAGATTGACTCCATTCAGCACCCACGGGAGCAGCTTAAAATATATCCTCAAAGATCTGAGCTTTTAAAAAAAAAAAAAATCTTTCTGAGGACTCCTTCAAAGAGTGACCTGTTATCTGCAGTTACTGCGAATCTGTGGATTCATTTGAGCCTGCCAGTCAAAAATCAACCACCACAGCGTGTTTAGAAAGCTACTACGCAGAAGGACTTTGATGCATCCATTAATCACAATGACTCATTTCAGACTGTAGCTTTTTATTACCAATGGTAAATAGCCTCTTACTTTATTCAATGCAATGTGAATTGATTTTTTGTTACAAGTGAAACTTGAGAAGTCCTTATCTTCCTGTGGCTTCCAAGAACTTAATATAACCAAATAAGTAAAGACCCTGACTACCAGGATTTTTGCCAAAGTCTGACAATATATTTTCCATCTTATTCTGTGTTTATCCAAAGAGTTTATCCAGTTGCAACGTATAATGTCACCCCCCATTTGAAATGGGATTACAGTTGGCATGGCTGTTTGTGCCACACTGCATTCCTTTGCTTTTTCCCACACTCTGGCTTCCTAGCAAACCAGCAACAAGGATGTTCACTAAAGACATAAAGCAAATTTGACAATTAACCTTGGTTTATGCCTGGTGCTATTAACCCTGCAAACAGCAGTAGACACCAAAAGTGGCTACCGCTGCTAATGTATATCTTGTGTTCATTTCTTTTTAGCTTCTTGTAGAGGTTTCAGTTTCCTGGCCTGGGAATCGTGTTGATGAGTGTTCAATCATGTTGGTTTTCACTATCATTTCAATGATATATCAGTACGGAGCTCAGAGGTTTCCAGGTTACAGAGAGGGAAATGCTGCAACAGTTCAAAAAGATGAGACTTTCTTGAGAAAACTTTAAAAAAGATGATTTCATTGCTTCCTGTTTCAATTTTGTCAATTCAGGAGACAAGTGTGATGACCCTTATAGCAATGCAGTTGGCAGTCGGCGCATTCTGTGGTGACCATGTGAAGGCAACATAACTTACAACACAGGTAGCAAAAAAAAAAAAGAACATTAAAAAAAGTATTAGAGAAAGTGTGACTGTTCATTCGTGCTGTTTGTCTATACAGAAAATGAACAACACAGATTTTTGATTTACCAGTAAGTCACGTTACCTAAAATAACCCCCTCCTCCCTCTTCATAGCTCGTGTTCATAGACAGTGAAATGATTTGAAATGTTCCTCAACAGCACTCGTATGGGACTGCATCTGGTGAAACTATTCAGGCGAACCTGCCAAAAACACGAATACAAGAAATAAACATGAAATTTTCATGTTCCACTAAGCGACAGAAGCCTGTGGCACTTACGAACTTTTCACCCTCCTCACCACCTCTGGTCGCTGGGGAGTGTCTTACTAGAAAGCACAAGACAAGACGATGTGCAGAGAGGCAGAAAGAAAAGAGTCGACTCGGCGCAAATAGCCTTTCCACACTGGTTCATCTCAGGGCCAGAGAAACGGAAACCGACAGCTCCTTGGATGCATTTCCAGCGATATGGCTGACTCTGGGAGTATTTGTAGAGCAGATTGTCCTGCAAATCTAAGTGTGTGTGTTTGTGTGCCTGCATGAACATAAGCATATGGTACACACATTGGGACTGCTGCATGAGAAAGAAGCATCTATGTGAGAGTGTGTGTGTGTGTGTGTGTTCCTGTCCAGCTATCTTTGTGAGGACCAAAATCTGCATTCTACTATACTTGTGAGAACCAACAGTCACTTGTGAGGTCCTCACAAGCTTGAAGGCCTTTTTGAGGCTGTTACGTTCCCCCCGAAGGGGTCTAGGCATATGAGTGAGGGGACCAGTAACAAATGAGTCCAGAATCAGAATGAAAAGGAAAACAGACAGAGTTGTTCTGTATTAATAGAACTTTATTACGAAATGGTACAGGTGGATTACAAACGACATTAACATTAACTTAAAGGGCCGGCAACGCCGTCTTACCAACAACGCCAAAGAAACAAAGAAAACGCTCGCAGCCACGAAAGGCAGGAAGACTACCAAACAAACACAATAAAAAAGGCGGCACTTCCCACACTTACTACCCTACTCCCCACCACGGGGAGACACTCTCAGGGCCCACAAGCCCGTCTGCTCACTGGTCAGAAAGAGGCTGTCTGTCCAACATCTAGCACCGAAACACGTAGAGCCACCGAGGAAAAAAGCCACCCTGCTCACAGCTCATCCCCAGTTTAAATAGCCTCAGAGGATGATTGCTGACTGGAGTCAGGTGGCAAACGAGGCTAATCAGCAGCAGCTGTGTCCTGGGGAGAGAGGAGAGTGAGAGAGACAGAGAGGGGTAGGAGTGGCAAGAGGGGTGGAGGCGGGGAGAGTGGGCAAACACCCCACCCACACACTCCCACAGCCTCACAGAACGTAACAGAGGCTTAAAATGTGGTTTTAGTGTCAGTGTTACAATTAAGTTATGGTTAGGTGTAAAGAGAGTTTGATTTAGTTCTCTTTTGCTAAAGCTTTTGATGCACAGTCCTAGGGGCTGCTGGATCATCCATACTCTCCTTTAAGGTTCCTGATAAACTTTTCTGCTCCCCTTCTCCTTCCCTTGACGTTCCTCTTTGGTGTATACTGTAGTTGATCCCTTCTGACCATGTATTAAGTTAATGCGGAAATATTCAGCTTTTGAGTAAACAGAAAGAGTGGTATCTTAGGCATTAATTTTTAATGGTTAGGGTAAGGGGCTAGGGAAACCATTATGTCAATGAAGGTCCTCACTAAGATAGCTGAATGGGCTTGTGTGTGTGTGTGTGTGTGTGTGTGTGTGTGTGTGGTCGGCAGGTCTTTTTAGGAAGGTTAAAGTGTCCCGGAAGTGAGTCGGCATGCCGCTCTCCTATTAAAGCTGCGACAAGGTGAGAGGACAGAACTGCTGTATCACTGTCAGGACAATGTTACACAGCAGAACTCACTGAGTGTAATTAAAGCCAGCGACACAGCCGGGATATGATGATGAAAATGAAGATGATACTAAATATTATAAATCTTTTTATGTCAGGTTTTACCGGTGTAGTAGACTGCCCAATGACACCATCTGTGATAAAAAATAGAGCACCACCTGTGATTTGGTGATGAAATTCACAGGGGGTTAGCACTTTTTGCTATGTGTCTTCATTCTTCAAGACATTTCACGAGACATTTTGTCTGCTTCCAGTCATTTTCCATATTCAGTTTCTTCTGTTTTGACTGTACTGACCACACAGTTTAGACTGTAGAAGCAACACAAGTCTGCTTTTATTACTTATCGAGCCAAAATGTTTTACCCTAATCATCCATCCAGTTTTCCAGGCCCTTGTTTTATCACACAGCCACACCACAGTTCATGAACACACTTCATATCTAACAATTCAATGTTCAGATAAAGATAAAAGGAGAAAAGGTTCATATTTAGTGGCTTGACAGTGACATTAATTTTTTTCCCACTCACATCTGGAAGACTGCTGTTTGAGTCCCAGATGGAAATGATGATTTTTATTTTGTATGCTTTAGAAAATAAAACTACTTTCTTGGGAAAAAGCTACAATGGTTGCCAGGCACCAGTTTTGCACACTTCCTCTGTTCTCTTTCATCTCTGCTCTACACCCCTGAACTGTTAATTAAAGGCAAAAAGCCTGAAAAAAACACGGTTGCCACTTTTTCCAAAGCTCTGGTTCGTTGGTTGACAGGATGACACGTCAACTTTGACTCTCAACAACAATAACACGTGCTGCTAACACTGCGCGTACTTCCAACTCTTGTGAAAAAGTGGAGCAATCTGTGTCCATGCACATGAAAAAACACAACACGCTTTGTTGTGGCAACTTTAAGTTTGGTATTAAGACCAGACTGAAAGACCAGAACAAAACCCAGAAGCTGTGCAGTTTACCATTAGCATGAACAGGGAAAGCTTTATATTTCTACTTCTGAGAAGCATAAATAAATAAAAGGTTGACACAAATTTAGATTTTTTAGATTTTTAAAAAAAATAATTGTTAATTAACTTCTGGCGACTTTTCCATATGATCCCCATGTGTAGCTTAAACAAATCCCCAGAACAAGCAGAAAATAAAATCCTGCACTTTGTGTGACTTTGTCCTGCAATAGCAATAAATACATTTAAAGCCACTTATTAGTGGGAAATCTGGGGGTGGTACTGAGGACACTGGAGGGTGAGATGTCAATTGTGTAAAGAAAAACATTGCACTTCTTCTTCATTTAGTTCTCATATAATAAATATCTCTACGTCTACATGTCTGGCCCAAATTCAGAGACTAAGACAGCAAATCACTGTCAAATAATAGCAATTCAATTTTGGTGTTCAGTAAAGATCCAGTTCTGTCTTCCCTTTCTTGTTTAGTTTCTTTGGGTTTTTTTATGTTAAAGTACCAAAAGGCAGACAAAATGCAGATGTGACAACCTTCCATGGTCCTGGGGGAAAAACCCTCTGTGCTTGCTAACCATAACTTCTTCTCCTACCGCGCTCAATCGATTTCTTCAAGGGAATCTAGCAGTGATGAAAATGTCTCCTTTCTACCATCCAGTACACAAGATGAACACAGAGATGGACACAGGAAGAAATATTTCCCACACTGGAGGTGATAGGCGAGGACAGAGCAATGATGCCGTAAAATTTAGAAACAGCTACGTTTTTATAAGTGTTTAGACATCCTCTCACTGTCGTCCTTCAAAAATTGGTACAACATGATGAACATCACACACGTCACTGGCAGAATGAAAGCTCTGACTCCAACAAATCTCAGGACCAATAAGTCAGTGAGAAAGCATGACCTGGATGAAGTTTGGATTGAATTGTAATTAGGCAGTCCACCTTTTCTTCCCTTCCAAGATTTTACCACATACCATAGCTGGCAAATTTAAAAACATAAAACAAACAATGCAACCTGAAATCCCATGCATCCCTGAATAATTGTGTATTTTTTTTTTTTTATCAAAATTGCATGGAGGTTTCAAATTTTAGTGCAGAGGTTGTTCTCCTTTTATGCTTCCCTCAAGTATGTAGGAGAAAAAGAACTTGACAGAAACATCAGTATTAGATAGTACAAGATTTCAAAAGCATGGCATGGTCCTTGGCGCAAGACAGGTTGCTGATCTACTGGCATTTTCTGGGATCAACTATCTATAGGGTTTACTGAGAATGGTCTGAAAAAAAGAGAAAATATCCAGTGAGCAGTCGAAGTCATGTCAGAGGTCATAGAGGAATGGCCAGGCTGCCTTAAGCTGATAGGAAAGCAACAGTAACTCAAATATCCATTCATTGCAACAAGGAAGAGCATCTCACAACAACGTGTATGCTCAACACGTCAAACCTTAAAGCAGATGGACAACAGAAGACTAGAAAAAAACTCCTGGTCTAGCTGATTTCTGCAGCCTCATTCAGATGTTAGACTCAGAATTGGGTATAAACAACATGAAAGCATGAACGCACCCTGTCCCTAACAATATTTCAGGCTGGTGTTGTTGTTAGTGGTGGTATAAGAATATGAGGGATATTGTCTTGGCACATTTTGGGCTTCTCATGGCTGCTTCCTGTCATGAACTGGACGGATGGCAGGCAGATAAACCAAAGTAGATTTTAATTCACAGCTTTGTTTACATTGAGAGCTGAACAGGAACTTGAGGCTCAGACACCATCAGGGAGGACACCACAGAGAACAGAGGGAGACACAGACAGTGTATACACAGGGCAGAATGGACACATCTGGGTGCACAGCTGAACAGAATCTAACTAACTAGACAGGGGACAGCACACACAAGACAAGTGACATTCAGAATAAAACAAAGTAACAAACAGACACAAGACAAAGGACTATCAAAATAAGACACAAAGTAACACACACACACACAAACACACACAAGACAAGGGACTATCAGAATAAAACACAAAGTAACAAGGATCAGAAACACGGAGATAAGACTGATGACCACAAGAGACACTGAGGGCAAGACACAAAGACAAAACTAGGACAGACTGGGCATGAAAGGCCACCAGTGTTGGGACTAACGCGTTATTAAGTAACACGTTACAGTAACTACATTATTATTGTGGTAACGAGCACGGTAACTAGTTATTATGCCAAAACCAGGAACGCATTACTCGTTACTGGGATTTAGATAGGGTCGTGTCAATGGAAAATTGTATTTAGTAGTCAGTATAATCTTTTAGTGATATAAGTTTGCATATGATAGAATACTGCATGTAGTTATTTGTATTAGGAAATATTCAACCATGTATACTTAGAGGCATATAATCAATTGTGTGTGATCTCTAACAGGCTGCAGACTTGGTGTGCACTCCAGGAATGCACCCCCACGTCCTGGGAGCATGAGAGTTCGTACCTGGTTTTATTGTTTTATGGCAGGATTAACGTAGCTACGTTTGTTCTAGTCTAAGTGCTTTTTGTTTAGATGAACTGCAGGACTTCCTCACCGTGTTATCTAGGGTGAACCATCTAGGGTGAGGGGGGGTCTACCCTTTTCCTCTCCTAGGATGTTTGCCTTTTGTGCTTTTATGTATATGACCCTTTGATCAGCAGTAACACACACACACACACACACACACACACACACACACACACACACACACACACACACACACACAAATAAAGACCAGGGCAAAGCTCAGCGCGAGTCACTGAGACTGCCCTTGCTAGCAAGAAGTTCTGTGTGTTTCTCTTCTCTGAGTCTTTACTGAAGAAATGTTTTAGAATATTTTCCCTAACAGGTCGTTATTCGTTACTTCGTGTGGTGGCTATCGCGGAGCTTCCACAGATTCAGTAACATTCGCAAGTGGTGGAAGCCAGCAGGTGGATGAAGGAAAAGGGAGGCAAGAGGAGAGACCCGAAGCGGCCGCTGGTCCGAGAGTGTCAGGTGAACTGAACTTCAGGTAAGAAGTTATGACCTGCAGTCCATCTGGGTCCGATATGAACCAAGTTTAGGTGGAGTTTATTTTCGTTATGCTGACTTTTCCGTACTGCGTGCTAGCTAGCATGACGGAGTTTCTATACAGCTGGGTGGGTGCTATGAAGTTAATGACGCTGAACTTTATTTTGTTCATAGGTTAATTATTAGAGTTTCCAACCGTCCCATAAAAAACGTAATCGTCTGGTATTCAGAGAAAAGACACAAAGCTGGAGTTATTCTGTGTTTACGCTGCACAGCTGCCTCTTCTTCTCTCATCCGCTCACCCTCCCTCTCCTGATTCTACTTCAATCATGAAACTGATCAATGATCAGCTGATCGGCTTTTCTCTCTTGTTTGTTTATCGCCCACTTTGCGCCAGAAAGAGGAAACCAGCAGATATTGCGCTAAACAACAGCAGCACGTTTAAGCTTGATCAGCTGTTGTTAGAATTTATTTAATATTAATTTCTAGTATCAGCTGAAGTTTGCTGGAGCCACAGCTGTAAACCTGCTGGTCATAAAGGTTTGGTTATGTGATGAGAGGGAAACATGAAGATGAAACCAGGACATGTCCTTACTGAATCATCAGAGCTGTGATGGAGAAACAGGTTTACCTTTTAGTTAACATGAATGAGTTGAAGGGAAGTTGTGAACTGTTTCTGAGAGACAAATAACCCCAGGATCCTTTTTTTATGTAGCTGACAGCTGGTAACTGTGCAGGGGCGGGTCTAGCAAAGTGTTGCCAGGGGTCCATGTAGGGCATTAAAAGGGAAAAGGGGGCACAAAGAAATACTTTCTCATTCTCATTTAAAATGTCTCACTTTTAAAAAAAAAATTATCTGAGTCTTGCAACAAACAATTGATAAATTGATACATATATACCATCAGAACAGTGTACATCACTGTCACAACAGAGTTTATTTTCATTCAAAGGCTTTATGATTTTTCCTATAATGGTGGGCCAGTCTCTAGTCAAAATACCCAGGCTAATTTTCTGTCCCAGTCCAGCCCTGTAAGCAGCTCATCTGCAGTCTGGTGTTACCTACATCTTCCTATTCAGAAGGCAGAATTTCCGAGTTCTGAGTACAATCGAAAGCACCACGACTGCAGTTTTTGTGTTGGATGTAAAAAGCAGGCTAGGATAGAATCAGGCGTGGGATTTCTCTCGTAGAAATGTGCACATTATTTTTTCCTTTCTATTGGTAGGTGGCACAGTGCACTTGTGGCAAGTAAGCAAGCTAGAAGTCTGGCAATCTTGCTGGGTATCCAGTTGCGGAAGCAACACATTAACAAGAGAATTCTGAGTAAAAACCAAAGTTACTTTCCCTAGTAACTCGTTACTCTGAAAGTAACGAGTAACTTGAAGTAACTGAGTTACTTTTGATAGAAGTAACTAGTAATGTAACTAAGTTACTAATTTAAAGTAACTTATCCAACACTGAAGGCCACTAACATAATTATAAGAGCATAGAGAACAAAACTCAGAAGCACTGGGAAGCAGGGAACAATATAATACTTAACAAGGTAATCAGTTATTATTCAATATGTAAGGGGGCTGGTACTACATTGTTCTGTGGAAACAAAGAAAATAGTAAATCAGAGTGGGTGCAGTTGTAAGCTTAAGATATGTATGAAAAAATGAAATAAAAACAATGGAGTTGATTTGCTAACCTCTTTTTTACTAGAATTACTGCCAATTAACCTCTATTTTACCTTTAAGTTATTTCAAGTAAAGGTGTGACCTAATAAAGTGGTTACTTAAGATAGTTGCACTTAGTCATTGACAGGAGGTAACAGCTTCCCAACCTTTTTATTTACCACTGCAGCAGGGAGTGAAACCACTGGGCCTCAACTCAAATCCTGCTGGATTACATTTTTCTCGTGTCTCCCCCTCACATATTTCCCCGACAGCTCCTGTCTATGAAAAGAAATAAAAAAATATGGGCAGACAAGCAATTTTCCCTTAAAAAAAAAAAGACATCAGAAATGATCAGCAAAACTGTTATTTGATGTTGAGATGTTATTGAGGTAAGAGGTCACGATGCTGACTTTTGGTCAGTGCAGGTTTTTAGTACGCACAAGTGTCAGAGGAAGATGAAAGCTGTGAAGTATGGGCCACAGCTCTGGTGTGATTAGAGCTCTGAAATCTTTGTGGCTTTCCCTCTCACATCCACATTCAAAGTACCGTCTCCAGCATGAATGATCCTAAAGCTCCAACCGTACAAGCAACTAATACCGGACTGATTCTGAATCAAAAAGACCCAGAGCGATGGTATTCGAGGTTAGAGAGAGAAAGAAATAATATGGAAACTGAGGAAAGAGAAAAAGTCTTAATGCAGCAGTTAAAGCCATCAGCTGCTTAGATTTTAGGTGTAAAACTATCAATTTAAATCTAAAAGGACAAAATTTGATAAAAAAGGAAGCGAGAGCTCATAAGAGGGTTGCTTTTGCATTCAGATAAGCATTTTTTAGAGCCATTTAGATTTGAATTTGAATTTGGAGAATGTCACAATGGGACGTGAGATAATGCTTCCAAAAATTTAAAGCAGTAAGACTAATAAGACTAATGAAAGGCTGACCACATGATGAACTTTCACATTAGCTTAAAAAATGATGATTAAAAGCTCACAGCTCAAGCTAATACTTCAGAGCAGACTGAGCAATAGCAAAAGGTTAGCATTAACCAAAGTAAGAAGATTGTTTTGAATGAAATAATCAGAGATTCAGAAGGCAAAAAAACTTTAATATCTTTGATTAAATATAGCATCATTAGGAATAAATGACATACGTAACTGCCACATGACAGGGACAATTTTTTGCTGCATAGCCTACTGCAGACCAGAAACAGCCCGACACAGAATCCAACCCACAGTGCGTAAAGAGGACTCTCCATTTACATCAACAAATTGGAGTCTATTAGATAGATATCATTCAAACCACTTCAGCGCATTACATTTAATACCTACAGCATGCTCTAATCACTTTTATAAATATAACAGTCAACGGTATCAAATGCTACTGGTGCATGTGCAACAATATGTCTCAGTTTTTCCAGTTTTGCACAATATGTCCACTATCCCTCCTCTGCATGTCGAAACCATCTCAACAGTGTCGCTTTACAGTGAAGTGTTCAAGGAGGAGAGATGTTGAAGGTACACGAGTTTAAATAACTGGGGTCAACCATCCAAAGCAACAGAGAGGTGAAGAAGAGAGTGCAGGCAGGGTGGAGTGGGTGTCAGGGGTGATTTTTGACAGAAGCATAGCAGCAAAGTGAAAGCGACAATTTACAAGATGGACGAGACCTGCTATGATGTATGGGTTTGGAGGAGGAGGTGCTACCAAAATGAGAGGAGGTGGAGCCGGAGACGGCAGAGCTGAAGATGTTACATTTGCAATGGAAGTGACCAGGATTGAAAAGATGAAAAAGAAGAAGAAGAAGATTTAGTGTGAGTGTGGCCAAAGGTAAAGGGTTTGTCAGTAAGAATGCTGTAAATTGGTTGAATCCAACTACTTGCTCAGATGAGTCAGACTGATGACGTGAATAATTCTGAATAATTTCTAACACAATGCTCTCAAAAATTATGCTCTTCTTCTCTGAGATTTTTTCCCTCTACAAAGGCATCCAGTTCATCAGATGATGATGACAATGAAGCTCATCCAGTTACTATAAGCAACCGTTTTTTTCTCGTCTTCACAATGAAGATTTTTACATAATATGCAAGAATATGTAGAACAATATGTTGTAGATGATCATAAGCACAAAAACACCATGCACTTTTTTTATATATGAATTCATGATTGCCCCAGGATAATTCTATTGACTTTGGTAATTCCCTGAACTGCCATCTTTAATAAATACCAAGTTAAATTTTCACTTACATGAAATATGACTGTAATCATTTTTTAAGATTTTACGGCAATAACATCCACTCTAGATTAATTTTTAACTTAACCCTTAAATTTTAATTTGGCATCTCTATCAGGTTAAAACAGAATTGCATCCACTTGGTTTGTGACCAGTCCTCTTGACACCACCAGCAGCCTCAGTTGCTCTTTGTGTTTATTGGTAACTATAAAACATTAGAAGACTAAACAAGCATTGGAATGCCAGCATTTTACATATACTATAGCTTTTGAATGCGGCTTAGCCTGTTTGACTGGAGCTCATTGTTCACATCTTAATTTAAAGGAACATACAGTCCAATGTTTTCCAGATTTTCACAAGTAGACATTAAACTCAAAAATATGCCTATCATTCACAGCGAGGCTTTAAAATTTTCGCACTCATTAATATCACGTTGTACCTGATTACACATTAGTGATTACACATTTTGGAGCTCTTTGAGCTGCAGATTATATCATATTTCTCAAACCAATACCAGCTAAAGTGCATCCTCTTATGGAGCAAGGTCACGCACGGTGCCTCCTTCTTGTGACCTTCAGCACGTGCTCTGCCCATCCTCAACCAGTTTGACTTTAGCCACAGTTAATCGATGAAGGTCATGCAAACCTCTTTAACATTTCATCTTTGACACCTTCAGGGTCATTAGAGCGTTATTCCACTCGGGCCCTGATGGTGAGGTTGCTACAGCAACAGTCATGAAAGGCACATTTCCCTGGGCGCCAGAGCTAATTGGCTCCACCATCAAATATGAATCTTTAATCACCCGCAGCTAACTCTCACCTCGACCACATCTACGTCAGGCGCCACAGAGATGACGCTCCGCCGTGTGTGTGTGTGTGTGTGTGCATACATACACAGGTCACACACAGGTCGGGCTGAGGGAAACATGTTGGAGGAATTGAATTCTCAAATGATTATGTTTGATATTTTTTTTACTGTATTCATCATAATCATGTTGAATTCATGTATGTATTTATGCATTTTTCATGCTAAGAGGTCACATTTAGATGCAGTCTAAGTCCAGTAATATGACTACCTTCATGAATTAACTGCAGTAGTTGTAAAATGACGTCTATCCTGCAGATAATTTTGGAAGCCTCTTATTAAGGATCGGATCAACTATGTAGTCTATCATGAGCCCCCCTGCCTGGGTAAGCCATCTTACTGAGCTCACCCTGCCTCTGCGTGTATGAACGTGTGTGGGAGGGAGGATCCAGGCGTAACGACTGCATTGAGTTTATTCCCACCGATTCTTTCACTTTTCTCCTTTTTCTCCGCCCACACCTCCCTCAGCAAGATTGAGCAAAGGAGAGAGAGTCAGGAAGAAACGAGGAACGTGATGCTTCACATCTCACTTCAAAGCATCTCTGGACCTTTGGGACGTTCAAACACGTTTCCCGCTAACCCAACGCACAAATTCTCACTACCTTGTTCACTGTGTTTCAGATATGTTCCTGCGTTGATGGACTAAGAGCAGCAATACATGCCGTTAAAGCTGCTCTCATTTTAAGCTACCTTCTAAAGGTGTCTCCTAAGAGTTTTGATGTGCTATTGAAACAAATGTGCCTCTATTTAGACCCTGGGAGACGTACATGCTGCCAGCTAAATAATAAAAACCTGTTTCAAAATGTTCTGATTTGTGATCTAGACACACTGTTCTTTTCCACAGTTTGACTGCGGGCATATGAAATAAGACTGAAATTAAATAATAAATAGACATACTAATCATTACTAGAGTCATATATCTCGCCTTTGCTTCACTTCATTTAGCCTAGCAGCTTTACAATGATTCCTGTTGCACAATGAAGAAAACACTTATTTCATAATCAGGCCCAAACATTAAAAAGATCAGACAGACAGAGCAGTTCAAATAATAAATCAAAGTAAGAGCTCTGATACTCGAAACTCAAACACTACAAATGACACGCACAAGTAAACTAATCAAAGAAATTAGGGACACACGCAGAGATACTTGTTAATTCTAAATAGGAGGGTTAATCAGTTTAAATCGCTCACACAGGATCCTCAGGCTCTCTCACCCGCTCCTCACCTGGGTATCTGTGTGGCAGACCCTTCGTTGTGTGTCTGTGTGTGTTTGTGTGTATGCATACAAGCTACTGCTTCACAGAAAGTGCATCACTTAAGGGCTTTTTGATTTGTCATTGTTTAAAGAGTAGGACCAGAGAAGTAGGCAGCGTCTCTGTGCAGAAATATCAAGTCATCCCTGCAGTACTCCGTTTCAACACTGGGGGGCCACTGTGTAATATTAATAGGCTGCAGAGTGGATATCTTGAGTACAGCCTGTGTTTTATAAACGTCAGCTTATAAAGTGAACCCTCAAACACCTATCATCAAATACATTGCCCTCAGTTTCTGACACGTCGTTCTGCTTTTTCATCGTGACAGGCAGATGTTGTAAAGCACACTCGAGCATCTTTTTAACTGGAAAGGTGATTGTGTTCCCTTAACTGTAAGGCTCTGTATTGAACAGCAGTGTCATCATGCTCCTACTGAATGCACCCATTAAATGAAAAGCGATCACCATGGAAAACCTGATGTAACATTTTATATGTTAGATCAATTTTCTATCTTCCATATTTAACCTCAACTGTATTACAGTAACATAAAACTTCCCAGTATGGCCCTTCAAAGATGTTTCTGAACTTCAAATACAAAAGCACTGCAGTGGGTGTTCCACTTATTTAGCAGTATAGTTGGCCTCTGCTTTCAGGAGATAAAAACAGACCTGAAACATATCTATAGACAAACAGCAGCTGTACTCTGGATACAGTAACTGTGTCATGTTATCAGTGGGAATGGGTAAATCTCGTGGGTGAATCCCTTTGCATCCGTATTGTGATGTGACCTTAAGATCAAGATAAAAGGAAGCCACCCTCCTCATTTCACAAGAATGCACAGAGCTTCATAGATGTTTATTACAGAAAACAGAGTACTGTGAAGTGTGAAGACATAATTCCAGCTAGTTTTGAACAGCATGCTGTGTGATTCTAAATAATAACGGTGATTAGAAGTGCTGTACTCTTCCCATTTAATGACACACTAACAAGCAAAGCTTCCAATGCTTTTGTTAGTTCACACTTGGATATGGTTACTAATGCAACAAGGAGGCTTCATATCTAATTGTTGACAGTGCAACCAACCTTGGTTGTGGTAGCACAACCTTGATAGTTAGCAGGATCTGAATAATCCTGCAATGTTTCCGTTTTCTCTGCAGTTACCATGAAGCTCAGAACTGGTTTTGAGGGCAGCTAATCTACGTCTGAAAATATAAGTGACACCTCCATATACTGTTGTCCCAACTAGCTGACAACAGCCCCCTGGAGAAAACCGTGCTTTCATTACTGAGAAGAGACCAGCTGCTAGAGCGTTATAAGATAAATGTCCCCTCACGGTGTTTTACCACCAGAGAGTTTGGATACAAAGAAGAAATCCACCAAAAAACATTGTGCATTTCAATGGGGCTGGCAGCACAAAGGCTTATCTGGAAAGGAAAAATGGTAGTAGAGCTGTAAGTTTCAGAAACAGGCTCACATTGGGCTGCTGACTTTTTAAATGTTCTCTTAATACTTCCTTTGCTTTAAATATTTCCTTAAAAATAAATCAACTTTACGCTATTTCAATTAAGTTCATTTCAATTATATTTATATAATGCCAAATCACAACAGTCCCCCCAAGGCCCTTAATATTGTAAGGTAACAACAATGCAGTAATACAGAAAACCTCAAAAGACGATTCCCCATCAGCAAACACTTGGTGACAGTAGGAAAGAAAAACTGCTTTTTAACAGGAAGAAACCTCCAGCAGAACCAGGCTCAGGGAGGAGCAAAACAGGACGAAAGACACACTGTGGAAGACAGCCAGAGATTGATAATAACTAATGATTAAATACAGAGTGGTGTATAAACACATAGTATTTCAAAAGTCTTGAATCATACATTCCATTATATTTTGAGTTATCTCGACTTATCTTGAGTGGTCTTGATCAACACTTCTCCAGGCTTTCTGAAGGTCTTTCAGAGTTTTTTCTTTGGGCATTAACACTGACCAATGAATCATTCAAGTATAAATTGGCACCTTTCTCAAGGGATGAGCCAGCGTTACTTCTAAACGTAACCAGAAAAAATTAAATTGGGTGGTAATTTTTCATGTTTAACAATTTCATGTTTCTATAGTGAACATAATTAAATCATGTAGGATCTGCATGAAATTCAACAACTTAATTTGTTCTTGTTGAGATGACATGATGCAATCTAGTAAGTGGTCAGTTGCCTGGACAAGATCACCTGAGATTTCAAACCACAGGAAACTCTCCGGGGGAAAGACAACCACAACACAGACAACACAATGCCTGTGTATGCTATTGCTATTTATTGTGGTTTAACTTGTCAAGGACAAAAACGTAAAGAAAAGTTTGTATCAAGTATTGTAACCATAGCTTTCCTACTTTATTTGTCCAAAAACTGGACAAGTGGAGGACAAAAGGAGAAGTGGCAGGCCTAAAAAAATGGCCAGAGGCAGAGCTGGAGGAGATGACCTGGTCTGGACATCTCTGTTGAAACTACTGGAAAAGTGATGAACTGAAATTGAACTGTAAACAAAAACATATAAAAATGAATACAAATCAAAACAAAAACTACAAAACCAAACTGAACTATAATTTGTTTGTCCCTGGCACACCTGCAAACAGCAGTCTAATACTTTAACTTAAAAGGACTGCAAGATGACATCTTGACAAAGCAGAATATAATCGATGCACCCTGTTGACCTTCCTACATCTGATCAGAGAAGCGATTGGCCCTCCCTCGCCGTATCAGCTCATTTCCAAGAGCAGCCCACAGGGTAGCACTACTGCCGATTTCCAACAAGGGAAATTTTCCATCAACTCAACGAAATGTGATCTCCACATCTATTTCTGCAGTGCAGCCATTGGATTGCTCTGCATCAAAGTGCTATTGATTTAGCTTGTTGTCCTGCACTGAGGAAAGGATGGTGGGATAATCAGGAGCAGTCAATACTCCCAGTTTCCATCCTCGGCCCTCTGGTCTCGGTGGCCACAGTTTTCAAAAGGGATGAGGGACTTTCAGTGATCTCCCTTATCAGTTGTTTGAAAGCACGCCATTGCTTTTCAGCACAATGTACAGCATGTAAGAATGAATAAATGGTTCTTTTTATAAACGTAGCCCCTAAATACTACAGACAGTCTCACAAGGATCCTGTAGTCAGAATTAAAAATACACTCCCTCTACACATGGTTAAGCATTGAGTTGTATCTGTTGATATCACAAACACATGAATTCATCAACAACAGGGAGTTCCACACTTCTCCTTCACCTCATCTCTTTTCCAAACAAGAAAAAAAAAACAGCCATACACTCAGTGTGTTTACATTCTTTCATGCACCGTGTTAGTGATCAGTGCTCACTTTGAGCACATGGTTTACACAGGAGATGGCTTTGCTAGATGTGTGTTATGATCTGTGAAAAGAAAAAGAAATAAGGAGCCTTTCCTCGGTTCCCTTAACAATGCCGTTCCTATAAACAGTCTCTGCAGAGTCCTGAGATTTAGGAGACGGGAGAAAACACAATCTGAAGCTTAAAGGTACAGTATGTATATTTAACAGCTAGATGCTTTTTCCACTGAAGAGATACCATATTACATACATTATTACATGGATTCTTTTTAAAGGAAACCAGGTAGCAATTCGTCTGGTAGGAAAGTCTGAGAAAAACACCATATTGCCAAAAGTATTTGTTCAACTACCTTGACACATATATGAACTTGAGTGCCATCCCGTTCTTAATTAAATTAGGGTTTAATATGAACCTTTGCAGCTAGAACAGCTTTAGCTCTTCTGGGAAGGCTTTCCATACGTTTAGGAGTGTTTATGGGAATTTTTGATCATTCTTCTAAAAGCACATTTGTAAGGCCTGGCTCATAGTCTCCATTCTAATTCATCCCAAAGGTGTTTTGTCAGGTTGAGGTCAGGACTCTGTGCAGGCCAGTCACGTTCTTCTACACCAAACTCACTCATTCAAATCTTTATCTTTAATCTCTGTGAACTGGTGTCATGTTTAAACAAGAAGGGGCCATCCC
The DNA here is from genome assembly GCF_041146795.1 of Maylandia zebra. NCBI lineage: Eukaryota > Metazoa > Chordata > Actinopteri > Cichliformes > Cichlidae > Maylandia > Maylandia zebra. Next base: position 23,055,897 of record NC_135173.1, on the reverse strand, counting down.
TAAGCGGTTCCCAAAAATTTAGGAGCATGATATTGTCCAAAATGTCTTGCCTTTCCTTTCACTGGTACTAAGGGATCGAGCCCAACTCCTGAAAAACAATCCCACTCCATAACCCCGCCTCCACCAAACTTTACACTTGGTACAATGCAATGAGACAAGTACTGTTCTCCTGGTAACCACCAAACCCACACTCGTTCTTGAGTAATACCACTTTGTGTATAGTACATTTATATCACTACCAAACTGTTCTCAGTCCAACACGAGAGGGAAAAAAGTAGCGTAGTTTATGACTAAGACCTCTCAGTGAAGGAGAGGTGGTCAATAAATTAAACAACCAATAAATAAAACAAGGATCAAACCTCCGACTGTACCTATGCTTCATCTCTCCTCTCAGAGAACTAGAGGCCTGCTTGGTTTTTTGGGGTTTTTTTCTGGTCCATAAAAAAACATTTTTTTCTATATAATATATTAGCAGTATATAATACTTTATATGTTGCAAGTTAGGATTCGGGGGGATTGGGGTCTTTTGTTTGTTCTGAGTCTAATCCCTAATAATAAGTCATCCTTTATTAGTTTTAGAGAAGTATTAGTTTCTTTTTTTTGTCTTCATAATAAAATTGAAGAATTGAAGTGACTGAAGTTTTGAAATAAAGCTACAAACTCAGGCGTGCTGAGGGTATCACCGTTAGAAAGAGCGCCGGAGCAGGTAGAAAGAATGCCTTCCTTCACATTTCTTTCAGTTTTATGCTAACATTTAAGCCACATCAGACTCTGAACAAAGTCATACTTTTATTTTTTTAAATGTAAAAATACTGAGTGTGAGAAAAAAAATCATTAGTTGGTTCATTTTATCCACTTTGCTTCACAGGTGGGCTCAAATGGTGAAAATGCCATCCATGCTGTATGTTTTTCATTTGAAAAATATTAAAATCACTTGTAAAAACCTAAAGTTTAAATAAAAGCATTTTGTTAAGTCAATGAACAGCCTTATTAAATAATCGAGATTACACTTAATGACTAAAAATACTGGTGATTATGTTTTTTGATGTATTTGAGCACAACTTCTGCTGATTAGTTAGTTGTGGTTTCTAAACTCTTTCACTTCCACTGATTTGTTGCAATGGCAGCATCCTATTACAGCACCACGCTCAAATTAATAGAGCTCTTCAGAACGACCCATTGCTTCACAGTGTTTGGAAAAGCAGACTGCATAGCTAGGTGCTTAACTTTATATACCTGTACCAATTGAACTGAAAACATTGAATTTAAAGATTAACAAGTGTGAACAAGTGTAGCATAGCAACAGCTGTTTTAACATAACTGACACATCACTAAGACTCAGAGCACAATAAGAGGATATTGAGGGTATGCAGTGATAAGATAGTTCAGGTGCAAGGTTTGTGGATAAATTCTGACAATCTCCAAAGAAAACACAACTTACAAACATCCAGTGTGCACACAAAAGGATTCAGCAATGCATCCACGGGGACAATGTCTCTCAAATCAATGACAGTTAGAGTCATAAATCAATACTGCTTCTTTCAATACAATATGACTGCATTCAAGATGCATTCAGTGTCAAAGTAACACTGACATAAATATATCCAAAAAAGTGCTGGGGCTCGCTCGGGCCACTTCGGAGGTGGGGTGCCCCCGGCCTCTCGGCCTGGGGCTCGGTCACTCAGGCACAGCTGGCTGCCGGCGGAGCTCACGGGCGCGTCACTGCAACTCCCCCTGGCTTCTGCTCCGCGGCTGCTGAGTGAGCCCTCATCTGGGACTCTCCTCAGCTCTTACTGGGACAGTGGCGCGGCTGCCCCTCTGTTGGTCTTCCTTGGTCTCTTGTGTTCTGGGGGCCTTTGGATGTCTGGAGTTTTGATCTCCTTGTTACGTCCCTCTGCAGCTTCTAATCGTCTCAGTGTTTTCAGCTGGTGCTAATTGGCTATAATTGAAAATGGAGTTCTGTGTTGGATTTGGGTTTTTTTTATTATCTCGCTTTGGCACCTTTTAGAGATTCATAACTTCCCAGTTAAGGTAGGTGAGTGTCTAGCTGAGCTTAAGTTCCTCCTTCGGGCACTCTTTTGTTATTTTGCCTTTATTGTTTTTGGAGTAATCCTGGGTGGGGATTAATTCTCTGTCGGGGGTAGGCAATTCAGGGCTCCGGTCGCTGAAGTTCTGCCTTTAAAGTTGCCTCGAGCCCAGCACGCTCCAGAAGATAGGTAGGTAAAGTTTGGTGTGTGTGTGTGTGTGTGTGTGTGTGTGTGTGTGTGTGTGTGTGTGTGTGTGTGTGTGTGTGTGTGGGGGTGTGGTGGGTTTTTTTTTTCAGGCTGGAATGGCGTTCCAGTTGAATCAGCTGGAGCTGACGAGCACTGGGCCTACATCTGTTGGTGAACAGGTGTCCAGAGGCTCGTTTATGAGCAATAACATCCACCTGGTTCCAGTTTTCTGTGAGTCCAGTGTTCATAGCTTCTTTATTGCATTTGAACGCATAGCGACTGCACTGCAATGGCCTCAAGACATGTGGTGCGTGATGTTGCTATGTAAATTGGCAGGTAAGGCTCAGGAGGTTTGTTCTGCTTTGTCGATGGAGGACTGCTTAGTTTATGAAAAGCTTAAAAGTGCTGTCCTCCAAGCCCATGAACTCATCCCTAAGCCTATAGGCAGCACTTTAGAGGTTTGGAGTTGGCACAGGGCCAGTCCTACCGTGACTTTGCCAGGGAGAAGGCAAAGCTCTTTGATAGGTGGTGTTCTGCAAGCCAGGTTAACGATGTGGGGTCCATACGTGAGCTTATGCTGGTGGAGGATTTTAAAAACTCGGTTCCTGAGTCTATTTCTTGTTATTTAAGTGAGCAAAGGGTTTCCACTCTACAGCAGGCTGCCATACTGGCGGATGGGTTTACCCTAACTCATAAAACAAAAGCGGTGGAATGTGACATCCCTTCTCACGGTAATACATCTTGGAGAGCTAGGAGGGAGCCAGCTAACAAGGCTGAAAAAGTTGTGGTTTCGAGACCCAAAACAAAGCTTTGTTTCTTCTGCCACAACCCTGGACACCTCATTGCTGACTGTTCGAAATTGAAACTCAAACGGAAAGCCGACTCAAAGCAAAAAGTGCCTGCTTTTCTCAAAGCAGGCTAGTCGTGGTTCTCAAACCGACCAGGTTGCCAGGCCTAGTAAAAGGCTACACTTGGAGCATAATTGCTCAATAGTGTCATGTAGTCAGTGTGAGAGGTCAACTAACCCTGAGCTGCTGCTGGTTGACAATGTCCCAGTTCCTCAAAATGACCTGCAGGTGGACAGATCGTGTATAACACCACCACTCAGACCTGCACCCCTGACTGACAAACATGCCTGTACCCGTGACCTGAGCAATCGTCTGAAACCTGTTGCAGTAAGGTCTTCTGACTACCTGCTGTGTTCTCCACATGTGATGGCTCAAAAAAGCCCTGGCTATCACATGAGACATTGTTTTGAGGGTCTGCGGCCACCCTCAGTAAGTATTTTGAACCCATTGAGATGGGGTTGGCAGCTTCCGCGGGCAATGCCTAACCGTTGCTACGCGGTTTGGTAGGTGGAAAGCCTGCATTTCGTCCTGACACGGCTATGGACTCACTTTTGGTTATTGTGATTTGACAAACCATGGGTTTGCATTTATGGGAGGGGGTGTTACAGCCCTAGCAGGGCCTCTCTCTCCTGAGGGTGCCTGTGTGGGCATGTCCCACTACCTCCTGCCTGAGATGCCACCTTTCCCACCGGTACAGCTGATTCCCATCAGCAATTAAGGGTATTTAAGCCCAGAGCAAGGTGAGCTCTGGGCCAGAGTGCCATTTTGTGTGGGTACAGCTAGTGAGCTGAGTGTTTGCGGTGGTTTCCAGCTAGTGAGCTGTGTATTGTGGTTTCCAGCTAGTGAGCTGCGCTTTCCTTTTGACTTTTTGCCTTACTGACCGACGCCTGAGTTTTGTTTGTTTCTTTTATGGTGATAACGGCTTGTCCGTCTCTTTTAGTTGAATTACTTCAATAAAACTGTTTTATTTAACTGTTTTGCCTCCCTGACTCCTTTTTCTGACCCGATCACTTTTGTTACTTCCCCCTCCCTGCCTAGACCCCTCAGGGGAACGTAACACTCCTCCATACCTGCTTCATGCCCTGGAGGACGGGGCTGTGGCTCCCCACACTCCCTAGCAGATCGTTACATGGAGAAACCTTTGGAATGCAAGCATGCTGATCCACACAGGTATGCACACAGGTGTACACACGGGTATTCACAGACGCGGACTACAGCTTTCTTGGCTGCTGCCTCAAAGCACACTGTGCGCTGTCTATCTTGCGTGCTGCACAATATCGTTTATTATTTAGTATCTACTGCTAGCTAGTTTATTGTGATGGTGCCGTTTTTTTTATTATGTTGCTCTTTGTTGTTTGCTTTCTCTTCTGTTTTTTTTTTCTCCATACAGGTGACCCAGGTGTTTTGTTTTTTTTGGGGGTTTTTTCTTTCTTCCCCCCCTTCTCACCGTCTCTTCTCCCCTTTGGTTTTCTTTCTCTCCCTCTCTTTCTTTCATTCTTTCTCCCTGTCCTATCCCCCAGTCATGTCTGTCCCGTTTGTAGCAACTGAAAATAAAATAAATTCATAATTATAATAAAGGTCAATCAAATGGACCAATATGGCAAGGCCATGATGATCCACTTGGTAAAATAAATCCGCTTGGCATCTTTCTTGGCCTTAAGACAACAATTCTGATGGCTAAAGATCCAAACGGGACACAAAAAAAGAAAAAAAAAAATATATATATATCCAAAAGAAACAGGAACTTAAGCTTCATATGTACTTGTCATCCAGCGTTCAAAGCTGAAACACTGTTACACGTGCAGCAGTGGTATTAACAAACAGCAGCTTTAAGTCTGTGAAGGTTCTCAGTCATCCAGGTCATCGTAGTCAAAGGAGCTTGCAAAGAAAAGCGTCTGGACTTCTTTAAGTTACTTGAAGACGTTTCACCTCTCATCCGAGAAGCTTCTTCAGTTCTAAGGTCAAATGGTGGAGAGTCCTTTTGTCCCTCTGTGGGGGGTTTCTCCCACTAGGTTTATATCTGGGACTCTCCACCATTTGACCTTAGAACTGAAGAAGCTTCTCGGATGAGAGGTGAAACGTCTTCAAGTAACTTAAAGAAGTCCAGACGCTTTTCTTTGCAAGCTCCTTTGACAGCAGCTTTAAGCACAAAAATAAGGTGAATCACACCTATTCAAATGAGTGGAGGAGTCGTTCCTTAGAAGAGTAACCCTTTAAGACAGACTGCATAACAGATGGTATGAAAGACAGTAATGTTTACTGTTTTACAGGAATTCCAGTGTTTCCTTTGAATGTGTTCTCTTTGTTTAGCAGTTGTCTTGAAAAACGCTGTGTCACTTTCTGCTGACTGCAGCTCCTGCTTAGCATTTGCCACCTGTGCAGTTTTGCTGGTCTTTCTTCTGCATATTTGTATATGTTTGATCCCTTCAGGCTCTTACCTGGAAGATGATTGAAATAATTCCCAGTTCAGCATCCACTGCATGCTCAGCCTGGGCTCTGAGCCTAAAGTGCTGCATTATATAGATGGGTGAGCAAGCACTCTCTCTCACTCTAACACATGCACACATACATCTAACACCACAGGTCCACAGCTCTCTGCAGAGTCGCTGTGGTGATTATAGTCACCGCACAGCTTTGATGCAATGCAGATAAATTAAATGCCTACACGATCAATAGCTCAAATAATTACAATAAAAATTGATTTCTGTGACAGTAGTAGTAGTTTGATGTGCTTTGTTATCATTTAAAATCCTAATAATGAACTAATCATGGTTAGCAGTAAGGTAAAAACTCTGAAATGATGTAAATTTTTACCAAAAGATCTCAACATATCATTTTTTTAGAATAGAATAGCCTTTATTGTCATTGTACAGAGTACAACGAAATTGGAGTGCCACTCCCTTGGTGCAAGTTTCAATAATAAATATAAATGTAAAATATAAAAAGTACAAAAAAAAACAAAAACAATCGTAAGTACTCAAACAATAGTATGTACAATATATACAGGGATAGCAGCATTAATATAATCAATGTAATTAAAAATACTTAAGTAAATAGGTTAGGCAGGCAAATAAAGTCATCCAATTCAAGTAAGTGTCACTAAACCTCAAATAAGCCTTAACCTAAATTTATTTTTTTATCAACAAATCTGAAGCAATATTAAAGTGGTCCTGTTATTCTTTTCCTTTTTTGCTACACAGAGGGCTGTGAACCATATTCTTATATTGCTTCACATTATTTTTAATTTTAGACAAGGATAACCTGAGAAAATATAAAATGCAATTTTGAAATGATGACTTTATTCATTAAGGGTAAAACTATGCCATCTCAATCTGATTTAAGTCCAGACTTTAACTAGGCAACTCCAAAACCTTTTGGGGGGTTTTAGCGATTCGGAGGCAGACTTGCTGGTGTGTTTAAGATCATCGCCCTGCTGCAGAACCCAAGTGTGCTTCAGTTTCAGGGCATTAACTGAGAGTTGTAGATTGTACTTCATGATTTTCTGGTAAAGAGCAGAATTTATGTTTCCATCAATTATGGCAAGTGGTCCAGGTCCTGAAGCAGCAAAGCAGCCCCACATCATCACACTACCTGTTGGTCTCTTTTCATGAAATGCTGTGTTAGTTTTACACCAGATATAACGCGACTCAAACCATCCAAACTGTTCAACTTTTGTCTCGTCAGATCAAACCACCAACCTTCCGATTAGTAGATGACTTGCTCTACCACCTGAGCAATTCCAGTGAGCTCCTTAATGAGCCGACTGTGCGCTCTTGAAATAGTTTTCGTAGCCCACTCCTGGGAAGTTTCACCACTGTTCCAAGTTGCCTTTGGATAATGGCTGTCATTGTGGTTCACAGGAGTCCCAAAGCCTTAGAGATGGCCTTGTAATCCTTTCAGGACTGATAGATGCTAATGACTTGTTTCTCATCTGTTCGTGACACAATGTGTTGCTTTCTGAGATCTTTTAGCCTACTTCACTTTGTCACACAGGTTCTGTTTAAGTGATTTCTTGATTTAACAGGTCTGGCAATAATAAGCGCTGGGTGTGAAATTCAGTGCATTTAAAAAAAAGATTTAATAAGGGGTAGCAATTACTTTTTTTTACTGCACTCACTGTATACTCTCAGTGTATACTGTCAGTAAGTGGACACTTAATTATTGTCCACTTACTGACAAATAATGAGGTCTTCCCATTGTGATTATGATGATTGGGATGAAGCTTTCCATGTCTGCTGGGGGCATGGAGCTAAAACAGCTAATTTCAAAGATGACGGACAGGCCCAGCGTGAGATAAATAACATTATTTTGAAATGTGAATCGTCCAAGGTTACTCTAGCAAAGTCCAAGAATAAAAATATGGAGTTGTTGTTAGTATAACAGACCCCCTTTAATGATCTAGGTGCGTTTGGCAGCTTTGAATGATAGCATCTATTGACCGGATAAAGAAAAAAATCCATAAACTGAAAACTACACACTAGGGCTGGGCCATATCATACCGTTCACGGTAATACCGGTATAATGTTGGGCAACGGCAAGAAAATGAAATATCGCGATAGGATATGGGTAAAACGCGCATGCGCAGTGCCTTTGTTTACATACGCACATGAAAAAGGCACGGCGGCGAAGGGCGAAAGCGGGTCGTTGAATGAAACGGATGAACCAGAATTGGTTTGTAAAAATGCTGCAACTTCAGTGGTGTAGAACTGGTTTTGTCCGTCAGATAGACAACAAAGCACAATTTTTGGTAGAGCATGCTAGTGGACCGTCGTTATTACCGTGTTTTTTGGAAAATACGGCACACTTAAAATCAATCCTTTGATTTTTCTGAAAATCGACAGAATCCTGTGTGCCTTATGTATGAATTCTGGTTGTGTTCACTGACCTCAAAACGATTTTATGTCGTACACGGCGCTCGAAAATCCGTCAAATGTTTTAGTACGACTTTGCTAAGCTACAAACCCGCACCGCTTGATGGATTGTCGGAGCATTATGGCTATATTAGGCAGGAGCCTCGCGGAGTGATACGTACGGTGCTTCAACATAATATTACCGTATTGTGTGTTTATAACCTCTTTTTAAGTTTTGTGGATATTATACATGGTTATGCTGAGGATATGTCGGGAAATTTCCACTGGAAATGCCTTTTGGTTAAACTGTCAGCAAGGAATTTGCATTTGCACTGTTACATTTTTATATAACTTTAATGCAAAAAACAGCTGCTTGTTTAAGTGAAAATGCATTGATGGGTTTTTTGCACTAATAAAATTGTGGAGTTGTAAAGTATTTTGTCTAGTGTCAATTATATTGTCAGTTATATCGTTATCGCAAATTTTCAAATCTATATCGTGATAAATATTTTTGGTCTTATCGCCCTGCTCTACTACACACAGAATGCTCAGTGGTGAACAAATAAACAAAGAAGGTCCCACTTTGTCAGTCACTGCTAGCCTAAAATCCATCCAGAAACACACAGAAACCAAAAAAGATCTTCACTTGATTAAACTGAGCACATCTACAAAATATCACACAGGTCGATAAAACACTAATGATTTATTCTGTATTTTATATCTACTTGCATTCAGTTCAATTCTTGCTAAATGTTGACTTTAAAGACTGGAGCTACATCGTCACGATAATACAAAAATATACAAGATAATAAAAAAAGCTTCATTGTTTAGAATGTTATTCAGAATACGTTGCTGGTTTCTGTCAAGTCATCTCCAGGCTCATAAAGAGCCACATCACACTGACCTCTGACCTCGGAGGAGAAGTGGGCAGAGTGGCGAGTTATAAACAGCTGCAGCTGCTGATCAAGGTCGCAGCACTTGAGGTCGACGTCCCAGGATCGAATTCCTGCCAGGAAGAAAGACAAAGATTGTTCAAGGACAACGTGATGCAGTGAAGCACAGGCATTGGTGAAACTAAGCAAACTTTTCTGAGCCTTTCTTTTATCTGTGTACTTGAGGTAACCTTTTATCAGATGCTGCTGTCGTGTCTTGACTTTCCTCAACTCGCTTTCTGAATTCTGTTTGGGTTTTGGGGAAGGTCAATGACCTGAAACCACTTCATATGTTCAAAATGTCCAGAAACTCAAAGCATCACGTGCTTTTCTCATTTCAGAAATACTAACCTTAAAAACCAGTGAAAGCACATTATATCCACAGCAGTATTACAGCCTGTGATGACTTTTAGTCAGCTAAAGGTTTCTGACATGACATCATGCACACATTGCTTGAAACTTGTCCACTATATTAGATGTAATACATTTTTATGAGAGTGTGAACAGGGTCTTATTCACTTTACCCTAAAAGTGAATAAAATGCCATTGTGTCACATGTCCAAAATGGCAGACGAGTTAATGTCACATGGCTAGTGGTCAGTTCTGTGTGGTAAAGGTAGATGTGGAAGCTAGTTGCTCAATATTGATGGGTCTAGCCTTGATTTTGGTTTTGGTGATTTTATGAAGGTCTTTTGAACAGTTTACACCCTGTTGTATGCTAATCTGCCTCATTTGTCTGGTGAACACTGTAAATTAGTTACACATAAGGTGAAAATAATTCAGAAATCCAATCCGTTCTTAGATTTCTTTAAAGCTCTGAGTGTTTGTAAAACCATCGGTGGGCTTATTAATTGTAATTGGAAGCCACAGGACTTTGCCTAGAGTTGGATATCTGACCAAACTGAGTAGAATAAGAAAAATCCCACGATCGCCAAGCTTTAGACGCCCTCTGAAAAGATGGGGTAACATAACAGAGAAATGAGCATCTCATCACACCTTTTCATTTAGGCTTTCATAGCTGACTAGCTATGACTGCCTACTTAAAATATGGTAAACTATCTTTAAAAGATTCTGAGAGTACAACAAGACAAATAATTGGTCTTCTTCTGTAACCCTTTCTAACTTTTGTTATGACATTTAAGAGTAAGCAGGAGTTCCTGTATTCTCTGGTCTTACAGGTCAAAAAATAAACTGTTCAGGCAGTTTTGTGTTTGTCAGCTATGTGTCTGACAAACACTCACCATTACCTGGTTAATCCCATTCCTACAGTATAGCTTGTGATAGTAGCAACATGTCAGGGGTAGGCTAATCTAAACGAAATCTATATTTGGAAAGAAAGAGAGAGAAAAAAATCCCATTACTCCAGCAATGCATGTGTAAGTCTTTCTTTGTAACTGTGGCGTGTCCAGCGGGGTGGCCTGGGGGGGCACAGGCCACCCCCCAAACCAGACTGGCCACCCCAGGTGCCACCCCGAAGCTAAAACAATAAAATTCAATTAAATATCAAATGTACGATTACGTTTTCGTAGTGAAGCTCAGATATCCGAGTGTAAGTGAATGCAGCATCGGCAAAGGAAGGAGAAAGACGGCACCACAGAAAGCTATTTTCCGGCAAAAGAAAATGATGAGAGAATAAATGTCCTGGTAAGTAATATTAAGTTTGTTGAGTTTAGTAAACTTCGGTGAAATTAGAATACCAAGGAAAAAATAACACTTAAAGAATTATTGCAACCGCCGAATATTTCAGTAGGCTACTGGGCGGCCGCGGAGCTAGCATAAGAGTTATTAGTTATAAGATATAATCCAAGTTGCAGGTTAATACTGGCAGTGTCGCCATGCCAGCTGACTGTACTTCATCATCAGCCAGTGTTGTTCTTTATACATCAATATTACCAAAGTTTGTGCCATGTTCAATGCAGGGATGTGCAGTTCTGGTCCTCCTGGTTTCAGATGTTTCCATACTTCAACACAGCTGATTTAAAGAATCATTTACAGACTTGTGCACAACTAGGTGTTTGGGGATTATTTGATTTGAATTGGCTATGTTGGTATAGGTAACATCTAAAACATGCATGATAGGGGTCCATAAGGGCAAGAATTTGACATCCCTGACTTCCAGTCAAGGTCATACATCAAGAAAGTTGTTGTTTGTGACATAAGTTTTTGCTTTATTACTTCAGGGCCAACCAGTATAGATAGAAGAATAGGAGTGGAGAATGAAAAGATCTCAAAATATTGAGAATTTCTTCCTTAAGAAGGCTAAAATAACGCCAGAAGCAGAGAGCAATGTCAGGGAAAGGTGGACTGAGCAGCAGTCATCATTGTCACCTGTGATTTCTACAAATGAAGGTATGTGAGAATGAATAAGGAAAATGCAAGGAAGGGATGTTTATATTGTCAAGTGTTCAACCGATCCATAGGGGACAAATCCTAATATTTGGGAATAAATAATTAAATAAGTGAATATATGTATTGTGGTACATAATTGGAAATTAAAACAAAGTCCTGCTTTAAATAACATGTTTTTTTTATTTAATGAAATGTAATATTTTTATATTATCCCAGGCACTTTTTCACCTGTTCATGATCCACCAGATAACCAGGATGTGGTGCCTTTTGAAACATCTTCTCCTTCAACATCATGTACGACACTGGGCCATCCACATGGTATTTAACCTCCAATCTTACTTCATAGATTAATATTGAAAGCCTTTAATTGTGCATTAAATATTTTATAATATTGATACTGTCACTTTTGCAAGAGATGTTGTTCTAGATCAAAAACAATTCTTCATTGATTTTTAAATTGAATCCTCCCACACTTAGATATATCTCAAAATCCAGCGGAGGGACCTAGACAGCCACACTTGAAGATATTTCCTCGAACAGTACATGGTGAAAAGAGGAGGGCCTTCAGCAAGACATGGTATTCACAACACAAATGGCTGGAATATTCTCAAAGTCGGGACTCTGTCTATTGTTTTGCATGTAGATACTTTTCCATTCCAAATGCTTCTGAAACTCCTTTTACATCACATGAAGGGTACTCAAACTGGAAGAAGGCAATGTATAAAGATGGAGGTTTTAAGGGGCATGAGAAATCTGAAGGTCATACGAATGCCATGTATGCTTGGAGTGAACATCAGAAAAACATTTTGACAGATTCATCTGTGCGTGATGCTTTGGACAAGGCATATGAAAAAAAAAGTAGAGGAAAATCGCATATATATCAAAACTGTTGCTGAAGTAGTTCTCCTTACAGCTATGCAAAACCTCTCCCAAAGGGGGCATCTTGAGACAGATACATCACAAAACAAGGGGAACTTTTTAGAGTTAATGGAACTTCTTTCTAAGTATAATCCACTGATTGCAAAAAAATGAAAGCTGCAGGAAATGCAAAATATACCAGTAACACCATTCAGAATGAAGTAATCGAATGTCTGTCAGAGATGGTACGTGAAGACATTATCAGAGAAGTAAAGGAGAGTGAGTACTTCTCTGTGATTGCAGATGAAACAAAAGACCTAAAGAAAACAGAGCAACTGTCATTAGTACTAAGGTATTACTACAATGGGGCTGTTCAAGAGAGTTTTTTAGAGTTCCAGAGAGCAAGTCAGCTAGATGCAGCAGGGCTCACTCAAAATATCATACAGTGTCTGGAAAGGTATGGCCTTGAATATAGATCCAATCTTGTAGGCCAAGGATATGATGGGGCGTCAGTAATGGCAGGGAAATGCAGGGGTGTTGCAGCCAGGATCAAAACAGAGGCAAAACATGCATTTTATGTACATTGCAATGCACATTGCCTTAACCTTGTTATCGTTGATGCAGTGAAATCAGTCCCTGAAGCACACTGCTTTTTTTCATTGTTGCAGAAATTGTATGTCTACATGTCAGGTTCATATGTTCACCAAAAATGGATCACAGTTCAAAAAGACATGTATCCAGAGGCTCCTAGAGAGCTTCAGAGACTCAGTGATACCAGGTGGGCATGTCGTTACAGTGCATGCAAAACTGTAATGGACAGATTACCAGCTATATTAAGAGTGCTACATGAGATAGATTTAGAGAACAGCGGTGACAGATCAGTGGAGGCACGGGGTCTGTTGGCACAAATTGACCTCACATTTATTGGCAATTTATCCACATTTAGAAAAATTCTAGGGGAAATTAAGTTGCTTTCTGATGTACTTCAGTCTCCATCTCTTGATCTAGCAAAGGCTGTAGACCTAATTCATGCACTTCAAGACACCTTGGACCAATATAGAAGTGAATCCTGTTTTGATGAGCTGTGGCAAGACGCAATGGATATTGCAGAACAGTGTACTGTTGCCTCTGAGACAGTTAAGAGAAGGGTGCAGAGAGAGAGCCTCAGGCTAAAGGGTTATTTTGTAGATTCTCCAATCGGGCAACACAGGTGTAAGGAGGATGACAAGGACAAGTTTAAGAGGGAAGTATTTTACCCCATTCTTGACCATGTACATGCAGAGATGGAGAAGCGCTTCAACAAGACCAATTGTGATATTATGAGGGGTATACAGGCACTAAACCCCAAGAGTAAGAGCTTTTTGTCAGAGGAAATAGTTGTAAGCTTGGCTGGTCTGTATGACTGTGATATTGAAGACCTCAAACATGAGCTGTATCAAGCTAGAAAGGTTGTTCAAAGGAGAGCAGGGTGTGGGAATGAACTCTCCAGTATTTTGGGGTTTACTACCTTCCTAGAGTCTTACAAAGAGGTGTTTCATCAGCTTTTTCGTTTATGTCGAATAGCTTTAGCTTTACCTGTCAGCAGTGCTACTTGTGAACGTAGCTTTTCAGTGCTAAAGCTTATAAAAAATCATCTACGAACAACTATGACTGATGAGAGGCTTAGCAATATTGGAGTTTTGAGTATTGAGAGGAAAAGGGCAAGATCATTAAGCCTGGATGACTTTGTAACACGTTTCGCCACCCGTCACTGTAACAGGCGGATCTACCTATTCTAAGTCATTGATAATATTTAATGAAGCATAGAGTAGGTACTTGAGTAAATGTTCTCTATCAAAAAATAAATATTTTGCAACTACAAGTGCTGCTGTTCACAAATGTTTTTGTACTTCTTGTCTTCTTAACATGTAACAGAGTCTTATTAAAAGTTCAGTATATTTTAATAAGTTTAACCCTTGGAGGGTCCTTAAAAAGACATCCACCTTTAGGCCTAAGGACAATAAATGTCCTTAAGACCCTCCAAGGGTTAAATAAGTTTTGCATTGCATTGGCTAATTTGCCAATTGTATGTTAAAAATGTTTGTAGTTTAATGTTCAAAAATGTTTTAGCCCAAAACATATGTGCACTATTTGTCAGTAAAAATACTTGTCCTTGAATGCTGAATAAACTGACAAAGCACTGATTGTATCTCTTGTACTTTATCAACACAGTATCTAAACACTTTTCACTATAGTGGTGAAAATCTCATTCTAATAAAAGTTAAAAGCGCATCCGGTTATTAGGTTTATAGGATTATTGAATTATGGTTAACGGTTGGTAGAATTTTTTTTTAACATTATCTGCCAATTACATGTGCCACCCTTCTACAAATCTGTGCCCCTACCTGGCCCCCCCAAAAAAAATTTTCTAGACACGCCACTGCTTTGTAAGAGCACAAAAATCCAAAAGGGGCCACTTCCATGAGAAAAAACAAAACAAAACAGTATACTGAACATGTACATGTACTGCTTGTCCATTTTTTTCCCATATGGGCAGAGAGGTCCTTGAAGAAAACCTGCTGAGATTGATCCAGTTAAGTTCAAGACTGAATCTTATTGACTCTTCAGTCCTTTGAATTACAAGGCTCCAGTGCATCTGGCTACTAACCATGTGTTAGTTTGTTAATATGTGTAAATGGAGTGTTGATGGCTTATAACAAAAAAAGGCACGCTTCAACAGACAATAGATATCAAGAAGGTACTGAGCAGGTACTGCATTATTATCAGATAATCGGGGCAGCTCTCTCTCTCCCTCTCTCTCCCTCTCTCTCTCGCTCTCTCATCGTCAAACTTCAGAGGGAACTTATGTCAGATCTCATCCAGCAGGACGGAAACCAATGCACACACCTCTCTCATCTCACCCACTTCTGGATTCCTTTACTCACAGCAAGAAATTAGATTTAAATTTTTTTCCAAATCCATACCCCTCTGCTTAAATGCCCTTAACAGAGTAGAAAATGTTCCATGACTACAGACTGCAGTCTGTGCACAGAGATGTTGTATCACTCTTACTGTTCTGTCTTTCTTTGCACTACCAGATGCATAAAAATGATAACCTTCTAGAGGCACAATATTACATTTTCATCACAATCCCCATGACAACATAACTGTTGGCATCGAGAGAAGACTAAAGGACAGGGCAAATTATGATAATAACAAAGGCCTTCTTATTTTTGATCGACCCATCATAGAGGATGACATCTGTCAGCAAGTTAATAGAGTCAACATTTCAAACACTGTAATTAGTCTCACACATTAATGGCTGTTTATAGGCAAGAAAGGATTCACCAGTTTCTGCATATGCTGGCGTGAGGAGTTCCAGTCGAGTACATTTTTAGGCGTTTCTAAAGAAACCTCCTTTGTGTCTGTGCAAAAAACAGATGTCTGGATATGACGCTGCAAAATACGTAGGCAAGGAATACGATCTCTGGTACTGGAAGCTTTCTGGGTTTGGCTTCAGTTTGTAGTTCACTTTTAGTTTGTATTTTACTGATCAGCCACGTTTGAACAGGTTTTTGGTTGCATGCAGGTAAAACTGTCAATGTGGAGAACAAAAGAGGAAAACGCTTTTGCAGGAATGCAGTCTCAGAACCATCTGCTGTAAACTGACCAATTTAGCTTTCTAATAGCCTATATTTAATATCTGAGCAGCTGGGGCTGAAAATTGCCTGTTAGGCCTCACCTTGCTGATTGAAGTCACTGAAGTGGGCGTCTCGATCTCGTTTGTGTTACTATTTTGTTTGTTTTAATGGAATTATCTGTCAAACAATAATAACACTGAAAATAATAAGAGAAGTTTGTGCTTCAGCACTGGAGAATGAAATTCTACAACATTATTATCTGTTGCTTAGCACTGACTTGTGTATCTGTGCACCGAAACCACTCAGTTTGCCAGCTAACGTCTCAGCACTCCACCCTCTCTTCCAGTGTGAAGAGTTGCTGCTTGTATATCACAATAGATTTGATATTTTTGGGTTTTGGTTTCCCCACATCTTTGTAACAATAAAATAAATCATTAATTTAAAAACCTTAAAAATATTTACTTATTTACATATCTATAAAAAGTAATTCGTTAACTGAACCCATTCACAAGTTCAAATAAGTCACCTAAACTAATGAGAAGCCTGGTTGGACTGACTTTATACATGCAGAAGAAAACCTCTGACTTCTGGTTGTCGGCATCTGCTCAAAGTGAGTCTCTCAGACAGTCCACGTTAATTTCAAATAAATTACTTATTTTTAAAAACGAACAATGCTCTTCATCACATGGATTGTAAGTTAATCGTACCTGTAGTTCCTAATCTTACTGTATGTAAGGTCTTCTTGTGAAACCTCTCCAAGTAAGGCATAGTTTTCATTCCCATGTTTAATGAGTGGCATTAAAATATCCTTAATGAGGCTAAAATTATGAATTAAACAGTTCAGCACACTGCAGGAAATGTGAAATATAAAATAAAGTCATTTGGTTTAGTCTTGTCAATGTGCAGAGTCAGTAGTGGGTTTATGAAAAATTCATGTTCATCTGAATAAGACCTTAAGCAGAGCACGGCCAGTAAAGCTGGCCAACAACCACCCTGTGTACTCTGGGAATGTCCCTATAATACAGTGTTTGGAGCTGCAGCAGGACAGGAGAATGGGAAGGTTGTTAAAGGCTAATAATAGCATAAAAACAACATATAGTTTTTGAATGAGTCATTTACTACACTATGTGTAGAATATTTCCTCTTTCCCCACTTTGAGATACGGAGAAAGGATTATAACTGCTTAATGCTGCAGACTGCCTACAGGTAGGCTTTATAGCAAAGTTTTTCAATAGTGTCTAAATGAATCAAATCCAAAATATGAACTTGCAGTTTTTTTCCAGCTCGCAGCACATTTGAAGAAGAAATTATAGAAATGAAAGGATTTAAACAGAAAAGTTGGGCACTGATTCTGATGTAATAATCATTAAGCTGAGCGAGTGGTCAGCTTGTGTTCAATAATAAATACAAGTTGTTTCATGAACTACTGAAAGCCTTAATACTTCAATATCACAGGATATATAATTTTTTTTAAAAGCCAGCCTCAGTGTTAACTTTCAAAGCACCCATGGGCAGACTGGGGGCCAATAACCATCACAATCATACCTAACTAAACACCCCCGCTAAACATTATATTAATAAATCTTGCAGTAAATGGCAGTAATGAGTCTGTACTAGTGTTGATTCAAAAAAAAAAGGCACTACACTTGTCATGACCCTCTGAAACAAACTGTAGATTAAGTATATAGGTGTATGCATTAGTCTATATGTATAACAGAATGTGCACGTAAGAAATGAGTTAGATCTAGGTGATTGTAAAGGCTTATATGACATTTACACTAAGTGGATTGTTTTATCTAAGCAATCTTTTCATTTTTAACATCAGAAGGAGCCAGATACCCTGTAATCTGTAAAAAGGTGAATTTGGTCAATAGCCTCAACCCCAACTGGTGGTGACAGATGGCCCCGCCCCTCCCTGAGCCTTGTTGTGTTGGAGGTTTCTTCCTGTTAAAAGGGAGTTTTTCTTTGCCACTCCTGCCAAGTGACCCCAACAATCAGACAACTCTTGTAGTTTTCTGATTGTCTGGGTTTTCTCTTTTTTATTGTAAGATCTTGTTTTGATGTGATGCTATATAAATAAAATTGAATTGATTAGTAAAATAATCCAGTGTGTCTGCTGCATTAATGGAGTTTTAGAAAAATGCTTTATCTATATCTATATCAATATAATCCTCGGGAAAAATGTTGCCCATCCTTGTTTTAAAGCGCAAATGTCACTTGCTACATGAGCACCATGTTTGCTGATAATATAAATCATAAATGACCAAAGTGCTCAGGGGAAAAAATGGCATAAATGTGACATTTGTCAGTAGTAGGGAGATGTAGATCTCAGTCATTCAGATTTCAGTCAACTGATTTCGCTGTCTTACCCCTCCCAATAATCCTAACTACAGTGGTTACTGTATATATAAAAACAAGTTTTTTTCCATCATGGCTGGCCAGCGTGTTTTCTCCAATAGTTTGGACCAGATCCATATCCCCTGAGATCCCTATCGGTGGAAGACTGTTTACCTCAGCCGCCAATGCTGCATGAGAAGCATTCCCATCTGTTCACATCATTCTGGAAAAGGCTGTAAAATTTTGTGAAAAGAGTCCAGGTATGGAGTCAAAGAACCTCACTTCTGACTGATGACAGCGATACTGAGGTGAGCTGTTAAGGATATCGAGAACTTTTCTGTCAGTAAGCGCAGCTGCTGTTAGCTGCTGTTAGCTGCTGTTAGCCAGTGTAAGTGAAAGTACCTTTGAAGAAAATGTAACTCATATGTTTGTGAGAATGTAATCAAACTCAGAGGGAAAATGTGATTTTTGAGGCAAATAAACCTAACATTAGTTGGTATATTGTTAGTTTATAACCTGCTGTTGTTGGTGTTTACTCAGCTCTTGTTTTGGCACCTGTCTGCAAATCTATCTCCCTTTGCATTTTTGCTTCTTTGATGAAGGGAACTCCTTTGATGATAAAACAGGTATGATGCTTCATATCTTAAATTCTGAAGGTGCAGACAGGAATTGAACTCTCCCTCCACATGGGAATTTCTACAAACTGCAAACCCACTCCTCTGTATTTTAAATGGGTTCAATGTAAGTTCATTGAAACACATCAATTTGTTGGAAGACATAATCATACACTACTCAATGTATGTTTGTCAGTGTATGTCCTTTTTCTATTAAATCACCATAAAAACATAAACCGGCTGTACCTTTAAGATGATCATCTGTTTATCTCATTATTTTCATTCGATCTTTTTTAGTTATTGTTAGTTTAAAAAAAACTGTTAAGGATGTAATCATTTTTCAGTTCCTAACTTTTATTTTTCTTTAGAAAGGTGCCAAGTGTACTATGCACTTGCAAAACTAACCTAATAAAATAAGAATATAAAAGAACCTGTCATTATTTTTAATTTTTCAGTGTTTTCACATCAAATTCATTATCAGAACCTGTCTGATGAGGTTTTCAAGTTAACTGCCTTCATAAAGATCAGCACTGCAATGCCAATTTCTCATTATATTCTGACCTTTTGTATAAGCATTAGCCTGTTGTTTCAAAAGACTTGGGGCACGTCATGTCAACCAAAGGATTAACCAAAATGTGGCCATTTAACCAGCAATGAAATGAACCATCAGCTTTAGCAAAATGAAGATTCTGGCCTTTTGCTTTGATGAAATTACAACACTGCAGTAAGGGTGACTTGTTGCAGGCCTACACGGGGACCCTGCAGCTGAGGTGTAATGTGAGTCGACAGCAGGTCTTTTACTTTGAGTCACGCTTAAAACACCGACCTGGGAAAATCGATGCAGTAATGAGCTGAGTGGGTGTGACACTGAGCTTGTGATCACAAGAGGAGGTCAGACGGGACGCACAGGGGTTGATATGGCGTTGCAACGGGAACAGCTTAGATTGGCAACGGTGGCGCAGAAAATAGCTGACAAGCGTGCTCCTGAAACATCTTTCACACAATAAAGCATTTACTCTCTAAACTTCAGACAGCCCTCAGTGACAAGAACGACTGCAAGCTGCTGCAGTTCCACAGGAGAAGGAAGAGGAGGAGGGTTTCAACTCAGAGTAGCGCTGAGATATTCACCCGAGTAATGATGGCAAAATAATCAGTCCAGCAGGAAACTGAAAACTCTTCCCTCATTGTGTCTGGGAAACAGTTGTGTTCTTGTTGCTGGGCAAAGCCTACAAAGTTTGTGTGTTTACTGATTTGACTTGACATCACTGCAACAAAGAAGGAAAAAAACAAAAAAAACAAAAACACTATAGTGACACTCCAAGCACAAAAACACACTCGGATGCCTGAAAACACAAACTATTTTCTTTTCTTTTTAACTAAAGACTTCCTGTGCAGATTGTGATCTGCTGACATGCTGATTTATGTCTCTTTATCTGGTAAATGGTGAGTGTTTGTAGGTGTTTAGTGCAGTATTTGGAGCTCCAAGAGAGATTTTGGCCAAACTGCTGCACTATTAAATTCCATTCTGCCTCTTATGAGTCTGCAGTTTTTACAGCAACACTCTGTGGGTAAGGAAAATGCGTAGTGTCCCATGGTGCAATGCTGCAGTAACGGCTTCTGCCTATGGATACTATCCCATCATTGCGTCAAAACACGTCTCTCCTGTTGCTGTTCCATGTTTGCTGCACACTGAATCACGGAAGACACACGGGTAATAAAGCGGATGGACGTCCGTCACTCACCCCGCTCTATCTGCGCTCTGGCGGTGTCCAGCTGGTGCTCGGTGCCGATCTCCCCAATCACTAGCAGCATGTAGTAGCTGCCCCGGTTGAACGGCACCCCTCGCCGGCGTCTCCCCGCGCCTCTGCGGTGCCCTAATCGCCCCTCGCACCCCGGCAGCGGCGCGCTGAAGTCCTCGTCTTCCTCCACCACCGGGAGCGCACCTCGCACGGGGATCTCCATGGCAACAACCCCCGGAGCCGACGCCGGGGCTGACTCCATCGCCATGACAACTACCGGTGTGAACGAGGGGAAGAGCCTGGTAGGGTGGGGGCGGGAGTGGAGGATGAGGATGGAGGACGCTGAGAGGTGAGGAAGGGGAGGGAGGTGAAGACAGGTGATAGCAAACGGGCCAGAAATCCAAAAGAAATTTCCGCCTAAACTTTCAAAATAAGAGCGCTTTCGTGAAAGTGCTGTTTTATACATTTAGCAAGCCGGATCCAATCCGTTATTTTAGTTTTGTTACATTTGTGATGTTTTACTTATAAATCATATAAAATTATATTCAAGGTGCGATATGTGGGGGGGAAGAAAACAAATCTGAGCTGCTGTCAGTGTAATGTTTATCAATTCTGCAAGTCTCAATTTAATTTTATTTATACAGCACCAAATCACAACAACAGTCGCCTCAAGGCGCTTTGTATTGTAAGGTAGACCCTACAATAATACACAAACTTGAACTATGAACTTGAACTAACGGCAGATGAAAAAGAGCAGATGATTCTCTGCTACAGAGTTACGGTGAAGGAAATAATAATTTGATGATTATGATGATTATGATTATTCTGAATTTTCTCACCCTCAAAGAAAGGAACAGTCTACAATGTTAGATTCATTTTAATAGAGGGAGACAAAGTATCAATAAAAAAATTCACATTAAATATAAGGTATTAACTGATTTGTGTGTCACTGAGTGAAATAAGTATTCCTTCCCCTACAATCCAACCAGAAGTCTGGCTCCCACAGATTGGGTGTGTGCCCATGTGATATACGGTTTACAATCAATTAATCACAGATATACTACACTAAATTGGTTTAAAATCTTGAAGCACCTGCAAGGTCCCACTGTTCAAGCAAGCAGCAGTACAGGTCCATCTTAAATCTACCAGTAAGTGCTAAATGATTCAGTGAAGGCTTGGGAGAAAGTGCTGTGGGGGGAGAAGAAGTATAAATTGAGTTATTTTGCATAAACTAGACCCGCAATGATTGGAGAAGACAAATGCTTAGTGTTGTAAAGGTTCACCTTTCAGCACATTCACTTCACTGGATGCACCTTGTTTCTTTTCCTCACCTTTGATTGGGTGTGGTGCTTTCCCTTAATTGCGCTCACCTGCCACTCGTTATATAAGGACTGCACTCACCTACAGCTCATGCTTTCTTCACTCCCACATGGGGCAGCAGCTGAGGTGAGTTTCTGTATTATTTTGAGTTACTTAAAATCTCACTATTTCCTTTCAGAGATAGCATTCCATGTGTGTCTTTCCATTGCTCATTATTCAATAAAATGAAAACCCTGCAAGTGATTGCTGACTGTTCATTCTCATCCTGACCGGATGAGCCCCTGATGGTAACAATCTCCAACCTCCTCTGAACCTTCCTCCAAAACACTTAGTATGACCAAAGCTTCGAGTTACCAAGAAACTTAAAGGATTTAAAGTGTCTAAAAATAGGAGTGAGCCAAAATCCCTCATGAGATGTGTGCAAACCTGGTGGACCAAACATCTCACTGCTGTGCTTGCCAAAAAGGATTTCACCACCAAGTCATATTTTCACTCAGTTACATGCAGTGTTGGTCAAGTTACTTGAAAAAGTAATCAGTAACTAATTACTGATTACTTCCCCAAAAAAGTAATCCTGCTACTCTGATTACTTATTTTCAAAAGTAATTAATTACTTAATTACTTTTTAAAAACTATTTACAACCTGAATAGGTGATAAAGCGATAGATCTTTCAGCCCAATTCTACCATCATACAATGTAATCAAATGGAAAAGTCCCTTTTTAAAACTTGTGTTATTAGTTTTAATCTTTATGCATCAAGCAAAAATTTAATTAAATTTTATATGCAACATTCTCTGACTGGAAGAAATTTGTTTAATATTTAAACCTATTTTCTGCACATTCCAGCACATAAACTAATTTTTTGTGTTTACACTCAGTCTTTCAAATAGATGCAAGTAAAACACAGCAGAAAATAAAGTCAAAGACTCAGCGGTCCTTTTGCTCTATTTTCACCTGTAAAGCAGGAGTTGGGTAGGCGGAGGTTTACCCTGGTGCAGGTGTGCTGCGGTCAGTTGAAGAATCCGCGAGTTTGAGTTTCCCATTACGTCATAGCGCACTTGGTGCTTGCTTGGAAGTTTAGGGGTTTTTTTCGCTGTAAAAAGAAGTTTTCTTCCCACGCACGATGGACGCTAATGTTTTTGTCACTTTTTATGGAATCAAACTCAAAGTAAGGTCAGTACTTCCACGCTTTAAACGCTGCACGCTCATACTCTCTCCCACAATGATATATTATCCATTGTTGATCTGCACACAGCTGTTGTCACAAACGTCGCACTCGCTTACGTTTTGACCCTATGCAACCCGGATCCGATCATGGTATGACGGTGTGAACGGCACAAATCCGATATTTTCAAATCCCATCTGGGTCACTTTTGTATGTGGTAGCTACTGAATCCGAAACATATCCGATGTCTTAGAAAGCGACTGCTGTTTGAACAGTCATGTCGCATTAAATCAGTCTTTTACGTCACTGACACAAGACAGACGCCAATTATCAGCGCCGGAGAAGACATCGCAAACGCTTCCTGGCCAATAAGTGTAGATGTTAGTGAAACTGTTGGGAAGACAACAAACGTGAACATTTTATTTGTACTGTATAATCTGCAGATTCTGACAAATCTGCAACTATCCTTTGAAGCACCGCTCCTCTAAAACAGCAATAAGGATCATTATTAGGTCATCTACATTATTATGTAAATAACAAAACTTAAAGCAAAAATTGGGAAACGTAAAGTCCGAAGTCTTTATATTAAGGGCATCAGTCAAACAATATTGTTTGCTCTGGGTCTAAACAGAGCACGTTGTGTGTGACGTTCTTTTGCGCATGCGGGCCGCTTTGAGCGTTCACACTAGAGCGCGTTTGCTGTCGCAATTTGTAGTGTGAACAAGCAGACAAAAAAAAAAAAATCTGATTTGATCAAAAAAAAATCGGAATTGAGCATTAAGACCTGCAGTGTGAACGTAGCCTAAGGAATGTTGACAACGCAACCCGGGAAGAGAGTTACACCTCAGGAAAGATTTTTATAGCCATATAGATATTACACTAGCTACCAAAGCCCACAGGCTCGTTATTAACAGCAGAGGTGAGGCAGATCAGTTTTACAAATCAAAATTAAGAAAAACTAAAAGCATAGAACTGTAAGATCAGAGAAATTCTTAGGGTAGCAGGGCTGAGACTGCAACACTTATTTAAAACACTTTATTAACAAACAGTGATTAAAACAGGCTCGCTACCACAGTGCTACCCTAGTAAAATAACTCAAAATAACTAAACAAAACGGTGGAGACAGACCAGTTGAGGAGGCAACCTACAGAGAGGAGCGTCCAAGGGTGCCACCAATTACTCACCCATGTAGTTCCACTGCAAACCTCACTGTCACTCACATTGCACCATTTAGATTTCAATCTACCCATGCCCAGTGTGTACACTCATGCATCGGGGAGGGGATTCCACCTCACGTGCCTAGCCCCTCAACAAGCGGCCGCACCTCCACTAAAGCAACAAAACAAAGCAATAACTAGTTGAACAAATTAGTAAAAGATGAATAAAACAAAGACACCCTAAGTTACAGTTCTTTATAAAAGATTGATTAAAATGTATAAAACAATTTGGAGTAAAAGACCATAAAACCAGGAGTCAGGTGAGGCCACTCCATAAACGTTTGTAAGATGACAACAAAACAGAATAAAACTAAACAATACAGCAGCAGTATGGCACAATCCTGTAACAAAAGAGGGAAACAGTCGTCAAGGTCCACTCTACTACACACAAACACAACACAAAAGTCCCACTGACCACTATCTAAAGGGCAATACTGAAATGAGCAGCTTTCCTGAGATCTGCAGTGCTTAGCTGCCTAACGCTCTCAGCCACCTTGGATGGGAAAAGACTACCAAGTGCCTCCACATGGTTGTGAAGCACAGCTGTTTCTTATAAGGTTGCTAATTATCAGCTGGGAAGGTGTGGATGTTAGTGCTGCATTTGCGGACATTATGTAAAATCCTACCCCAAAATCTACTTCACTACATTTGTAAGTGTGCAATTTTACAGTCACCAGGGGATCAAACAATTACTTCCCCCGACTGTAAATCATATTGTAGAAGGTAACAGCAAGTATCAAAGATTAAAGATGTCTGTCTTTGTGGCATCAGTCTGTTAGAGAAAGTGCTCTACTGCCTGTCCAGTAAGTGGTGAAGAGGGGGGTCAGGATTATCGCTGATGGATAACAGTTTGTTCACAGCTCCAAATGTTTCCATTTTACAGCCAATCACAGAACCAGCCCTCCCAATCAGTTTTTTCAGTCTTTTGGTGTCACCAGCTTCAATGCTCATCAGACCAGAGCAAAGTGTCCTGTCTGCCACAACAGACTGACAGAAAATTCCCCGCATTTTGATTGAGAAGTTGAAGGATCTCAGCTTTATGAAATAGTGCACTGTGTTGGTTTCTTTGTACTCCTCCTACCCTGCACCTATACATCTAACCACTGCAGAGTATTTGTGTAGGTGGCATGGCCTAGACCCAGAGTTGTACTGGAAGTCTTAGATGAACAACAATGACGATTTCTGTAAATATTTGTAAAGTAAGATGAGCTAATGACAGCCAATCACAAGTATTTGCCCTCAGTGTCAAAGTCACATCCACCACTCACTTTTCATGGACTGATTCTGTATATAGCACTTTTCTACTCTACCTGAGCACTCAAAGCGCTTTATACAACTTACCTCATTCACCCATTCAAAGGGATTGAACGATCAACCTTCTGATTAGAATGTGACCTGCTCTACCTCCTGAGCTACAGCTACCCCATGCTTTCAAAACGCCAAGATGCTAACACCAAAAACACTTAGCTCAGAACTTCATAACACGACTTCACTAACCAGTGGATGTCATGTGACCGTCTTCACTTTTTATACCATCTATGGATGCAGCACTTACAACGGTTACACGTTTAATACAATATCAAAAGCATCGAGTGTGTCGTTCACAACATTGTTGTAGATTTTCTCCGGATAACCCTCTCCCCACCCGACACCATCCTCCAATGGTAGCCTGACTCAGCAGAACACTGTGGCTCAACCAAGCCTCCAAATGCTGACCCAGCCTTCCAGCTCCCCGTACTTCAGTCAGATTGAGCATCCATGAGAAGTATGAAGGTCCAGACTGGCAGCACACAAGTCACAAAGTCCTGGTGTCAGAAAGCACACGTTACCCCCAATGTCATGTATCCATGTGCCAACAGGTCAGAGCTTTTAACTGGCACAAAGGGGACCTTACACAGATGGTTTACGTGTAGCATGTTTATGCCCACATGTCTCCTCTTACACTGTATGAATGTTCAATTAGGTTTGTTTTTTGTTTTTTTGTTTGTTTTCTTTGTTTTGT
Organism: Maylandia zebra; assembly: GCF_041146795.1. Lineage (NCBI taxonomy): Eukaryota > Metazoa > Chordata > Actinopteri > Cichliformes > Cichlidae > Maylandia > Maylandia zebra. The sequence continues at coordinate 23,029,832 of NC_135173.1, read as the reverse complement.
CGTGGGGTTGTTTTTTTGGAGGGGGGGGGGGGGGGTTAAAAGCAAAACTCTAGGCTCTAGGCAAGTGAGAGTTATAGAAGTAAAGCTTGATCAGACTGCTCTAAACATCAGTCAGGCACTAATTCTGCCTCCCAGTCTTAACTCTGGATTCAGATGGTGTCTAGTAGAATGGATGCAGTGCAGAGGACTTATTCAAATGATCTGCAGAAAATTCAAGTTTCTTCAGACTTTAAATGTCTTTAGCACACAGTGAGGACAAACTGATGAAAACACAAAAAGAACACAGCATTAAAATAGGCTGGCTTCCTTCCTTCCTTCCTTCCTTCCTTCCTTCCTTCCTTCCTTCCTTCCTTCCTTTCTTTCTTTCTGCTCACACAAATGATCCTCATTCAGCTTTTTCCTGGTTGACCTTGAGCTTGGCACATTTTGGAGCGTAGTGGAGGGAATCTCAGCATAAACTGTCAGCACCACACTGAGAGGATAACACGAAGGTTTGCATCAACTACTGGCTTTTGTCTCCCTCTACCTACAAACAACATAATACATGGCAGGAGCTGGTGGTGAAGGACTGAACATATATGACTGTTTATGCATTTACATCTTTTTTGCTTTTGCTCAATAAGCATCTTTCGATGCCAGTGTTAAAAATAAAAGCAGCACTTGCGCTTCATCATGTTTGGTAAGGTTACTGGATATTACAGTTAGCTGTCTGTAATATCCAGTAACTTTACAGGAGCTCCAGTCAAAAAAGGCAGAAATAAACTGTGTGTAGCATCCCACCCTGTGTGGATACCTCACCACAGGCTTTTGCTGCAAGTCTCTCTGACAGTGAGTCAGCACTTCTAACCACACAGCACCTAACCACAGCCATGCTTCCCTCTAGTGGTAAAACTACAGTCTTTTGTCTCACCACACTTTAGCAGATGATGTAATCCATGTGCAGTTGTATTATGTCAAGGCTGACTCACCTGAATGTACAGTGCTGGCTCTTTTTATAAACTGGAAAGCATTTCTTGGTGTATTTGTTTTTCTCCTCCGATGGAGGAGGAGGAGAAATGCGTCTTTCTTTAAATAAATTGACGATTATTTTATTGACACTGACTTGCTGCTATTCACTTGGGGATCCGATATTCTGATCTGGTCAGTACTTCAGAGAAGTAGCAGAGAAGAACATTTTGATGCACAGTTAAGATTAAAGCAGCTAACGTATAGCAGGGCTCTACCTCGCCATCTTTTGGACAAACTGTGTTTAAAAGCCATTGTTGTCAAACTGATGCTGAAACACTGCATCTCTGTGACACAGCTGATTACTTTTTTATTCTACACACATCAACCTCAACCCCAGAGAACTTTTTAAAACTGGCAGAATTTATATGTGACTCAAATGTTGTGAAACAAGTTGTGAAAAATATCAATTAAGAAGCCTTAAAAGTGCTTTTAGTTAACTGTAAGTACATATATTTTAATAGTTGTGCAAATATTTTTTCTACCTTGGCTGAATTGACTCTTTTCATTGAGAGTACACTGGAATAGCTGCAGGATGTGCACAGCAGTTCCTAGTGGATTACTGTTTCCTTCTGCAGCTTTCACCTTGCGCTGCAGACGTTGATAAAGAGAATCTCTGTCTCCACCTTTAATAACATTAACAGTGCCTGTCTGCTCGGGCAGCCATGCTGTCTGGTCCCGTTGTCGATGGCTTTATTTGATGGAAAGTAGTTTCAGCTATTTTGAGCTCCAGATGGAGGCTGGAGAAAGCACACAGACAGGCAGGCAGATGGTCAAAGGAGAGCGGTCATGGTCTTAGCGCAGACTCTCCACAGACTGTCTGGATCACTGCAGACCCAACCTGGTCACATAGGTCTCCCTCTCCATCCACCGAGGAGGGGGATCTATTAAAGACCACTGTTGTCTACAGTATGTTGCATTTAGTTAAATGTGCTTGCTAATTAAGATTTTAATTTAAATAATCTTATATCGATTCATTAATTCCTGAAATCAATTTTTAAATATAAAAGTATTTTTCCGAGTATGAAAGAGGTAGCCACCCAGGAGTGAAGTAACCTGGCTGCACATGAACCATCATGGCTACTCCACTGAAGGCGCCACCAAGCCTTCACTGTCTCCAGTGAAAAGCTGGACAAAAGCAAAGGCATATGGAAGATGTGCAAAATGGAGCTGAAATACTGTGGAAATACCACAAATCTCAGAAGTAAATAAAAAGCTAAATAAAAAGTGCATTATTGTAACTGCTTTAGGATCTGTTCTTAATTTTAAAATTAATATATTTAATTTACAAGCTTTAAAGGGTTCTTTCTACAGCACATTTCCGAGATAAATGATCATAATTATAATATTTCTGGCTGAGTTAAAATTGAATTGAGTCGAATAAAATTGTGAAAGAGAACTGAATTGGTTGTAGAAATCTGTGACAATACCCAGCCATGCTCTGAGGCATGAATGTGAACATGAGTGGTCATTTGCCTCTATGTGATGGTCCTGTGATTGACTGGTGACCTCTCCAAGGTGTACCCTGCCTCTCACCTTATCTCAGCTGCTGTTGGACAACTCAGTAAACAATTTGAGAAATGGATGGATGCCGGTAACACCTCAGAACTCTGATTAAAGCATCCGATGTGATATCCCTGCAGCTCTAGTTCACTCATTGCCCCTCAGCCATAAAAGGCTAATGGGTTATTGGCATGGACACCCAAGTTTGTGAATGCGATAACTTGAGAATCAGACAATGTAGGAGTTTCAAATTGATGCCATAGGTTTAGCCACGGACATCTCCGATAAGTCTGAATCTGTGACCTCAACCTCAAAGTCAAGGTCAGAGGTCAAGCTTTCAGAAAATCTTCTGAATGAGATTGAGAATGAGTTTTCATATCAAAGGTGCATCTACTAGGAGGCTGAGGGGTAGCACTGGTGTCCACAATACAGATAAATTTCTGTTACATATTGTAGCAACTAAGCATCAATATATCAACTTTCTTCCCCCAAATTTTTGATTTGCAACACTAAGCAAAACATTATCTTTGTTCTATCATACTAGTTCAAATTGTTACCCAATTTAAAGGTATGTGACATTTATGGATTAAAATACTTAAGCTTTAATAATATTCAAACTCATATTGATGCAGTACCATTGTCTTCACGTCACTGGTATTATGTCTCCTTTGATCATGTCAGATGTTGGGCTAATGCTAATGTGAACCGATTACTTTTTAGATAACATGTACTTTATTGCGTCCAGATGCAGGAAATTCTTTTGTTCATATCCACCATCCACCCTCCGTACACGTCCAAACCTTCTCAACTGTGTCTCCATATTGCTCAATCGCTAATGTTCTGTAAAACTAAAAAAAAGAAAGTAAGGAAAACAGTTTTAAATTAAAGCAAAGAAATTTTAATAGACGCTAAAATACAAAATCCAGATCTGCATTCAGAAATGTGTGAATTTAAAACCATATTTACTATACATGTGTAAATAAGCTCAAACCTCCAATCAGACTGTTATGCGGTGCAGGAACGTCATAAAAAAACATTCAAATTTGCACTTGTCATTTAGGAACATGTTACATCCAAGCTGATGCTTTGAAACAGTACAATCAATAAACACGCACACACACATGTTTTTTAATACATGAAATCAGGTAGAAAATATACACCAGCACACAAATAATTTAGAGCTCAGTGGACAAGTTACAGGAATACAAGGAAGATGTTCCACTATTTCCAAGAAGAAATGAAAATACCGCAGCTGTTTACTGAAACTGGATGTGTTCTGAGGAGGATGAAATGTATCATATTCACACTGCTTTGGCAAACATCTAATCAGATACATATCTGATTTCTCAGAAATCAGAATACCCGACTTACTTTCTGATTGTTGTTAAATATTCACACCGTTTAAAAAAATCATTGCAAATTTTCTAACATTTCTCCTGCATTAAATGTTAGTAAATTTAAAAAAATACTCTAGCTTGGATGGACTCAGTCCATTAAAGAATCTATATGAAATATTGATCTACTTATTTTAATCAGAAAAATGTTCCATTTTTATATTCAGTACTCGTTTGGTTTCCTTAGAAACATCTCTTAAACAAGGTAGTGAGAAGACATAGCTGAAGCTGCTAAAAAATAAGAAAAAAATGAATGTGATCCTGATAACATTTGTAAATATTACCAGTTCAGCAAGAATATTCGGCTGGAGAAAAACAAACAAACAAAAAAAAAAAGGACATCAGAACCTCAGTCTGCCGAATTAGATTAAAAAAAAAAAAATCTGAGTACAAGCATGAAATGATGTGGAGCGATGTGGTTTCCTCTGTGGATGCACTTGGTTATGTAGAAATCATGAGCTAACTACCAAGATCATCTTACTCCAGGTTTAAGTCATTTTGTGCAATAACATCCAAAGAATATCCAAAACTTTAAGGCCACACAGATTACAATTAGCACGATCTGTCAGATCCATTTCTTCCTCATTAGACTGAAAACGTGCAGCAAACAAAAGCAAAGAGATATGCTTCCAGGACAAAATACATGTCAATCAATGACAAACACTTCATCTTATTTATATTACAGGATATTCCATCAGTGTGGAGGACCGCAAGCTCACTGCACCCACATGAAATGTAAAATATTTATATTTTATGTACAAGAAATGCTGAAATAGCATTGAGTCAACTTCATGCTTTACACTCCAGTTTGCACTTTCCCTCCACTGCTTGCTTTTTTGTTTGTTTGTTTTTTTTTTTAAAAACACCCACTTCAGACGATATAACTCTGCATAGCACACACTGAAAGTGACAAGCAAAAGGAGATACAGGGAAATGCTGATGGTGAAGGGTGAAGGAGCTTAACCTGGCTCAGGGTCTGTACATTATGAGGTCAAATTCTTATTTCCAGAAATCTGGCCGATGGCTTCAAAAGGCTCATTTGTTCAGCTTTAGTTTAATTAATTATCCAGACCTGATAATGTACAGACATTGACCTGCTAAACAAGCTCAGTTTAGCTAAATCTACCATTAGTTGTTTGCCTGGAAGGCTCCCTGGGCAGCAGAGGAAGCTGTTCCAGCAGCAGCAGTTTGGAAGGTTTTACTGGTGAAGACGCCCTGAGAGAACTCCTGCTGCGCCTTCTGGAAACTGGCCCCAGTACGTCGGTACATGCTGTGGACCTGAGGAGGAAGAAATTGTGAGAAAATTGCTGTTTAAACAGGTAGGTCATCCCTGTATGGGAGGAGACACCAAACGAGCTACAGTGGGGCAAAAAAGTATTTAGTCAGCCACCGATTGTGCAAGTTCCCCCACTTAAAATGATGACAGAGGTCAGTAATTTGCACCAGAGGTACACTTCAACTGTGAGAGACAGAATGTGAAAAAAAAATCCATGAATCCACATGGTAGGATTTGTAAAGAATTTATTCGTAAATTAGGGTGGAAAATAAGTATTTGGTCACCTCAAACAAGGAAAATCTCTGGCTCTCACAGACCTGTAACGTCTTCTGTAAGAAGCTTTTCTGTCCCCCACTCGTTACCTGTATGAATGGCACCTGTTTGAACTCATCATCTGTATAAAAGACACCTGTCCACAGCCTCAAACAGTCAGACTCCAAACTCCGCCATGGCCAAGACCAAAGAGCTTTCGAAGGACACCAGGAAAAGTATTGTAGACCTGCACCAGACTGGGAAGAGTGAATCTACAATAGGCAAGCAGCTTGGTGTGAAAAAATCAACTGTGGGAGCAATCATCAGAAAATGGAAGACGTACAAGACCACTGATAATCTCCCTCGATCTGGGGCTCCACGCAAGATCTCATCCCGTGGGGTCAAAATGATCATGAGAACGGTGAGCAAAGATCCCAGAACCACACGGGGGGACCTGGTGAATGACCTGCAGAGAGCTGGGACCAAAGTAACAAAGGTCACCATCAGTAACACACTACAACGGCAGGGAATCAAATCCCGCAGTGCCAGACGTGTTCTGCTGCTGAAGCCAGTGCATCTCCAGGCCCGTCTGAAGTTTGCCAGAGAGCACATGGATGATACAGCAGAGGATTGGGAGAATGTCATGTGGTCAGATGAAACCAAAGTAGAACTTTTTGGTATAAACTCAACTCGTCGTGTTTGGAGGACGAAGAATACTGAGTTGCATCCCAAGAACACCATACCTACTGTGAAGCATGGGGGTGGAAACATCATGCTATGGGGCTGTTTTTCTGCCAAGGGGACAGGACGACTGATCCGTGTTAAGGACAGAATGAATGGGGCCATGTATCGTGAGATTTTGAGCCAAAACCTCCTTCCATCAGTGAGAACTTTGAAGATGAAACGAGGCTGGGTCTTCCAACATGACAATGATCCAAAACACACCGCCCGGGCAACAAAGGAGTGGCTCCGTAAGAAGCATTTGAAAGTCCTGGAGTGGCCTAGCCAGTCTCCAGACCTCAACCCCATAGAAAATCTGTGGCGGGAGTTGAAAGTCCGTGTTGCTCGGCGACAGCCCCAAAACATCACTGCTCTCGAGAAGATCTGCATGGAGGAATGGGCCAAAATACCAGCTACTGTGTGTGCAAACCTGGTAAAGACCTATAGTAAACGTTTGACCTCTGTTATTGCCAACAAAGGTTATGTTACAAAGTATTGAGTTGTATTTTTGTTATTGACCAAATACTTATTTTCCACCCTGATTTACGAATAAATTCTTTACAAATCCTACCATGTGGATTCATGGATTTTTTTTTTCACATTCTGTCTCTCACAGTTGAAGTGTACCTCTGGTGCAAATTACTGACCTCTGTCATCATTTTAGGTGGGGGAACTTGCACAATCGGTGGCTGACTAAATACATTTTTGCCCCACTGTACCTCTGCTGGAAAATAAATCCCGCTTCGGCCTGGTACTGCATGAGGTCTCTTCCTACTAAAAATCATCAAGTACGGCTCATAGGGGATCAACTGATTTTGGCTTCTCTCTAACATAAAGCAATTTGCAATGACAATTTTGATCTGGTGCTACAAAAATGAAGTGGAATTATTATTTTATTTCTAAATTGAATTTAGCAGGCAGCACAACAAGAGGGTTCCTGGTTCAAACATGCTGGCCAGATGGGTTTCTCTCTGGATACACTGGTTTCTTCCCACAGACTAGAGATAAGCATGTCGTATTTCTAAAAATGCCTTAGATGTGAGTGTGAATGACGGTCTTTCTCTCTGTGTTAGCCTTGTGACACAATGGTGACCTGTCCAGGATCTACCTTGCTTCTTGCCCTATTAGAAGCATAGGGCTGGGATAGGCTCCTGAACTGGACACACATGTAAGAATGAATGAATGGCTGGAATTCCATTTCATTGTGATTGGTGCACTTGAAGGATTTGCACTGGTGTTAACCAAAAATCAACCATAACATTACACAGACATCTAGCAACTGTTGATTAGTGAGTCAACAAGTAAAATAACCAGAGATAAAAACTGTGTTCTGAAGAAAATTAAGAAAAAAAGAAAAGAAAAGTGAGGCAACTCTTACCATCTTGAGCAGAATGACAGACATCACAGCGCACAAAGTGAAGAGGATGGCCACTATGATCATGATGATTCCCACTGCACGGTGTTCACTGATGATAGTGAATGCAGAGAGCCAACCACTGCAACAAACAGCAGAGTTTTAGGTGATCTTATGAACAGCATCAGTGAAACTTAAAATTGTATTCAACAGAAGGAAACATACAACATACAGCGTACAACACATGTACGCTGCTATATTTGATTTGAGGAGAAGAGAAGAATGTGTTTTGGAAGCAGCCGGACAAAAACAAATGCCAACCACTGGTTAAATAATTAACGTGAAATAAATGAACATCACTGCCCTCATTTTCTGTTGCTCTTATTCTTCTTTTTACCTTTAAAACTCTGTTTGACTTTAATACATTTATAATTAATTTGATCGTAATATTAAGAAGTTAAAAAAATAGGAAAAAAAACAACAACAAACAAACACAAAGTAAAAAACAGCAGGTTAGTATTTAAAATGGATCACTGGTTAAAGAGCAGAGGTTATGACACCGTATTCTGATGCAGTTTAAGCTGAAACACATTTAGATTGGGAAAAGAGAACAAAGAAATGGTGGGGTAACAGACTGCAAGCAGCAGAAACTTACAGAGTTACCCGCAGACAGAGAGGCAGCAGGCTAGAGGCTGAAGAATGGAAAGTTTCTGTCGTGAGAGATGAAAGATTGCAGAAAATGAAGGAAAGAGAGAGGACGGCAGCTGACAGGCCAAATGACCGGTAATAGTTCTGATTATTTAACGCAACAAATCACAAGCACACAAAACACTTTGTCAGTCAGGGGGACACGATCACAACGTGAATACTCCCGCGAAACCAGTTATTTTATTATCTATTCATAAGCTCTTATGAGATTCATACATACTATGAATTAATATTAATATAAACATAATTATTCTGTCAAAATTATATGTTAAATTATAACATTTGTTCGAACTTGAACTTAAAATATACTTATTGCAATTTCTGGTGTTTAAAAATAGTTTTTTAAACTTCTAAATTTCACTAAAGCCGCCAACAGAATATGAAATAACTGTTACGACTTTATATCCAAAATGTCTGTGGTTTGTGATGAAGATGCACAAACTGAAATTGAAATAGGACTCTGATTTACTTTCATGCAATGCATATATCTACCATAACATGCTGGACTAATATAAGCTTTATTTATAGAGATATGTAATTAAATACAGATTAGAGTTTAAAAAAAATAATTTGAAATTTGCAGAGGGTAATAAAAAAAAAGCTATCCTATTATATCCTTAACATATTATTTCAAGTATATGCTTAAAAACCATAAACGTAATGCCCACATATTTACTTTTGAAGAAGCCATCTGGAAAACTAAAGTTTTTATTGAAAAATAGGACATACATGACACTCACCTGTTGCCCCAGTGAGGTATGCCTATTGACTGGATGATGAAGATTACCACTTGGCAAAAAAACACAAAGAAGAACAAGAAGAAGCTGAAGGAGCTGTCAGTCCTGAAAAAAAGAGGAAAAAACCATCCATTAAACTTTCAGACTTAGAAAACACATTTATATCAGGAGTACAGTTATATGAATGTAAGTGACATGTGCAAGTGCAAATCTTTACCATGGCAACGCTGTAATATAAATGTAATGTGTGAAATACACACTGTGACAGCACAAAAATTACAAGGGAAAGCGAATACATCTGGCGCAGAAGCATTATCGTTGTTACAAAAAGTATCAAAGTTATCAGACATTTTTCTTTTTGTTCACAGCAGTTGATCGAAACTTAAAAATAAACTCACAGGGTTTTTTGTTAAATTTATACACAATACATTTGGGAACAAACATTTCAAAAGCTAATGCATTAATGTACACGTCTGTAAAATCCAGATGAAAAAATGCCTTTTAAGCAGAGTTCTTAAAAACACACATCACTGTCCACACACGGGGTCAAATGATGCATACAGTACCTTTCATGATGGGGGGACTCACCTGAAGGCCTTGTAGACGGGTCGGTACCAGCAGAGGAAGGAGCAGGGAGCAAAGAGGATGAGCCAGAGAATGGAGAGACCAAAGTCCACACCATTGCTTGAAGCCGTGGTGAAGAAAGCCAAACATGCCAGCAGGTTGAGGAACAGAGTCACACAGTTGACTGAGGACGACAGTAGAGAGAGTCAGTGATTGTATTCTAGTCAGAATTTCAGTATCATGTATGTATACAGCAAAGAAGAACAAAAACTAAACAGTACTGGCTGGAGTGTTTTTCCCATCACACCAACCGGTGTTGTTAAGAAGTGATTTTAGGGTACATTTTTACACCGATTCAGAGCTTCAAACCTTCCTGAAAGGTTTTTACTTCTCAGACTTCCAATGTCCGCCCCCCTAAAAATGTAATGTGCTTACACATCCAGAGGTAGTACATCATCTTGCAGACTCTCTGGCACTCTGGGGGGATTTCCTCTGAGAAGTCCTGGTAAAAACATGGTTTGATGGGGAAGAACTTTGGAAGTGGAGGCCAGTTGTTCTCTTTACCTGTCGAGTCAAGAGATAACATCAGCATGGCAAACTATAAATACAAGACAGCAGATATATCATGAGCACGAATAGAGTTTAACAAAAAGCAACCGGTGGTTATTTTTAAAATACTGACACATTCATCTGAGTCATTTACGCAAGTGTGTGGGAGTCAATGTACAGCAGCATTCCTACCTAAGCAGGCTGGATAATGTCACTGCTGTGCCTCTGGAACATAACTGCACTGTTTACATAAACCTATCTAAGCATCTGCTTTTTAAACTAAACTAAAAACTTATCACCGCAAGTTTACATCAGCAGATGCAGCACATGAAGACACATTTCACCAAACATTCAGTCATTCACCAGAGTTGATAATTAACAGATAATGATCTTCATATTATTGTTATAGCTCTTTGCAGCCCCTTTGATATGAATATCAGAGCCAAAAAAAAAAAAAAAAAAAAAAAAAAGCCAGTGAGTGCAAGGATGTAGTTTTATATTTGTCTTTGGTACATAATGCCCACGTTGCAAATCATTGTCTGTTATCAAGGCGCTGTGCTGAGGAGTTTTGTTTTTAAATGACCTGTCAGGCCTCTGCTCTGTAGCTCATGCTCTCTGCGGTCCAGCTCGGCAGCTTTCCTCTCCAGCTCTTCCTGCTGCCTCAGCAGGTTGGCCTGAGCTGCAGCAGCAGTTACCTGAAAAAGGAGGAAACGCTTCACTCAACCACCACATTAGATGCACAGAAAATTATCTAAGCCACTGTCAGGAGACTCCGATTTCATGCAAATAGCAAGGAAACGGTGCAGAAATGATTCACTTCACATATAAGCTTTCTAGTTTCAGTTTTTAACACCCAAGACAGCAATCAGTCGCTGTGAGCCACTTCAATAAACACTCTGAATTGCATCTGTTTTCACAGGCATCTAAAAGGGTGTACTTGACTTTTAAATGACATATTACAGGAAATACATATTCATGGTTATCATATCTGATCTCTGACTTGCCAGGAAGAGGTAGGATGCAGGTGATCTGTTTTGCTATTCATGAATATTTATAGGACAGAACAAAGAGCTTCATTATAATAATGTGTAAAGTGAGTAGATGTTTGTGTAGCAACCACACATCCTGACGTAAGGACCATACTGAGAGTCTGAAGGGACAGATTGCCCTTTAGACACATCCAGTTATTTTAGAATTCTAAAATGAGCCACGTGTTGCTAAAAAATGCAATTTCTAAACATTTTAGAACGTCTTTGTGCTGAATCCGTGTACCTGCTCTCATTTACTGTCTTAGCTGTTTGGTGGTTATTGAAATTTTGTGATTTTTCACCTGAGATTCTGGCATTTCGGGCAAAATAAATTTATATTAAAAAAACGATTCACAATTTTAATGAATCGATTTCACGTTATCCAAGCCAGAATCGATTTTAATCGATAAATCGATTATAAAAACCCACCCCTAATTAAAAGCTCAGTTTTGTGATCTTTTTGGCAAAATAAGGTTTGGACATTTAGTTCGATGTAGCAACTAAATGGCTTTGAGTAAAAGAAACGGCTACAGCATCTGTGTGAAAAAATAACTGTTAATTAAACAGGCAGGATAAGTAGAATTGGAACTTAAGAAAATACTCTTTCTTAGTGGTTTCCAAACTTTTAGTACCCAGAGCACAGCAGAGGGCAAGACAAAATGCACACCTCCATTCACACTGTCACTAAATAACATCCAATTGTCATCGTAGTTATTATGAGTTCTTCTAAATGTGCTGCAGTAGGAATATGTGATTAAGAGCCCATCTGTGATATCTAGACCTAGGATAAGAACTGAAATTTTTTAAATGTATTTATTGAATTTCAATAAATGGTCTTGCTCATCTTGGCTTAGATGTAGTGGTCTTCTACAGTAGGTTTGAGTTGCTCTCAAAAATGTTTTACTACCAGATGTATTTTTAGCTTGCTTTGCACAATGTTAGCATTAGCCAACCTCTCCTGACAGACTGGGGCCGTCTTACAGCTTCAGTAAACTGCAACTGAGTCTTATTCTGCTCTTTGTTGTCAATCAGGGCTTCGATGTATCTCAATCTCATAATTCCCACCATCCATCAACTGAAAAAACAGAGTGAGGTCACATAATTGTGCAATAATAATGCTAGATTGTTATAAAATCTCACCCACACCTGCTCATTCACCTTCATAAAAATATTTTTTTAAATCAGAGAAGTGGTGGGTTTGGTATAAATTCTCACCTGTGGACTGGGCTCTGTAGATGGCTGTAGCACAGCAGGAGATGTGGTGTGAGCTGCTAGTCCATCCTAAAAAACAACAATAAGCAAATAAAAGATTCAAATGCAACCAGTAAAAGAGAAGGAATACCAGGAAAACAAGGCTAAGAAGATAAAGGGAATGGCGACATAAGCAGGCCAAGACCAAAAAATTGAAATGGTGAACTGAAAGATGGTGAGAAAAAACAAAAGATACAATATTTTGACAGGAAAACGAAATAATGAGGAAATGTGCAGATAAGACACCATCAAATGGTTTCAAAACCAACAAAATGAGTAGAAAATGTAGCTTCCAGATGTCTTACACTGGGTTGAGCAGAGAAAGGGTTGTACTGGTCAACTGGTTCGATGTTGGATTTTGTCACCTGAGTGACAGAGGGATCCTGGAAAAACAATAAAAATAATAATAAAAACACGTGCGCATCTTTATCAACTTATAATAATGAGTTACCTGAAAATCTACAAATACATTTTGATCCAATTTCTGTCTATGATGACAGCTTGGAAGTATTTCTCATCTTTGAGCTAAAAGCTGCAGAAATAAGTGTAGGTGCTATGCAGTAATGAAAAAGAGGCCTCTTGTACCAGGTTTGGTGAGCTGCTATTAGAGGTAAGTGCATTTACATGGCTTAACTGACATGGCTTAACTGAACAGTTTTGCAAGAATATAAATAAATATAAAATAAAATAAATATATATTTATAAATATAAATAAATAAAGAATATCAAGTTTATTTAGACTTAAAATCTACAAAGAAGAAATTCATTTAGTGCTGTTCATTTTCTCTCCAGAAGAACTCTTTGTTATAAGCTTTACCATTTCCTGAAACACTGAAAGCAACCCTCAAAAAGAAAAAAGCCGAGATTATGAAATCTCGTATCATGCTTTGCCAAAGTCATAAAGTAAAGTACAATAACATCCAGCAATAACCTCTGAGGTTCCTGGTAATATTACCCCTGGAGAAGCACTGGTAATCATTAAATGACTCTAGTGAGCTCACTATTGATTTAACCACTCTATAATATGAGAAGGCACTGCTTATTTTGACACGTCTGAGAAAAGAAAGTCAGGACCTGATAAATTCCATCAATGCAGTTCAGTACATTTTACACACATGCACGCAATTATAGATTTCTCTCAAAGCCTTTTAAGACCTTTTGGAGACCTTTTAAAGGCTTAAAAACATTATATTCACATACAGTTTTCTTCCTCCAATAAACCTTTTTATTAAGGAATTAAAACTGTAAAGCACAACCTAAATCTAAAATAAAAAACTAGAAAGCATGTTTTGACATCTGCACTGGATGATGACACTATTTTGGCAGCTTGTGGCATCCCAACACATGACCAAAAATTTTAATGATGCACTTTATATTGGCATGCAAAAACAAATATGAAGGGGGTAAAAAGGTACCAGGAAATTTTTATTCACACCAAAACTACAACAGTAACTGTGAATTCCTGCCATACATGACGCCACTTCACCCCAACAGGGTCTCTGGAGCCTCCTGTGATGTACCGGTAACACGCATGTGTCGTGATGTAATTCAACAAGGGTCTGTCCTATTTGAAAGGAAGACGGTAAGATTTCTAGGATGTGCCAACAGCTTAATTGCAAATTGTCCTTTTGTATTTGTATTTAAGTGGTTGTCAGTCAATATCGGTAAGGACAACCAAAGAGACCCTGCAAAGAAAAATTACAGTCTCAATTAAACTTACACAAATATTTTATTGTTCTCCATCTTCCTGACACAGCTTCAGCTTCTGTTTAACTTAATTGCTACCACTTGTCCCAGTTACACCTGACACAATTATTTCTGATTTTTTTCTCCTCTCCAATCTATAGCCCCCGACGACGATGAGATTCTCTGATCCAGTACCTGAAGTTTTTAGACACACCTTTACACTCAGCAGTTCGCTCAGAATAAAGGCTCAAATTCAGCCCAGCTACAAATACCAGCTTTGAAAAAAAAAATCCAGGTCTTAAAATGGGACACAGCTCAAGATGTGTCGGGGGTGGGGCCCGTAGGCTCAGTCTGGAAAACTTGGCCTAGTTGTTCAGCAGCAGTAGTCAGAGTCTGAATCAGAGATGTCTTCAGGTAGATTGGAGAGATTTTTTTCCCTCCAAAAGGTTCAATAACTATAACCTACATAACCAGTGAAGGGGCTATCACAAAACTGAGTTAGCAGGTTTGTATTCTTTTCCTGTGTCCTAGTCAGAAGAGGTTCATGGTTTCTTTACAGAGGATGAACAGAAACTCCATACTGTCTGCTCCATGGCCATGTCTTGAGCAGACACACCACACGACATAGGCTGAACCAGCTTGTTTCTGATGGTGGTGCAACCTCTGGCCTGCTCTTCACGTCTTTCAGTAGGGAAAGTATCTGAGCCTTGATTTCTATGAATATCCCTTTGATATCTGGATTCTTCAGAGGGCTGGGCAGTGGAGTCAAACACTCCTTGTATTTGGAGCCCTAGTCAGTTCTTTTCTTCGTGAAGTCTAGCAGCAGCGAATTAGTTGACAGTTGATAATGGAAATAATGGCTTCCTAAGGCTCAGTTTGTTAAGCCCTCTGGGACTGAAAATTGAAGCAGCTGAACAAGTTCCAAAAACTGCAGTTCTTCTGATGGCCACTTGAGGTTTACTCAAAATGTGAGTTACAGTGGAAGGATATGCATATTTGATTTGGCACAGATTATTACATATTGTGTTTGCAACCCTCCCAATGACCTTTGTCTACTTCAGGTCTCGATTTCAGCAACATACCAACATGGCAGCAGCCACAACAGCAATATTTAAAATTTAGAAAGCAGAGGGTTATGCAACAGTAGCTATAACCACTGTCATATACATATATGAAATAAACAATTTACTGATAGGGTGTGGTGGTTGCTACTATGTTGTAAAATGTAACTTGTGCATATGTAGACTCATACCTTGTCCTCATTAAAACATTCCTTATAAAAGGTTTGAATGTAACTCAACAACCTGTGATGTTCTGGAAGAACCTGAAACTATGCTGTAAATTACTCTGACAAGGTCTCAGAGATAATCCCAGACTGGCACATAAAAAGAAACATCTAAACACATATATATACACACACCAATATCTAATATTTACACTAGAACATATTGTAACAACTAAGCTTTTATTTGGAAATGATGGTGTACAATGCAGTCCTGAGAAATGCTGCATCTGCAAGTTTGTGTGAACTCGGTGGGTGATCAAAAACAAAAACTATGACACAGTAACAACTTCCAGAATCACTTCAATAATCTGGGACAAATCAGTCCTTCCTTTAAAAGGTTGACGGAACAAGTACTTCACATGACTACGTGACACGTCACTCACCAACAGTGTGATAAGAGCTCGCCTGCTTGTTAATATGTGCTTGTGACACACCTGTAAACATTCCCAGACGGCAACATAGAGACGTCTGAGTGAGATGATCAACAGCTAGCAATATAAAGGGAAAAGGGTGAATGGAATTAACCTCTAAACCCAACTTAAATGACCCATGATACATTTTACGAAACAACTCCTTGTTGCCTGCAAAGATATTCAAAGGCTCTCGTTCAAAACGTCTTTACCTAATTGCACAGGTAAAAAAAACATATGCTTAGTAAACAGCGAGGAGTGGCTTATTATACATCCTTTAGAGAGACAAACCGACAGCAGTGAATAAAGTAACTGATGACAGCAAACTTACACAGTCTCTGAAATGAAAACCGAGCTGGGACAAGCCTCAAACAAGAGGACAGCATCTTCAAAACAATAGACAGACATACAAAGATGCAGTTTTCCATATATGCCGATATATGGAAAACTGCATAAAGTATATAGATGACATGTAAACATGGCATATTTTAATACAAAAATAATACAGTGACTTTAACGTCTCTGTACAAGGAAACCGGACATGCTCTCATAACTGCTGATTCCCTAGGTGTGGCCATTTCAAAACAGCAGCTGGATACTACTACATTTTACATTAGATACCACAGCCATGGGGTGCAGGTTTAGCTCACTGGGTGAACAGGTGACCAAAAGCAGTATGGCATGGGTCCGTCTCCAACCCGCGACCTTTTGCTGCATGTATTCCCCTTTCTCTACCTGCTTTCCTAACCATAGGAAAGTGACACACCTGTAAACATTCCCACCCGTAAACATCTTCACTGCATCTGTCCAGCAAAGGCCCAAAAATAATAATTTAGATACCACAGTGCTACAAATGATAGAAGCACATGCTCAGAAAGGCCTACAGGGGGAAAAAGCAGCATAGTGCAGTCTGCAGTCCACAAACATGCACATTTTAACATTTTTAATATTCTTTCAAAGGTTGGTAACATGTTAAATATTTAATGTGACCACAGACAGCGAGCTTTTATGAATAGAACTGCTTTTCAGAGTACATATTATACTCCAGCTGCTACTAGGGTATTTATCCAGTCCACCCACCAAACAAACAGAAGTCTCCACTGACGTCACACCTATTGAACACTTGAGATAACAAAAGTTCCATTCTGCAATACTGTAAAAGCATAATGCCACTTAAATCTTACACAGAATAGTACCCACAGGTCATTGGTTTTGATTTGGAGTGTGATAAGAGCAATTTACTGTTAAATATGTCACACTAAATGTGAGGCCTGGTTGAACCTTGGCCTCTGAATGCTCCTATAAACTGTTGCTCTCTCTGCAATAAGATGGATTTCTTAACATTTGGTAGAACTGAAAAACCCTAACAACAGCACGTGTGTGTTAACAGATGCAAACACCCACTTATCTATGCGGTTATTCAAATCTGACATCATGATCAAGCCATTGTGATTAATCTGCTAAGTTTCTATTCACCTTTTATGTTGCATTTTATCTAATTCTACATTTTCAAGAATGGCCACTGTTACTAAAATGTTACACTTCATTTCAAAAACCGTTAAATAAGGAGAGTTATGACAGGTTTAATTTTGTTTTTTTTACTTTATGAATTTCATATTGCATAATAAGAAGGAAAGATGGAAAACATAAACAGGTTCTTTACTACTGCAGAAACTAGGCTAACATATCTAGCTCATGTCCTAGAGAAAAAAAAGAAAACTTGTGGAGTGTGAGATAATTCCTGACAGACTTCAAAGGTTTCCGTGAAAGAGAAAGAGAAAACCTGATATAAAAGGACTGTTTCCCTGCATGTACATACACATGTACAATAAATCATGCATTCTTATATATACACATATATATGGATAAAAAATAACAAGCAAAAGATGATGGTTAATATTTTTAAATTGGTGCTCTTCCATTGTTGGGTTTGAAACTTCTGTGTGTTAAATACTGTGTTAAAGGAGTATGAGACACAGTGACAAAAACTAGGTTTTTAAAGAGTAACTTACATTAGGGATTAATCAATGTCAGAGTCTCCCTAACTGCTGCTGCCTCTGTGTCAGCCATTTATTTCATTTTCATCCTTTTTCTTGGCTGGCATAATATTAAATCACAGACTGGTGCATTTAAAGGGGTTGTCTACTCTTACTGAGTACTCAAAGCACTTAAAGACTAAAAGCCACATCTTCCTTTTCACACACATATTCACATTGTACTTTATTCTACTTGTCTTTTTCTATGACTTCTGTTACTTTCTTTCATTTTCAATTTCAGATGAGGACTAGGCAATAATGGAGGTAAAATTGCCCAAGGACACTTTTCCATGCAGACTGAAGCAGCCAGGGGTCAAACCACTTCCTTTATGAATGGCAAATAATTCTAGCTCCTGGGTGTACTACAAAGTACAATTAATGGGTCAGTGAGCTTGTCAAACCTAACGTGACAGTTTCTTGTGTCTCAAAAGTGGCTCTCTTCATAACTGGCCAAATTACCTTGGTAACTTAGACTGAACACATAGCCTTGTCCGGAGCAGTAACCACCACTGTGATCCCCATTACCTCAGACTAGGGTTTTAGGTTTTGTCAAGCCTGCTAACACTAAGAAAACCTGGCTGTGTTTACAGTATACCCCTCAAAGCTTCAACACGTCTTTGTGAAAAAGCCAACAGAAACATTAATGACCAAATGTGAAATTCTGGGCTTGTTTCAGTTATTAACCCATTTTAGTGCAAGGGAACAAAAGAAAATCTATAAAGATATAGCAACTAAACACTCTTACTCTCACTATTTCTGAACATTTATCCAGAGAAAAATGTATGGGAACATGAGGATAAGAACATTCCCAGTAGGCTTTCCTACTATAAATCTGTTCATATAACTAAATATTATTTCAGTGCATATAAAGAAAGACCTTAGTTTGTCGCTCGCCCTTTTTAATATTTTAAAGTGAAGGGAGGACGTTCCTATTTCCACAAACAACTGGCCTACTATCAGACATCCTGTGTGCTAGAAGCTCTTTGTAGAGAGAAAACCAACAGTTTCGATAAACGTCACATTACAAACCACCAGAACTATCACAAATCACGTCTAAGACATTAGAAATACACACAGTAATGTACATTATCTTCCGAAGGAAGCAGAAAATAGGTACTGTGGCTTAAAAAATATATCTGACACACATTTCAAGTTTAACTTCCTGCAACTAAACTCACAGGATATGCAGCCGTTTTACAAGCCACGTGATTGGTTAAAAAACTGTCAGTCACACTTCCTGCCAAATGGTTGCAATCCTCAAAGACGTAGGTTCCCGCCCCGACATCCACCCAACAAGTTTCCTGGCGTGCTGGCTACCGTTTAACTGCCGCCGTTTGATATGTCACCGACTGCGCCTTATAATCTCAGTCCTCGTACTTACATTGAAAGGGTTTTCGCTGGCAGTATCTGCGAACGGGTTGGTATCAAATTCCGACATTTTGAAAATGTTGCGAGGTGTTCTTTTTGTCTTCTCTGAAGGTGGAGTTAACAACAAACTCTTCCCTATCGCTTCTGGTGCCTGTCCTACCACTTCCTCGAATAAAGTTTAAAGCGCATGCGCACTGAGCCAGTTGGACGATGACGTGTGCGTCAAATGATGCGCAGGTAATCAAAGCGCGCCACCTGCAACCCCTCTCGGCGCCGTTTGAGATTAAAAGCAAATTCCAGTTGTTATGTCTTATCATTTTTATTATTATTATTTATTTTCTTTACCTACATGTTAACCTTGTTTCTATCTTACTTCACTATATTGTGCAATTGTTAACCAGAATCAGAATACTTCATTGATCCCTAGGGGAAATTATGTTGGTTACAGTGCTCCAGTACAAACAGTAACAAAAATAGACAAAACAAGAAGTAAGAAATAGCACAATATATACATACATATAAGTCACTTACGACTAAATATCTGAATAAGAAAGAAGAGCATGTGCAAAAAGGATGTAGCTATTGCAGTATACAGTGTGTTAGGTGGATGAGTTGTACAGGGAGATGGCCACAGACAGGAATGATTTCCTGTGTCGTTCAGTGGTGCTTTTTGGTAATCTCAGTCTCTCACTGAACATGCTCCTGTGGCTAGCCAGCATGTCATGGAGTGGGTGGGAGGAATTATCCAACATTGTCTTTATCTTGGACAACATTCGCCTCTCCGTCACCACCTTAAGAGAGTCCACCTCCATCCCCACAACATTGCTGGCCTTGCAGATCGGTGTATTGAGTCTGTTGGCATCAGCAGCCCCTCAACCTGCTGCCCCAGCATGCAACAGTGTAGAGGATAGCTCTGGCCACAACAGACTTGGAGAAAATCCTGAGCATTGCATTGAGCATAACGATGTTGATATGAGTCCATGGCTTATATTGTAGATGTTATTTGAGTTTTTGTTATTAAAAACCCCCACAATCTTATTTACCCAACAAACTGATTACTAAACTAATAATGACAACAACAACAACAATAATAATAATAAAGTATTAATAAACTATTTGTGAATCCTGTGGATGCCTCTGCATTTCTTCCTTTGCTAAATCCATGAATCTTCTCTGAGGTCTTCCTCTTTTTCGCATCCTTCTGTAGTTACAGTTTGCACATCACCCTTGTTCTTGAAAATTCATATCAGTGCACTTCACCTCCTTTCTTCAGGCATCCTCTCATTCTCCAAGATTGTGTCAACCAATCTGGTCAGTAAGACAACATCTCCATACCTCCACAGGTATGTCATTTGGACCAACCACATTTCCACTCGTAGTTCGTTTCATAGCTGGCTCATTAAATTTTCTGAAAAATGTGTAATGTATTTATAGAAAAAATATATATAAGAGAAGACTTCTGTAAAAATCTCATATGTATGAAAAGTTTTAATGCATAAAAAACTCCATACTCTTTTAGTTCAACTTTAATTTACTTATTATAAAAAGAACACACACACTCACACACTCTCTATATATAGCTATAGATATATCTATAGATATATATGTTTATATGTATATTGTTCTTGTTGTTTTATTTTCTTTCCATTTTGGGTTGGTCCTAACTGTCGGATGTCCTCGTAGGGCATGTCCAGAATGCCCTGTGACCAGTTATGGTCGAATAAATATTAAAACAAACAAACAATCTGTGGCGTTTAGTTTTAATTTTTTGCTTTGTTCTTTTCCAAGCAATTATCTCTGTGGGTAAAAAGCTGAAATTATTCAGTTGAATTATTCAAATTTAAAAAAAAAAAACATCTGCCACGTCCGTCGTGACGTCACCAGCAGCCGTCAGTCGACGTCGCAGACATGGAGGAAGTGAGAGGTGAGAGATTTACTCCTTTTAAACTGTCTGAAATGATCTCTTTTACAGATACATACTCAGCTAGCTAACAGCAGATGTTTGTTTACGCTGCGTGATGTCCGGTGCTGCTCGGTAATATGACGGGAGGCTCGGCGTTACCCGAAAAACCACCTCATTGTTTCAGCCGGCGTTTTGATTGCTTTACGTGTGGCTCACTGTCCTTTTCACTGTGCTGTTAGCACCTCAGCCACAAAGATGGAGTTTAGTATTTTTTCCCTACCGCATATAAAACCTTTACTTTCAGCTACATTTGTCTGAAACCGGCAAACAGAGCCTGCCAAACGTAAAGCTGCTTACTGTGTGTTTCTGTCCTGTGAAGGCTGCACCGTCAGCTGCCCGGTGTTCTGATTAAAAATGTACCCCCAGCAATCCGTTCCGCTTGTCTTACTGGTTTAGCGAAGCAGGTAGTTATTAGAAATCCAGTGAAACTTGTTTAGTTCAAACTGTGATAAGACAGAAAGAGAGGTAATGAGGTAAAGATATATTATTTAAATCAATCAACTCAATAAAAAGTGTTATTAAATAAATTAACATCATATAAAAAGCCGAATATAACACAACAAAGAGCCTAATAAGTAAAACTATGAGGTGTAAGGTAGAGGCGATTTTCCTGTACCTACATAAATCTAATGCATTTTAATATTTTTATAGATGACTTTAACGCAGGTTTTTTCTGATGATTGGTATTGCATTATAAAGGATTACTGGATCGTGGGCACAAAAAACAATTATTACCATGAGCTTCTGATGATATTTAAAGATAGCTTGTTGTTTGAATGATCTTAGAGCAGTACAGCTATCACCATTAAAAGCTCGACATGGGTCTCACTGTGTGTGAAGATGGAAGCCTAATGTGTTATTGTCTCAGTTCTGCTGCTGATAAACTGGCTGCTGTGTGCATATGCACCTGTCAGTAGAACATTAAAGAGGCTCATACTAGAGTTTTGTAACTCACTGTATGTTTTTGTTTTTTTTGTTTTTTGTAATATTTATACACTTATTGCACATTAAATGTTTCCTCCTCAGTGTTTCCCCTGACCTGTGCTGTGCAAAATTATGCATGGGGCAAGGTTGGACTGGACAGCGAGGTGGCCAAGCTGGTGATTGGCGGAGATGCACTTGCTGTCGTAGAGGCTGATAAACCTTATGCAGAGGTAAGGCCCAGAGATATTTGGGGTACCTGTTGGAGGGAGGGTAGTGAACATTTAACACTCAGTATTGAAAATGTACAAGCATGCATGTGATTCATTCTTAAAAGTTAAAGAAACTTAATGTTTTCAGGTTTTCTGAAAACCTGAGACCACTATGCTGGAACAGAGCTGGAAACTTGGTTTTCACTCTGGTTTTCTGGAATAGGTTTGAATAGAATTGTAGGACTACCATTTCTTGAGATAGCTACGCTTGAGTCGTTTGAGCTTATTTACACTTACTGTCAGCAATGAGGGATCTTTAACATTTGAATTTAGCTCTGTAGTCTTATGTTACCGTTAATGATACACAACTCCTCAGCCAAGCAAAAATAACGTAATCATTTTGGTTTTAAATGCAGTCGTGTCCTAGGCTGTCTTGGCACAGGCTCGGTGCTGTGCATGCCTTTAATAAGTCTGTCTTTATTTAGCCACAACAGCTTTGCAGTGTTTGTCATAAAGGTCATTAGTTCAGGTTACGATAGTGCTGATATTTTCACGTACTGTGGACCACATCCCTTGGTTGTACACATTTTCAGAAGGATGACTTTGATCAACACATTATGTGACATGTCTTTTTGTTTAACTGACTTTTGGTGTTTTATTTTGTTTTGTTCTTTTTAAGGGACTTGTCACCATAATTCTTCCCACAGCTGTTGCTTTTTTCCCCACAGACTTCCTGTTATAGTCACAGCCATTGCCCCCTGGTGGCTAGTAAAAATAACGCAGATTTAAGGTACCTAAGGCTTTACGTTTCAGACCTGGGCCTCTAATATGAATAAACATTCACGCAAAACTAGTTAACTGGCTAAATTATCCCAGGCATTCCCCTGCCCGTTCGCATAAAAGGGGTGGTCTTGGCACCACCTGACCAATCTAAAGGGGGCATTTCACGGGTTGTATGACTTTTCTTTTTCTTTTTTTTCCACAGAAAATGATCCCTATCTGAGCCACCTACTGCAGAGATGTTATCAAATGGTTCTCACTGAGAACCAAGAACATATAAATATACTATATAAGTATGCAAGATTGCAAGATATGTTGTAGAAAGTTATTAATCTGGTTATTTAGCAGTAAAAATAATCATTTAATTCCAGTTATTTACACATTAGAGTCCATTTAAACTTTAAAGCTACACAGCTTGATAAACAAGATGTGGAAACCAATTCAGTTAGTCATGGATCAAAGTGAAATTAATTGTACTGGTTGAACAGGTATTCTCAGTGTGTTTTGTGTTCTAGAACCAGTGTAAAAAAGATTTAGAATCAAATTATAATCAAATCCAACTATATTTGATTTTCTAAATCTCTGAATCATTACACACCCATTCTGTGATATATTCCATACAACACACAGTTTGTGCTTCATTCAGTGGTTTTAGGCACAGCTTAACAAGCAATAGAAAACAAATTCCCCCAGCAGACAATCTATTAAACAACCATGCTGTGAATAAAAGACTCCATAAAAACGTCATTGATTCCAAATGGAAACTCTGGAGGTAGCCTGATTGAATATAAAAACACTATTCAACCTTAGTGTGCTGTCAAATTTGATATGAAGTCAGGAAGTACAGTGTAGGTGTCTAGTTTTTGGATCATCTGTTTGCTCACTGACACGTGACTTTGATAGAGCTTGTCCTTTATTTACAAACTGGAATAGCGCTCTGATCCCGTAGATTACACTCTCATAGTTTGGATTCCTTCCTTTTCACTCGCTATAAATGACCATGGTTTGGAGTATTGGGTTAATTGGGTC
This sequence comes from Maylandia zebra, assembly GCF_041146795.1. NCBI lineage: Eukaryota > Metazoa > Chordata > Actinopteri > Cichliformes > Cichlidae > Maylandia > Maylandia zebra. Next base: position 23,005,801 of record NC_135173.1, on the reverse strand, counting down.
CATGTATAATCGCAGGCTTTTCTCTCAGTCAGCAAGACATCTGGGGCCTCTCATAGGTTTTTTAGAAAGTTTCAAGGCAGATAAAAAGAAAATAAGGAGAGCTACAAAACTGTGGTTTTTATTATTAAGATTTAGTACTTAGGAAATGTAAAGTGTGCCCACTTTTGGAATCTCTTGCTGCAACACCAACAGGAATATTTCTAAATAAAGTAAATAAAGTATGAGCTGTTATTCAGCTGAAAGCTGTGCTGTTTTCTCCAGCTGTGGATGGGCGCTCATCCAAAAGGTGACGCCCAGATTAAGGACAACAGGATCGCACAGACCACCCTGGGCCAGTGGATCGCCCACTTCCCTGCATGTCTGGGCTCAAAGGTGAAAGACACCTTCCAGGGTCAGCTGCCTTTCCTCTTCAAAGTTCTCTCGGTCAACACGGCTCTGTCAATACAAGCCCACCCCAACAAGGTGAGTACACGGACTCCCACACCTGCTCAGAGTTCAAGTTCTGCTGAAGCTGGCTCATCATTGTGAACTGGCTGAAGTTTATGGGTGGAGGCAAATGTCAGCTGCTTTATTAAATGATTTATCAGGAGAAAGCATTACTCAAATCTACTTGTATAGCATGTAGTGATACTAAACTCATTATATTTTCAAGTTTTTTAGGATCAAGGACATACTTTTTTCCTTTGTATGTGTATGAAAACGCATGTTTTTTTTTCTATAATGTTTTGGTCAGGAATTAGCCACTCGACTACACACTCAGTTTCCGGAGCACTACCCAGACACCAACCACAAACCGGAGATGGCCATTGCTCTCACCCGCTTCGAAGGCCTCTGTGGCTTCAGACCAGTGGAAGAGATCCTGGAATTTCTTGAAAGTGAGTTTTGGATTTTTTGTGTCAAACCAAAAAACATGTACTCTGCTTCAAATGGTCATAAAACAAAATTAATCTGTGTGTGTTTATTTGTCAGAGGTCCCAGAGTTCCACACTCTGGTGGGTCACGGGGCAGCACAAGAGCTGCGGGGCGGCGTGGGAGATGCAGACCGTACGAGCCAGGCGCTGAAGAGGTGCTTCACCAGGATGATGGATTGGGAGAAGAAGGTGGTGGTAGAGAACCTCAACGAGCTGGTGAAAAGGGTCACGGAAGACGGTGAGAATTAATTTTTTTAAATGATCGTCAACAGGTTTCATGATGTGTATGTAGATATGTGTCGTTTAACTATTACACATTTCTGAGGCAGTTTTAATGTAAATTACACAAAAATTTAATCAAGGCCACTGAAGGCAAAAAAAATATTTTGAAAACAGTTTATTAAAAAGAGATTAATTTACAATTGTAGATTCTTTAAAAGATCTATACTATATTAAATTTAAAAAAAAAACATTGACATTGCAGAGTCAAAGTCTGATTTGCAGTATTTGTTTTTATAGCCAAGGATAATTTTTAAAACTAATCTCTTAATGCGCAATTTTAAATGTATGTTCTTGTATACACAGCTTACAGCTATCTACTGTTATGTTTGTAGTTCTGGGTCTGTGAAGGTTCTCAGTCATCCATGTCATCGTAGTCTAAGGAGCTTGGAAAGAAAAGCGTCTGGACTTCTTTAGGTTGCTTGAAGACGTTTCACCTCTCATCCGAGAAGCTTCTTCAGTTCTAGGGTCAAATGGTGGAGAGTCCCGGATTTAAACCCCGTGGGAGTTTCCCCCCAAGGAGGGAAAAAGGGACCCTGGGCCATCTGACCTCAGGAAATCACATGATAGGGTGGGGCTAGGTTTCACAATGAGCTCACCCGAAACCCTGGTTGATTGTGACCCACACCCGTTTTCACACCTTGGCTCATGTGATTAGGTAAAGGATCATCAGGGGGTCCTTTTGTCCCTCTTTGGGGGGAAACTCCCACTGGGTTTAAATCTGGGACTCTCCACCATTTGACCCTAGAACTGAAGAAGCTTCTCGGATGAGAGGTGAAACGTCTTCAAGGAACTTAAAGAAGTCCAGACGCTTTCCTTTCCAAGCTCCTTAGACTTTGTAGTTCTGCCCACATTTTAACCAGGACCTACATGTTGAAGATCGAATCTGTGTGTCAGATTGGAGTAATTACTAAAATTATAAAGGCTAAGAAACCTTTGTGTGATTCTGTTGTATACTGGCATTGGATAGGAAGGTTTCTCATTAGCTAGTGATGATATTTTTAATCTTGACTCCCTCAGGCAGTCGGGGCAGATGGCCGTCCCTCCCTGAGCCTGATTCTGCTGGAGGTTTCTTCCTGTTAAAGGGGAGTTTTTCTTTCCCACTGTTGCCAAGTGCTTGCTCCTATGAGCAAGCATTTGACTTGAGGCATTTGATTTAGCACTACATAAACTGAATTGAATTGAAAAAGTATGTAAGACCTGAAAAAGTGTGGTATCCGCTAACTTGAAGCATTTACTAAAACATAATTGCTGAAGTATAAATAATGTTTTGAGGGTATTTGTGTTAGAATAAATAGCTACAGTGAAAGGGTAGGGTCCAGCTGTGATTGTGTTGCCCTGAGTTCACATCAGGGGAACGGTGCTGTGCGTTCAACACCTAGCAGTGTTAGCATCTGGCAGCAAAGTCGACCATTCTGCAATTATTCAAAAATGACTTTAAAACACAGAGAAAAATAAGAGCTCAGTTTGATCTTATGTTTTGCTAACACAGTCCTACCTCGGGATGTTTGTGATCCTTGCAGCTGCAGCTGGAAAGGACACGTCAGGCATCAGTGGTGACCTGTTGCTCCGTCTCCACTCTCAGTACCCTGGAGACATTGGCTGCTTCTCAATCTACTTCCTCAATCATGTGGTCCTGAATCCAGGCCAGGCCATGTTCCTGGGAGCCAATGAGCCTCACGCTTACCTTTATGGAGGTCAGTAGATAGCATTTACATTTATAAGATTCTAGTACAATAGAGCTCCAGATTCAGTTGAGTGAGCGTGACTGAAACTGTTGACTTTCCAGCGTCGCTGCAGTTCTTCTGCATAACAGAGCAGCAGATATGGCTTTTAAGAGCTAGTATGGGATTATTTAGCAGCTTAGGCTTTTCTGTCTGAACGACCAATTTGACTATGCCAAGACTGGCTTCTGTCTGTCCACAAGACTCACTTCTCTACAGTATTGGTCAGAATTTTAGTCAAGCTTACAACACACTCATCACCTAATGGATCACATTTGTCATTTTACAGTCAATAACCTGTAAATTGTGAAGGTGAATAAACTGGATGAGCTATTATGTCATAGAAGCGCTAGGTCTTTAATCCCAATCATAAAAATGAACAATGTTTTTATCCATCTTCTGTTACTCTCAACGTCACGTCCACTGCATCTCTACCACAAATCTTAAAGTATAGATCATAAAGTCTCAAAACTGCAGGCCTCTGTAGTTTTGAGAAAATGCTACTCAAATATTGAACTACGTTCAGCTACAGATTAATACACAGGGAGTTTTTAAAGGAGGATTGTGCATTTTTATTATTTTACACTGAAGAACCCTGAAGTATACTAAAAAGCTTGTGACAGAGCAGAATACATGTTGTTGTACAGTCAGAGATGTTTAAACTGGAATCTGTCCAACTAAATTATATCAAAGACTGCCACAGGAGTGAACTAATCAGTCTGCAGGTAGGGAAACACAAGACAGGACGTGGTCTGCCAGCAGCTAATGAACTTTCACAAAAAGTGGTGTTTGTCTGACAGTAAACAGTAAATGGTGTCTGTCTCTTGGGAGGAGGAGAAAATAGTAGGCAGAATAAATAATGTTTTGGGTGTCACTAACATAACCAAGTAGCCAACTCCAGTAAATTCTGTGTGTATTATTTGATTCCTTAGATGAGTTGATGTTAAATACATCGATTTAGTTATTTTCAGCAGATGACGTGGAAGCTAGTAAAACTGTCTCATCCACTGGGAGCAAACTGCAAAATGCTGAGAGCCAGCCTTTTTTTTTTTTTTTTTTTACCAGAAATGTCGAGCTTTGGTGTCATCTTCTTTGAAACATGAAGCATACACAAGAGCTTCTCTGTGAACTCAGCAGTCTGTGAAGCACTGATTTACCGCAGTGTCTTTTTTAGCAGCTGTCTCAGCAGAATAAAATGCAATCCGGCTATGAGATGTGTTGATGATGTGTTCAGCTCATCTTTATCTCTGGAAAATTGCCCTGTTCTGTTGTTCGCCCACATGAAAGCATCTGAATCTGTTTAACATTGCAGGATTTTCTGGGAATTGATTTTAATATTTGATTTTCTATTTATGCACCCATCTAGACTGTATTGAGTGCATGGCCTGCTCAGACAACACTGTGAGGGCCGGACTGACACCCAAATACATCGATGTTAACACGCTCTGTGAGATGCTGAACTACAGCCCCGCCCCCGCCTCCTCGAAAATCTTCCCGTGTCTTCAGGACCCCTCTGACCCCTGCGTGTCCATATACAACCCGCCCGTGCCAGACTTCACTGTCATGAGGATACAGGTTAGAAAATTGTATAGTTGATCTCATCTTTAAAATAAAACCTTGTCATTTGAGAAAAAAAACAACTAACTTTACGTGATATATTGACATTATATACAAATTAGACATAACACTGTGACCGCTGCTAGTTAAAGTGAATAACGCGGATTGTCTCTTTATCAAGGCTTCTGTTAGTGGGTTTGATATATTAGGGAGATAGTGAACATTTTGTCCTCAAGGCTGTAAGTGAGTTTGAAAAGGAGTGATGGCTAGATGACTGGGTCAGAGGATCTCTGCAGCTCCTGTGGGCTGTTCCCCATCTGCAGTGGTCAGTATCTATCAGAAGTGGCCCAAAGAAAGAACAGTGCTGAATAAGCGATGGGGTCATGGACAACTAAGGCTCATTGATGCATGTGAGGAGTGAAGGCTGGCCCGTGTGGTCTGATCCAACAGATGAGTAACTGTAGCTCAAACTGCTGAAAAGGTTGATGCTGGTTCTCATAGAAAGACATCAGAATACACAGAGCATCACAGTTTGTTGTGTATGTGGCTGCATAACAGCAGACCGGTCAGGGTGTCCATGCTGATCTGCATCAGAAGTGGACCAAGGAGCAATGGAAGCAGTGGTCTGGTCTGATGAATCATGTTTTATTTTCTTTTACATCACGTGGATGGTCAGGTGTGTGTGAGTTGCTTACCTGGGGAACACCTGGCAACAGGATGCATAATGGGAAGAAGGCAAGCTGGTGTAGTGTGACGCTTTGGGGAATGTTCTGCTGGGAAACCTTGGGTCCTGCCATCCATGTGGATGTTACTTTGATGTGTACAGCATTTGATAGAAACAGCATTCTCTGCTGACTGTGGCCTCTTTCAGCAGCATGATGCTCCCTGCCACAAAGCAAAAAATGGTTGGACCACAGCAATGAGTTTGAGGTGTTGACTTGGCCTCCAAAGCCCCCAGATCTAAATCCAGTCATTCTGTGGGATGTGCTTGACAAAAGAATCCATGAAGGCCCCCTTTGCAACTTACAGGACTTAAAGGATATATTGCTAACATCTTGGTACAGATACAGCAGCACATTTTCAGAGGTCTAGTGGGGTTCATGCCTCGATGGGTCCGGGCTGTTTTGGCAGCAATACGGGGACCAACACAGAAGTTAGGCAGGTGGTCATAATGTTATATCTGATCAGTGTATATAATAACCAGTTTTTTTTGTTGTTTTTAATTTTTCTTAGAATTTAGTTTAAAATGTAATATTTGGCATATTGTGTTTTGTGTTTTTAAAAAGTTAAACTTTTACTCTCAACCCATGTGCACTCTGAGTTGATATTATAGAAACCTTCCTTCCATCAGTCTGCCTTTGTGACGCTTTGACACGTAGTTTGTTCAACTGATAGAGTGCGAAAACAAATTTGAAAGAAATTAGAGTTTCTTCTATTTTCATGTATTTTCCAAAGTGGCTTTTATTATTTGAGTTTAGTTTTTGTAAAACTGCTTAGTTTCACTTTAGTTTTTACTAGTTTCAGTATTCGTTTTAGGGGTTTGATTTAAGGAGTTGCAAATTAATCGTGCAATACAAACACAACACTTTTTGAAGGCAGCTGAGTCACAGTTATGTGACTCTAACAATCTGACCAAATTAACCCTTTCACGCATAGTGGTCACTACAGTGGACAGCTATGCAAAGGCTGTTTTCTTGTATTTGGGTCAGTGTTGATGGTATACTTGCACATAAACCAATACATTGGACACTGATGTGTCACTCCATACCCTGCCATCCACTGGTCGCTTAGTGTGACTATAGATGTATGATGTGTTTCATTGTAATTATTGTTATTTAACCCTGTCATGCATGAATTATGACAACCTCAATCAGGATTTTTTCTTAAGTATTTTTATTCATCTTTTCATGCCTAAAGATGAAGGAAAAAAATCCTGATTGAGGTTGTCATAATTCATGCATGAAAGGTTTAGCAAAGATCAATGAATACTCATGCTAAACTTCACTGATTTCAGGAAGTTAGGTCCCAATTACAGACAGTAAAGTAAAAGTAAGGAATCGCTTAAATCACCTTTCTTCCCCCCGTTGATGATCAGTCTTCTTAACCATATCTACATCCCTAAGTACAATGAGGTGCCGACATGTGACTGATTAGATAAGAAGCAGTTTAACATGTGTAGTTAACTGTCTGGTGAGTGTATATGTGTCATTTTACTTTTTCATGTGTCTAGATTTTATTTGATTCCAGTTCAGCAAAATGGTTTTTCATACCTACCTTTAGTTAATGATAAACCATTATTGATGTTATTACAACACCTGTGATTTTAATACTGTTAAAAATACACATCTTTGATTGACATCCAAACTGTCATTGGACTATTGCAAGCACCACCTTTAAACAGAAAGTCTCGAATGTTTTCTTTCGTTTTTTAATGTTTGTTTTAAATACCGACTCATTGTCACCCTTCCATCCTGCAGATCCCAGCCTCAGTGAAGCAGTACAATATTTCTCCAGTCGACAGCGCCAGCATCCTCCTGGTCATTGAAGGTGAAGCCACGGGAACCTCGCCTGCTGCTCTCTCCGACCTCACACTGACGCGGGGCAGCGTCCTGTTCGTCTCGGCCAACGAGAGCGTCTCTCTACACATCACCTCGCAGTCGGGGATGACCCTTTTTCGAGCCTGCTGCCTTCTGTAGTTGTGGGTCTGTGGTCGTTAAAGCTCATACTACCTGTTTGTTTGTATTTGTGATTTGAAGTGTCGAGGTTTGTCCTTGTGTTTTACCTGAGCTCGATGACTCGTGCACTTTTTACAAGATAGTATAGAAGCTAAAGGAGCCTCATCGGTACCTGCTGCTCCCCTTTAACCCCTAAAATGTAACATGTGCCCTCTCTGCCACCTCCAGCACTCTTCTCTAGCTTTAAACTCCAGTTTTAATCCAATGCTGATGGATTTATTGGTTCTTACCCTTTTCGTGTGTGCAAGTACTCATAAAACACAGAAGATCTGCACATCCAAAATTCTTTATAGGTCCTGGATAGAGGGCAGAATAAAAAGTAAAATATGTCTGTTTAGTTGCTGTTTTGGTGTTTAAGGTCCTTAGTTTGCTCAAAAATAGAAATCTGAACATCTGCCGTCCCAGGACAAGTGAAGAACATCCAACATGATTAAAAGTTTTCAATTAGCTGAAGGTGGATTGTAAAAATATTGGTGATAACTGGAAAAAAACATCAAGTACAGTTAATTTCTCAATTTTTTTCCTGCATGTTATTTTATACCCTGAATTATGAAGGTGACACACACTAGCTGTAATGAACTAAACAGCATTGTGGGGCTGATGTTTACTGTTGTACACTTCACCACCACTCAGTGCTTTGAACAGCCAGACAACCAACCTGTTAAGGACAACAAAGCACATCTGTTTTATATGCCAGCTACTGCGTTCCAGGATCAGTGTTGTCATTTTAACTTTAGCTCAAACTGGAGAATATCCACCTTTCAAACTTAATTTTAGGCAAAAAAAAAAAAAGAAGGTAAAAGAAAAACATTAAAAAGTACAAAGTGTGATACTGAGATGCCTGTGCATGTTTTAGAGCAGTAGCACTCTCCAGAGCACCTTCTGTGATTACTATATCAGTGCTACAAACCAATCACAGTGAAGCTAAGCCTGCTGAGTGTTACTGCTTCTGTTACCAGCGCATGTTTTACAGTCTGGAAACATCCCGTCAAAGTGGTGAAAACTCATGAGTATTAAAAATGAATGAATAAAAATAAATAAGAAGCGGGCATGAAGAGCCATTTCCATCTCTGTCCCATAAAGCATGACGATGTGGCAACCATGTAGGGGTGTAACAATTCTGAGACCGAAACCATGATACAAACGTCCACCATACTGTGTCATGTAGGTACTCTGGGATTCACGTAGAGCAGTTAAAGCATGCTAACTTTATGAAAGATGTAATAAAGATTGTTCAAGTAACAAGCAGGGACGCCTGCTATTTGTCGACTATACATAAAGTCCAGAAGTACTAGAAGTGCAGACTTTAATTAGTGCTTTAATTGGATGCAAGTTAACTGTTGATTTGAAGAGTTTGTTCAGTCACCCATAACAGGTGGGAGTACGTTTTGCATTGTGCTAATCTGGATGTATCAAAGAACTTTTGCACTGATTTGATTGATTTGATTGGTAATTTATTTCAACATGTGAACAATATACAAGTACATTTAGAAAAGAAAATAAGAGAGAAAAAAATACTATACAAATTACATACAAAAAAACCCGTTCTGATTAATTTACATGTTGAAAGGGAGTGGGAAGAAGTACACACTTATTTAATCCCACCCCTTTTCCATAAATTATCAGTTAATATTTAGTCAGCTTCCTTACTGATATAATTTGTAATAAAAATAGCGAACAGATTTCTGATATACTTTATACTATAATATCACATCATGAGTTTTTTGTTTGTTTGTTTGTTTTTAAATAGAGACATTCACTTAATTTCAATATTTTCCTTGTCTTTATCGTTCGAGAAGATCATATTTTTATAACTCTTTTTGAACAGTTTTATGTTTGGACATTGCTTTAATTCCATATTCAGACTGTTCCATAGTTTCACTCCATGAACAGAAACACAAAAGCCTTTTCTTGTAGTACGTACCTTCATTGTTTTGAAGTTACAAAAACCCCTTAAATTATAACTTCCTTCTTTCAAAAAAAACATACTCTGAATATTACCTGGCAGTTCTTTATTTTTTGCTTTGAATAGAATTTGTGCTGTTTGGAATTTCACTATATCGTCAATTTTCAATATTTCAGACTGCAAAAATAGTGAGTTTGTATGTTCCCTATAACCTGCATTGTGGATGATTCGAATTGCTTTTTTTTGAAGAGTAAAAAGTGAATGTAATGTGGTTTTATAGTTATTGCCCCAGACCTCTGCACAATAGCTTAAGTATGGTGAAACCAGTGAACAGTATAGAATATGAAGTGATGTTCTGTCGAATACCTGTTTTGCCTTGTTTAGTACTGCAATGCTTCGTGATACTTTGGAATGAATATATCTTACGTGAGCTCTCCAGTTAAGTTTTTCATCTATTATTACCCCCAGAAATTTATTTTCACTGACTATTTCAATATCAACACCATTTATTTGAATCTTTGCATTTGTATTTAAACTACTATTTCCAAATAACATAAGTTTAGATTTATTCAAATTTAATGATAATTTATTTTTATCAAGCCAGAACTTCACTTTACTTATTTCATTAGTCATATCCTCCAATAAATTCTGCAGTTCATCACCGGAGCAAAAAATGTTTGTATCGTCAGCAAAGAGAACCACTTTTAATACACTGGACACTTTCTTCTTGGGGAATCAAATGTTTTTGGGACAACAGCTGAAGCTGTTGGACAGGACGGGCATTGAGACTGTCTGAGGGTATATAGAGCTGAACGGGTAAACTTCACTTTGCGGAAAAAAGTGAGGGAACTCATGCAACCTAATGGAGTTTTACACCATTTTCAAATTTTGAAATCACTCTGACATGTTTCCAGCTATTGGTTGTACTCCTCATTGTCCTGTTAGCTGTTAGTAGCGTAGTAACTTGAAGTGTTACATTAGGAAGGGTATCTGGCATAAAAACTGTGCCAAATCAAAAACTCAGATCCATCCGCTGTGGCAGCATCTTGGGGAAAAAAGAAAGCAGCTGTAAATACCTCATTCAGCAGTTTTCAATGTGCATGAATTCACGCAAATAACTCACGGCAATACTTCACTTTGTCTTTGGTGTGAATGCAAAAAAAAAAAAAAAAGGTATGAACCTTGTAGTTTGGGAGAATTGTTACACCTCGAGAATCATAAATGCATACCGAGTCAAACATCTTGTTTGTCAACTAACAATTATCTAAACCTGCTTTAAGGTACTTATTGTAATTTCCTCTGTTTTGAAAGTGTTTTTAACACCTTTTAAATTTAAATGAAGCTTTCAGCAGAATGTAAACAATTGATCGGCATGACTTTACATCCAAAACACTGATATATTTTTTTGTTGAAGAAATATAAAGAGAACCTTAACCAGGGCTGGACGGCAATTTTGTGTAATACCAATTTGTACCACAAGATGGTGTATCAGCGTAACCTTTGTTTAACCAGGCAAGCCATTAGAACAGTTTGTACAAAGGCATTTACTGGTGAAATACTGCCCCCTGGTGATAAAGGTTTTAGTTAACATTTGCTGCAGTTTAATTACAAAAAGTACCTTTAAAAGATTTTTTTGTCTTTTTGTACAGTTGTACAACAAAACGCTGCATTGAATTTTATACCTTATTGTATTGGAGAGATTTTTTGACTGTTGTTTGTAACGATTAATCAGCACGTGGCGATACATATGAAGTAAATGGTTTTACATGTTTATTATAATAGCTAAACAGGTTTCTTTTCCTAAAATATCTCTTTTGGTGACCACTTTACAACATGTTGGTGCAGTAGTAATAGTAGATTATTTCGGTAATGGTGCAAACTTCTGTGTAACTTTCCGGTTCTAGTACCAGGGTCGATCTGAATTCACTCAATAATGATGTGCACTTTCTTCTCGTAGTAGTTTTTATAGGCTCTCAACTCAAATATTCAATGATAGGTCCTCTATCAGCCTGCCAACCTACTACTGAACACGTTTTTCAGAGTGAGTGAAGCCGTGTTAATGCTTTATTATCACGCTTGTGATGTAGGTTGATTGTCCCCAGTGCAGATGCGGTAAACCTTTACTTGTTTACTGTTGTTTTTTTTAAAAAAAGAAGAGTATTAAGAAGGATGTGAAGTTATTTTTAGATCACTTTTCTTGATTACCTCAAATCATCCTTCTGTAGCTCAAAACACTGTTAACGAATCATCTCGTTTGCCATGTTTTCATGTTATCTTTGTTTTGTGGAGTACTGTATTTAATGTAACTTCTGATTTAATGATCACGCACCTTTTTGTTGCCGATCTTGCTGTAAGTCACATTTTCATTTGAATACTGGACACCTGAAGTTTGTGGCTCTTTTTTTCCTTACTGTAAACTAATGACTTTCAAATACAGTTTGCATTATTTTCTTTAACCTTTTATGGGAACATTTACTAGAATATGTCTGTAGTTAGGGCATGGTTGAGTATTTTTGAATGTGGTGATGCTGTAGCATGGTACTGCAGAGAACATGTATGTAAAAACGGTTTAATAAAGCCAGGTTCTGTTAACTGTACGGTCTGAACTTGTTTTTTATTTCCTGCCTCTGGAGCATGAACATGAACAACACACACAGACTTTTACAGCCCCCCCCCCCGTGTGACAGTACTGTATTGTAGCAAGTATTTCTATTATATCATAGAAATGTTTGTTATAACACAATGTCATAGAGTGGCAAATGTGTAGCAGACTGGGGTGACCTGATGATGTTCTCCACAGCCTCCCTGGAAAGATCAAAGCCTTAAGAGAAGGGTGTGTCTGTTATGCTCTTGAGGATATTTGAATGGGCAGCAGGTCAGACCCAGGACACGCTTATGAACACCTCAGTGTCAGCCCTGAGGAGCGAGAGGGGAGGGCGGTGTAGGCATCTCTGATTGGAATGTTTTACATGCTAGTGAGCAGAAAAGAGCATGTGAGAGTATACAATCTGGAACAGAGTAGAAATGCAACACATTTATTAATGTCGAATATAGCTTTCTATAGAACACATTGAAACATTAAGTATATGAAGTTTCTTTTGTCATAAAGCTGGTAGCAAATATCTGAATATAATAATGAAAGTAAAGCTGCTAGGTCAACGATGAGTAAGGCATTTTAAAATTTACCCCACACTGCCTAAGGCTCGACCACTTATGTTGTGTTGTAGAAAAGTGCAATAAAGCTTTATTTCCTTATATCCAGTGTACAGGTTTTCGTTATGTTTACTTATTTTCTTTTAATATTAATTTCTTAAGTCTCAGATAATGAATTAAAATTGTATCAGGTTCTGTTATGATCCTCCGTAACCGTCACGGTCTGTTTGAAGTGCTCCCACAGGGGGCGCTGTCCTGGTAGTCTGCAGTGCACTTTGGCAACTGTGACAGGTGTTTTGTCGTCCATGGTGTCCAGAGTAAATCTGTGCCTGCAGATCACTTCCGGCTTGGGCCGAAGAACATCATACAGTGCCTGTAAAGCCCGCACGTCCTCCAGAGCATCATGGGCCTTGTAGCTCACGCCCAGCAGCTTCCTGACCAAGTTCTCCTGTCGAAAACTCTCCAGCCCATAGTCCTTCAGCACCTCACGTGACAGCGGCAGAGTGTCAACGTAACCTGAGACCAAAGACTCAAACTCTGCTCTGAGACCAAATTCATCTAGCGCGCGAGCCAGAAGCACACAATCAAAGCGCCGAATGTTGTGGCCGACGACGAGAGGGCGGCCGAGCATCTGAAGGAAAGCTATAAAGGAGACGAGCACCTCTCTGAGGGAGTTGGTGAGAACAGGCTGCCGGTGCAGGTACAGCCTCTGCCTGTGAACCTTGAAGCCAGTCACCTTGGAAGCTCCTTGCTGCATTCGACAGCGAGGGACGACGTAGAGGTTCAGCGAGTGGCCTCCACTCACCGCAGCCAGCTGGACGATCTCACAATTGGGATCTAGAGGAATAAAACATGAACACTTTCATGTGCTTCAAATTTAAATGACTACCTGAAGATTTTGTTTGTTTGTTTTTTAGCAGAAACAAGAGCAATTTTAAGAGCCAATAAATGAAAGTAAAATAAATAAAGAAGAAACAGAAAAAACACCCTCAAATAAGTTAATAATTGTTGATGTTGCACAGTTTGTTTTCCACTGTGCAGCTTCCTGCAGCAGACATGGGCTTAGCATAAATGGGTAAAAAAAATAACTACAAATAATAAACCTGAGGGACATCTGTTTGTGTTTTGTCTTTGAAAGAATAAATAACTCAGCCATTATACTGGAATATGATTTTTAAATAATCAAATATCAGTCCAAATCTATATTATAGCTTCAACTTTCTGTTCTTAGCTCACAGGAGTGGTCTTTTGCTGCTGTAGCCTTCAAGGTTCAACATGTTGTGCATTCAGAGATGCTGTTCTGCACATTTTCTGCTATTTAATAGTTGTTTTTTTCTTTTAAAGAAAAGAAAAATGACCAAAAAAAACAAACAAATGAGCTATTGAATATTTTGGCTCCATTTATCTTCCATACATGTGTGCACGGTGCGCTTAGTGGGTCAACCGTGTGTGTCTTTCCAACTTTTAACCGCAGTTTACAACATTATCACCATGATACAGTTTTATCGGTCATAATAACTCACGTAAAACAAAGTTAGAGTATGACCGTACCCAGTCCAGTCGTCTCCAGGTCAAAGAAAACCAGCGACTGTTGAGCGCCTTCAGCTTCCTCAGTTTTTTGCATCACGAATAAATAACTTCCGTTAGTGAGAGCAACGGAGAGGTTAGCTAAAAAAGTCCAAAAGCGACTATCATCATTGGCCTAAAGTGTTTAGCGATAAAACATTACATTTGGTCGGCACAGTTTTACTGTACACCGAGTCTGTCAAGCTTTTCCCGCCATGTTTTAAAGCACCTGCGCAGTGACCGACCGGAAGCTTGAAAGTTTCAAAACAAAAGCCTCGACGAAAAGGACCATATTGGACCATACAATAAAGATACATGAAAAACACAACTAAAAAAACTCGCACGCTTAGGTATAACATGCAACTGAAAACCGAGAAATAAAGAACCTTCCCATTTAACTTTTTTTTGTTATTTCTTCCTCTTTGGAGCTAAAAGAGGCCACACATACACATGAGATGTCAATGGAAACCCCAGGATGTCCTTATTTTGTACATCAGGACTTGGTAGGGTAGCTTAAATAAGTCAAATGATATAGACCAAAAACAAATGTCCATTACAGAGGACATAAATGAATAGGCTGGTTCTAAGGAGGATATATTTGTTTGACATACTGATTTTTTTCTGCGTGAGTCATGCAAAAATTTTGAATAGTAGAATGCTCCCATCTATAAGAGACAAAAAGATAGCAAGTCATCTATACAAATTACAAGCTATGTTGGGCTCCACCACTGACTAGAAAAAATAAAATAAAATAAATCTTTGATATAATCATTGGTGTTAACCAGCAAGCCCAAGGTTCACAACTATGCCCTCTAGAGAAGAAGACGGTTCCATATGCTTGTCTGTCTGTTTCTTTGTTAGCAGTCTAGCTTCTACAGTTTTCAAGAAATGAAGAGTCAGCTGAGACAGGATACGGTGCAGTTTAAAGGTGTCATTTCCTGCTCTTATAGAAACCTGGGATAAAACAGAATCAGTTGAACGTTAGAAACCACAGAGAGACACTTTGTAGTAGCAGATCTTTTATTAAGGCTGAGAAAGATGTGGCTAATGCTCTTTTTTTTTAAAAAACAAAATATTTTGCAGACCCATTGCATTTTGGTCCACAGAGGCTACAAAAAGGCATCAATGAGATCAAAGGGAAACAGAAAAGGAAGATTGCACTGCATGTGACACATTACATTACATTTAACAGTAAATAAGTTAAATCTTGATAACTTATGACCACACATACTCCATTTTATTTTCCACTGACCTGAACATAACAGCAAATAAAAGGTCAGCTTTAACATTATTTATTTTATTTATTAAAATTATTTAATATTTTTGCTTTGTCCCGAAGGTACAATTGGAGACGCTAAATGTGGTAGGTCTCCAGGCCTTGTACAGCTCCTGCAGCATTTTGGCATCCTCCACAGCATTATGAGCGTCGTAGCTTTTTCCCAGGAAGCGCCGGACCATGGACTCCTGGGAGTAACTGCTCAGACGAAACAGGTCCTTGCTAAGCAAGAAGGTGTCCAGGAACCCAGACACCACCTGTTGGAACTGCTGCAGGAGGGAGCAATTCTGCAGCCACCTGGTGAGCACAGGTGCATCAAAGCGCTTTGCATTGTGGGCCACCAGCAGCACTGGACGGTGGAAGGAGCGCAGGAAGGCGATGAAATTAGTGAGAGCCTCCGCAAGAGGGATGGTGTCCACGGGAACCCCGTGGAGAAAGAGGCGGTTGTTGCTGACGGTGAAGCCCGTGACACGTTTTGCGCTCTCTGTGAGAGGCTGGCGGGGGAGGATGTAGACATTAAAGATCCTGTCTTCACAGATGGCGCCGAGCTGAATGATGTCACACACCGTGGTGTCTGAAAATAGAAGACGGGACAAAAGGAAAAACAGATAACCACAAGTCATAATAGAACAGTCTTTTTGCAGAAAGCAGTGCAACATGAACAGGATGATAGCTTCCCATTTAAAAGCAATAGTTTGTCAGGTTATAATGTTAATATTTCTATCCTTGTCAAGACTTAGATGAGAAATCTTACACCACTCTTAACATCTGTCACTCACATGGATACCTTGACAGAAATGCTGAAAACAGTACTGGTGGGCAGATCTATCGCAATATCGATACCAACACTGGTATTGGATCGATACTAACACAATCGTATGTAGTTAAAATCCCAACACTGTTGTGTTGGTGTTCATTAAAATGTACTCAGGAATAAGCAAATTTATGATAATTCAGCTAATAAATCATGACACACAGCTCTGACCTACATAAGCTCCCCTTATAAGTTAAAGGTATCGGTATCGGCAATACTGCTCTTAATCCACTTGGTATTGGATCGATACCAAAATTTACAGTATCGCACAGCACTAGAAAACAGACAGTCTTGAGGATGCTACAGAGCATGCAAGTTTTTGTGTGGTTAGTTTTCAAACAAATGGGAGAGGTGCCTAGACATACATTTGTGCAGGAGTTGGGGCTCGAACATTCTCTTTGTTGTGCTGGATGATAGTTTCTGCACCTTTCAGGATGTTACGCCTGATAGGGATAACCCTTCTTTCTATTTTGTGAACTGAACAGTTTTTCCTTCACATTTCAGGGCTGCTTCCAGATTGAAATGACTGAGTGTGAATCAGAAGATGATGGAAAACAGCTTATTGTATTTTCTGGATGCAAGTCCACTGGAGAATTACGCAACATTAAAAAATGGCCGGTAGATGTATTAAACATAAATAAATAGACAAAAACACATAATGTTTGTTATCAGGAAGTGATAACAGATAATCACTCCCTATTTGTAGATTACAGTGAAAATGAAAATATCATCAGCTGCTGTTGTTAATCTTCAGCTCTCTGCGTGCTGTTCTTTTTGTCCTGCAGGTAGGGCTGTTTGCTGATCCCGCTTATACTGACGTGAGTAACACGCCTCTCTTTAATGGACTCCTGCCAAGACGTGTGACACCAACATGCCTGGCCTATGAGGCCATTCTCACACCCACGCTAGCTCAAATCACAGAAACGAAATCAGCATCTGGTTTCATCTATGGCGTGTCTTATGTCCCAACGATGACAGGAAATATAATTTTGACTGACTTCCTAACTGAACAGTGCTGTGGTTTCCACTGAGTAATCTGCTGAACTCTTTCTCAAATTAACTGCAGCCATGCAGTCCTGAAACACGAGTGTGTATTTAATGTTAAATGTACTGTTCATATAATGCAGAACATGTATGATACTAGCACGTGGGCACAGCTGTGGTTTCTGTGCTTTTTGTTTGTTTGTTTTTTGTTTAAAGCTGCCTGACACTTTTTATAATCCCTCAAAGAGAGCTTGAGGAAACGGAAGGCTGACAAGTGTAAGATTAGATTAGACAGCAGTAAAAACAGAAACTACCACCCTCCTTATCGCGTAGAGTAAGGGCTTTACATGATGTGCACACGCGTGTGTGTTGGCAGGTAAAGCCTTCAGATTGGATTGGAAAGACATGATGGATAATATCAGTACATTTTTTTATGTGTGAACAACACAAGGTAATGTAGGGGATCACTGATCTAGGAAGTTTGTCCCATAAAATATATATTTATTTATTTTTTAAAACAAAAAAAACTAAGTGCAGCAGCGGCCGTCTATCAAGTAAATAAAGTGATGTTTTGGTGCTTAAAGCGTGTTGTAATTCTGTTTTGGTAAATTGGTGAATGCAGTATTAGGCAAGGCACAGAGTTGCAACTGCATGTAACTACTGCTTTCATTTCATTGACATCCAGTGATGCTGAGGTTTAAGTTACTCCAAAAAAGCTCTATCTAAAATAACATAAAATAAAACAAAATACAAGAAGAAACGTTATATTATTAGATTAGTACCTAATCCAGTGGTTTCCAGGTCAAAGAAAACAACAGTTCTGTCTTGAGCCATCTGCAGATGAAAAATTAAAACAAAACAACAACAAACAACAACAGTCAGTGTTTAAACGGAACCTTTTTAAAGTTAATTTTGCCTCCTCAGTCACAGCTGTAGTCAGTCACTGAGAGCGTGTATTGAACTCACCGTGCAGCCTGCAGGTTGCTAAGTCTGCTGAGCCTTGTGACAGATGTGAAGTCAGCTGGAGAGAATATATGTACTTATGCGGACTCCTCAGGGAGGGCCCAGCAGGTGAACCCCCGCCACGACATTTCACAACTTAAAACTGCGCCCTGCTTTCATTTTAGTGGAAGAGAAACTCTTTTTTTCTTCCTTCTAACCAGTCTCCTTCCTGCTCGTTCGGCCCGCTCTGAACGTCCGTGAATGTGCCAGCGGTAGAAACACACTCACACGCACGTTTCTCGGTAAACGTGGAAACTTCTCTGCTGTTCGTTCACTTTCATTTTTGAGCCGCTAGATGACACACGGTTTTTGTTCTACGGCAAACCGTAGATTTGAATAGCCTATGTTATATAAATGAATAAATAATAATACAGTGACTGTATGACACAAAATACAAATATAAAGAAATTCATATTTTTAAAAAGTTACACTATTAAGCGAAACTTTAAAAAGTAGAGTGTGACCGTAATGATTTTGAAGTAATTTGAAATAAAAAGTTTTTAAAAAGCTGTTAAAGACGGTAAAAAACAACACCCCCCCCCCCCCCCCCCCAAAAAAAAGCAAAACAACATCAACAAAAAACGTATTCTACAGTATTATAAATATTCTGCGAAGTATTTTATTTTATTTTATCTTGCGCTCGTTTGCTGCCACCTTCTACCAACCAGGGATGCTCATGATTGATCATTTTCCTATAGTCCAGTATAAACGTTTTCACAGCCCCTCTGCTGTTCTGTGAAAGTTTGTAGACACCTTCAGAAACAGTAACTTGATGTAATTATTTACTGTGTGACTTTATCACATAGTAGTGAGGAAATTGTGGTCCGCTCTCACAGCGGTTAGTCTGTTTCGGTTCACTGAGCTTTATGGTGTTTCATTCATACACAGCATTCCAGTCAAGCTGAGATCTGGACTTTGACTGGATCATTGCAGCACCTTGATCCATTCATTTTCAGACATTGTAGATTTGCTGCTGCACTTGGGGCCATTGTCCTGTTGCACAACCCAGTTTTCTCCAAGCATTAACCGTTGGACACACTTGACTCACACGTTAGAGAACTTTGGTATTCTTCGGTTTGCCAAGTTGCATCTGAGCAAACCACAAGAGTTGTTGAACCAATGTCCTTTGGATAGACGAGAGCGAAGCGGAGACGTTTGGCCAAAATGCACAGATCTACATTTAGAGAAAATTAAATGCAGCATAACAAACACTTCTTATCAACTGTCAGGCACCGTGGCGGGGGGATGGTGATTTGGGCTGGGGACCTTGAAGTGACTGACCAAAACCTCCTCAGGCTGTACTGCCATGTCTTTTGTTTGTTTTGTTTTTTTTAGAAATCAGACCTTGGGTTGAAATTACTGGGACATTCTGTTGACTATTTTTCAGCTGTGAATAATCTTTCTCACTGGACCATAGATGTATAACCTTTGCAGGTTGATGTGCAGCAGCTCATTGCTTCTCTAAGACCATTGTCGATGCCTTTCCTTCTTCACATTGTGTTAACAAACACCTGAGTGCTCCAGACCTGCAAACAGACAAAACTTCTGCTTTTATAGAGGAGGTGACATTTTCTGCTACTTACTCTCTTTATTCCTATGGAAGTGCAAAGGGTGCACTTAGTTTTTCACACTGTGGTTGTGAAAGTATCATGCATTCACTTAAAATAAGGCTGGTTTTTGTTTCTTTTTTATGTACTCGGATAATTATATGAGTAATTCAGTGGTACGTGGCTTTAACGCATTATGTTATTTTAGATAAAATTTGGAGAAAAAAATCCCTTCACTATTAGGCTATAACGTAAAAATCAATATATTGTATTCAGACCTTTTCTATCTGAACCTGAGCTTAAAAAAAACATACCACACATCACTCAAAACACATCAGCATGAAGACGATCACAGAGGTGAGAAGGTGTGGTGCCAACACAAAAAGCTTATGTAACTGTTTCTGATTGCAGTTTCCCCTGTTTCCTCTGGAGCAAATCTTATTGGATAACTGTTGTAGAAAAGAAATACTCTGTGTTAATAAATTCTAATTTTTCTTTTATTCATCTGGTTTACCCTCTCGCACCCTCCATGTCTTTCTCTGCACTGATGGTGGCACTAGAGCAGTGTTTCCCAACCTTTTGGAGCCACAGCACATATTTCACATCAGAAAAATCACACCAAACAAAAATGCCACAAAAGCATATTGATAGTTTTTGTTTTGAATTGGCTCGGTTTGTCCCGAGTATGCCCTTCTCGCTTTCTTCTGACCACTACTCATGCTAGATAATCCTCCACGGCACACCTATGTGTGGTTGGGAAAACACTGCACTACACTACAGCCCAATGACGCGTCACCAAGGGCGTAGATTTGGCATGGACGGAAGGGACATGTCCCCACCAATCGCTGAACCAGATTATTGAATTGTCCCCACCAATAATTTGATCTATTCGAGTAAAGAAAATCAAACCCGATAGAAAGAAAACAAAAACGATCTGTCAACGTCTCATTCACCCAGCGGTGCAGAAAGAGTTAAATTACGTCCTCTACTGGAGTCCTACCTCATGTGACAAATATGGCCAATGTGATTGGCTGTGCATTTCATGGCGCTCTGTTTAGTTTTAGCAGCGGCAAACCTGCGCTGCGAGGAGGATGGCAGCAAAAAGGAAGAACCCGGATATAAGTATTTTTCAAAGAAACCTGTAAGTCACTTAAAGCCAAATTAACTCATAAAATGTGTCCGTCATAATAACATTACAGGTTATGCTAGGCTTTGGCCCACATCAGTCTAAAATTGTATGTAACCACGAATAATGTGTTTTGGAAACTAACTGCACAACATGCAGCACTATTAGTTCTCTCAGTCTCAGAGCAGCATTTCTAATTTTGACTGAAACTGTCAGAGAAAACGGCAGCTTTGAGCAAGTCAGGATATTAGTTTACAGAGGCTGTTAAAATTATATGTCTAACGTTAAAATGTTGGTGACACAATAATTTCATCCTAATGGTACTGACATATTCATAGGGTTAATTTTTGAGACAAAATGTCATGAGGTAGTCATGATTTTGCAAATATCCACCTTGTATTGCAGTTTGCACAAATTGTTTTAAAAATGCACTCACCCTGCAAACATTACTGATGAGTAGTGATGGCCAAATGAAGCTTTCCGAAGCACTGAAGCTTGTATTGAAAAACGGTTCATTACTCGAAGCTTTTCAACACAGTCCTCTCCGGTGACATCTGGTGGTGAAAATTTTGAAGAGCAGCTTGAATCTGCAAAATAAAACGGACTGCTCAATTATCACTGCTCACTCAAGAGTGGAGTTCTCTCTGATATTGGGCCACCGTTCCGTTGCTTTGAACATGTAATTGGTTTTGTTTTCTCGATTGGGGGGCTGAAAAAAATGTAATGCGTATTTGCGTAATACATTTTGATCAATAAACTTTCCCTATTTAAACATGCACTATGGTGTGGCCTTTCTTTGCTCATAACTCCTTGATGTTGGTAAATACAATAAGTGAGCAATATATATAATATACATATGAGAATGCACAGCACATTATGGAGTATGCCCCTGCTGTGAAGTCCTGCCTCCATCTACTTGTCGTTTAATCACTGGACAGCTGGACAGGTTCATACAAAATATTAGATGAGGCCAATTGTCCTATACATATTTTTGACCTAGGGGTGGGATTGATTGTGAACTGGAAAGGGAAAATGCTTAGGGAGCTGAGTACGGCTGCATCGTCACTGATTTGTAGAATCATTTTTGATTCGATACAGGATCCGATTCAATTAGATTGGAATCTGGAAAGTTTTGCCTCAGTCAGAAATATTACAATTCTGGTCATGTATCAGTATATATCCATAATTTCGTATCTATTAAAAGAAAGCTGACACATGTGAGACTTAATTAGAGATGTAAACAGAGAGTTATGAAACCTGCAGCTGCAGAAGCCAGCGGAAAAAAAAAAAGAGGCAAACACAGCGCGGACCCGCCGACACATCAAAATCTGACTCTGACGCGTCGGGTCCGCGCTCTGTGTTCACGTTTGTATGCAGAATCCGTAAACCTGCTCCCAGTTACTGTTTTAGCTGCATGGTGTTTGACGACATTTGTGAGGTTTAACCTGAGATGCTGGCGTTTCAGGCATAATAACGTTAATTTACAAATCGACACGGGATTTTAATGAATCAATATCACTTTATTCAATTTAGCATGGATTGTAATCAGAAAGGCGATAATCAAAACCCACCCCTAATCAAGAACTTGCAAAGTAAAAACATGATCTATGTCAGGTAGCCCTTTTGTTATTTACATTTAAAAAGAGGATTAGTGTTACTGTGCGCTGGCTGAGTCTGTTTCTTTTCTTAGAAATAGTTTCTCCTGCCCTGGAGAAAATCCACTTGCATGGAACAGAAGAGGCTGTGGAGTGCAGGAACTACACTGCAAGCTGGTAGATATGCAGGTATTCCTGGGTCCTGCAGACTATCACCTAAAAACAATAAACAAAATGATTTTCTAAACTGTAGCAATGTAATGTACGTATAGTGTCAAATACATTTTTGTAGTCTTCATTAGCTTTAATTCACATGGAAGTGTTCCTGAAGTCATATGCTGTAATGATATTTACATTATGAAAACGTGATTTTGGACATTTCAAGTTTTTCACTTCGGCAGATAAAATGAATTGAGCAAAATCAACTCAAAATATTCCCACACGCCAGAACGTCCTCTCTTCCTCGCTGGCTCCATATCTGTCAGTGGAATGATCACCTCTTCGCTCTCTGTCACACACTCCACGAATCCCGTGGATGATTCACTTCCTTATATCCGTTTGAATCAGGTACCGAAGCAGTTACGTGCGTAATGAAGCTTCGGACGTCACTGGTCACGTGACTTTTGCCAAACGAAGCAAGCCTCGACACAGTGCTTCTGAACCAGTGTGTTGTTTTTTTCGACACACGCTCCGGAGCGTCAGCTTCAAGCGGGCCATCACTACTGATGAGTCAAGATCTGCACAAATTGACAGAAACACTGAAGCAGCTCCACATTTTATTGTCATGTATGTCCTATTTGTCAGGTGACAGAAGAACCAACACAAAGCTCAGAGAGCAATGGTGATGCAAGATCACAGGTGAAATTGGATCATGAGGCACATATGTGACTGCATGTATGTGGAATGTCTCACTGTTATTCATCAGGTGACAGAGGCAGCTCTGCCATGTTGTAGCTCAGACAGAGGTGAAGAGGCGAGGTCACAGGTGACTGACTGATGATTTGGTGCTATAGATTAACTAGTATTTATTATCATGACAATAATTGTTAGGCTGCTGATGTAAATTGATTCACTAGTGTATATTTGACAAAGAATCTGAATTGACATGTCTCACTTTTTATATGGCACGAATCAATGTGTTATTTTATCAGGTAGCAATATGTCCTAGTGCAGTCAGAGGGGAAGAGCCAGGGCCAAACATGAGGCACATCAAGCACAGAATAATAATTGTAATCTGAGGATAAAACGCAGGTACTGAGGCTGAAAGAAGCTTCAGTGCTCTCAGAAGACTAAAAAGATGGCTAAGGTCAACAATGACTCAAATGAGATTAAACAATGCTGCTGTATGTCCACCAGGAGAGACTGGACAGTATAGATGTAAAACAAATATGCCAGCAGTTTATCTCAGTTAACGAGAGGAGCAGGCATGTGTTTGGCTCCTTCACATAGTGGACATCGAGTTGTTGTGTGGGACACCAGTAGTCCATGTCTGTCGCTGTAACAGTAGTTCATGTTTAGAACAGAAAATCTCAGCTCACTGATTTGATCGGGGCAATTGTGCCTAAACTGTTGCATAATTTTGCTGAGAGATCTTTTACTTTGTGGTAATCTTAGATGAGTAGTTTTATGGACAAAAACCAGCAGGTCATTCAGTGTTCCCTTAGTGCCAAAGTATAACAGATGTTGGTGTACTGTAACTGAAGTAATGATGTTAAGTCCTTAAAGTCATATTCTTTTATTGTCATGACTGTATTTGAAGCTATTTTTATTTTTGTATGATACCTGATTTATATGGATTATGGCTGAAGTACACTAAAGCCTAAAATACTTAGTCATTTGTTTAATAGTAATTTAACATTATATAATTCACATATAAAACTATGAATTGTGATTTTAAATGGTTTAAAAGCACGTAGAATAGTATATGTAGGCAAGTATATTTCTCCTCTTTTTATTAAGAAGCAAAACAAAAAGAAAAAGAAACAGGGCAGAGTTCAGTGGTTGAATCATCCGTCCCCACCAATGCCAAAACCAAATCTACGCCCTTGCGCGTCACAGAACATAAATGACAATTCATAAATATCTGGAGTAGATGAAAGCCCTCTAGCTCAATGAATTAATATGCTTCCTTAACAACAAATGTTTATTTTAAAGATTTATACGTTCCTCTTAGGTTCTCAAACTGTGGGACAGTTCCCACTAGTGGTGGGTGGTGGTACTGCAGGTGGGCTCTGCATAAGCGAAGACGTCTCTTGTGATTTTATTTCAGGTTGGATCTTTGTTGGTGTTGACCGAGTGAATGATTGTGTGAGCTTCTTTTGGTTCGTGAAGTCAGGTTCAAAAGATGACTCAACTCACTCGTGCTTGGCTGCAATTTTGCTTTTTTAATAAGCAGATGGATTTTCCCTCATAAAGTCTTTTTTTTCTTCTTACAACCATAGACATGTTTATATCATTAAAAAAAAGAGGAAATGTAACACAAATCGCACCTTATACATACATACTGTGATAACTGTGTCCAGAGTGGCGCAGACAGACACAAGGCTTTTTTTTTTGTTTTGTTTTTTTGCTTTTTGCTTTATAGCACAAAAAATGAGTGACTGAGTATGGCCTGCTAAAATGTCGCCATGAGTAATAGTAGATAATGAACCGTACACAGGATAATATATCCTTTTATAACACCTTTTTATAACAGATTCTTTTTAAATCAATGTACATCCCAAAAGCATGATCATAAATAGCACATACACTGTGTATAAAAGAGGAACAAAACCAAAAAACAACCAAAGAAAGCAGAGCATGCCTTCCAGTGATAGGTACATTCACTTTTTCCTTTTTTTTCTTCTTTTTTCTCCACATGGACAGCTTAGACATACACAACAAACATCATCCCATCAAATATCAGCTAAAAGACATTTGACCAGAATCAGCCATGCCCTTTCAGCTCAACTCCGAAAACAGGTTTTTTTTAATGTCTAAATGGTTCAAAGTGATACTAAAAAAAACCAAAAAACACACACTAAATCATCACTGAGACTTCCAGCTTTTAAAGTTCCTCCAGAGACGCGGCAAGCAAAGAGAGATCGCAGCTTTATCACGGAGACATGATCGCTGTTTAGCTACTGAGAAGAATCTCAACATCACACGGATACTGTTTGGATACTTTATGGACAGAGACAGGAAAGAGAGGAAGAATATGCAGAAACACACGGACGGTTTGAGTTAGTTGCTACTAGTTTTTTTTTGTTGACAGGTTAACAGGCAGATTAAATGCTACTTATCACAGCCAGAGCCGGGAGAGAAGAGGAGCTACTGTACTGGTGAAGAAGAAGAACAGGCATGGCTCAGAGGACATCGCGGACGGTTTGAGTGCATGATGAGTGCAAGTGTTTCCCCACAGGTGCAGTAAAGCTCAGACTAACCCTTGTAAGCTCACATCAGTTAGTTTTAGTGTCACACGACGGATGTAGAGCTGCTTCTTCTTTTCAGTCCTTCCATTAAGCATATTTACGGAGGAGAGGCTAAACATGCACAAAGTGGGAGCTGATAAAAATGGAAGGGATCATTCACTCGTTCACTCACTCCAACAAATAATAAAGATCGGAAAGAAAAAACAAAACGATGGCTTTCATCTGAACAAAAACTATTGACAGCAATACCAACATGTACACTATAATACAGCAATAATATATATTAAAAGAGAAAAAATTCAAGTTCTGACGCAGTAACACTGATGTTTCTGAAATGTGGGGGTGGGGGGTAATAAAAGGCTGCGGGCAAAGAAAGACAGAACAAAACACGTATGGCTGACTGACATCTCATACTGCAGGTCAAGTTCGCGTGACACCCGACGCTCTGCGCTACAACCGCAGGTTGGTGGCTTTTTTTTCTTTCATTTTTTTTTTCCAAATTCTTTTACGACTCAAGAGTGCAACCAAAGTGCTCTCTGTTCATTGTGTAATA
This sequence comes from Maylandia zebra, assembly GCF_041146795.1. Taxonomy (NCBI): domain Eukaryota; kingdom Metazoa; phylum Chordata; class Actinopteri; order Cichliformes; family Cichlidae; genus Maylandia; species Maylandia zebra. The sequence continues at coordinate 22,979,663 of NC_135173.1, read as the reverse complement.
TTAAAAAAGAGAGAAGCCAGCAGTAAACAGAGGAGAACCGACACAGAAACAAAAGTGGAACCTGAATTTCAGATACTTATATTTGCAAAACAGGCCGTAGAGACTGATCACCGATGAGCAACCCAGCAACCCAGCAGCAGCACTGGACTGTCTCTTTATGTACACCTTTTTTCCTCCTCTTTAATATAATAATAACAATAATAATAATAATTAACATACAGCTGTAAGAGACAGTTCCTTCAAACTGAAGAAAAATTGTGATGGAGAAGCATGCAGCCTCTTGGCTGGTGTGTCCTGTGTAAACGAGAAAAGCAGACTTAGCTTGGTGCTGGTTACAGACAAGTTGGTTGTCCGCCAGTTCGGTCAGTATGGCTACATTTCTTTTGGGGGGCTTTCACCATCTGCCCGCATGCTAAAAAATAAAGACGAGGCTCTGAAAGGTTTGGCTTTGCAGGTGTGGGTGTGGTGTCCTGTGTCTCGCCACCCGTCCTTCCGTTCCTCTTCCCCCACCCCTCCCTCTCCTCTGACTGACCCCTGGGGCTCCAGCAGGGGTCAAACGGTTCAGATCAGAGGATCAGCGAACACAGTTAAACTTGTCTTTTTGCTTCTCTCCAGATTTCACATTAGTCGTCAGTCATCCTTCAGTGACCAGCTGCTGTTTTTGTCCCTCTCTGTCAGAATCGCCTTCCTGCTTTGACTGGACCAAGGGAGGAGGTAAGGCTGGGCACCAAGGAGGGGCAACAGGCGACTCTTGGCGTAAACCTTGCCCCATGACCAGCCTCATTCTGCCCTAAACTCGTCTTCCTCCCGTTCTCACTCAGCCTCCCGCGAATGGTCGTTTCGGGGTCAAACCATGAACTCGTTGTTGCCGTACAGAACCAGCTGCTGCGGCCCCGAGCCGAAGTCCGACTCCCTCCGATGGCTTCCCGAGGGCTCCCGTGGCGAGCTGCGGCTCAGCCTGAGCCTGTGCCGCGTTTTCCCGGTACTTTGGCCCCCCTCTGCCTCAGCCAAAGGGGTCCCCAGGCTGCAGGAGGTGAGTAAGGGCCCGGAGGAGGAGGAACGGAACCTGTAGTGAGGGGAAGGAGAACCAGACGCGTTGGAGGAGAGAGAGGAGGAAGGGTGATAGGAGGAGACGGTGGAAGTGGAGTCTGCTGAATCCTGGGAGTCGGGCTGGCGTCGCAGAGCTCGCCTGCTCTTCGCCTCTGACTTTCTGGATCGGATTGTGCCGCGATCTGTGAAGAAGAACACACAAAGATGGCAGTGATAAGAGAGTTATTATTATTATTTATTACACAAAAAGCAACTAATTGAATTACAAAATTAGGAAAATTTACTTTCAAGTAGACAATTTCACATGGTTATCCTTTATTAGACATAAATAGAATATGATTAGCTGACTTTACCTGGAGCCATTAAGCCATTACCTTAAACGAATATAAGGATGATGAAGGTTGAGTGAGAGTGTGAGTTGGCAGCATTTATATAGGATCTTTGGATTACATCGTTACCTGCAGTTAGTCACAGTAAGCAGGGACTGAAACATGAACACAAACACTGACACGCACCAGAGGGGTCAGAGGTGGCTCCCTCCGTATCCATGGTGATATTCTCTGAGCTGTCTGCTGTACCGATGGAGGCTTCAGATTCAGGAGTTTCATCATCGGATGCTCGCGGCTCCAGGATCAACATTTCATAGGTCAGCTCCTCCCTGTTGACAGACACATTAAAGGTCATATTTTAAGTTTTGGGATATTTATTACTGTATGCAACTGACCCAAAGCCATCCACATAGAAGCACACGGCAGCTACAAGACAGAACAAAAATAAATTTTATGTTTGCTCTGAGTTTCCAGGTGACATTAGTTACATTAGTTTTTAGGTGGTTTTAAAGCCTGCACTGTTGTCTGACTTTAAATATGTAACATGTGTAACAGGAATGCACAACTTAAATGTAACAGTATGACCATAGAAACGGCATACTTTTCTTTCTGCAGACTCTCAATCTGCTCTGCGAGGATTCGCTCCTCCTGCTGCATCGCCAGCTCCTGCTGGTCATTGAGCACGGCCTCTGCTGCGTCCTCCACTCCTCCTCCTCCTACGGCAGTTTCTCCATCAACCCCAGAGGGCGCTCTGGGGCTGAGAGGAGGTGAGGTCGTGTGGGTGGTGCTTTGCCAAACACGGCTTTTGCTCTGCAAGTACACACACACACACACACACACTTATAGAGACAGTGTGTTAGCGGAAGTCCAAAGTGACCAGAATGTTCAGGGAGAGACAGTGATGAAGCACACAAAGCTAAGCTGCTACAGGTGTAGGTGGATGCTCTGACCACATACTGACTAGATAGACTGAGCACAGTTCACCACATCACTGCTAAAAAGAAAGACTATGAGGTCAGGTGATAATCACTACGAACAGTTACACACAATCACTTCATACACACACACAGGTTGGCATTACCTTAACTTTAGCTGTGTTAGGCTGTACATTGTAAAACAGAAACAGAAAGCAAAGAGCGATCAGTGGGGCTACAGTTAGTGAGCTGCCTTTTTTGAGAGAAGCATAAACATTCAGCAGTGATTAAAGAACAGTGACGGCAGCCGTGAAGCTGTAGAAATGCACACTACTGCTTATGATGCAGCTCTGCTAACCTGAAATAGTTGATGTTATTAAGTTAGCCTCAATGCTTTCGTAGCCGAAAGCATATGCTTTCTATTTTCAGGGTTTATTTATAGTGCAGTTTGTTTTTGGAAATGTTAAACGTCAAGTGTGAACACGGCACAAAGTCTTTTAATGTGAGAAGATGTCTCCTATGGAACATCTGGATGTAGCTAATATATATATATATATATATATATATATATATATATATATATATGCTTACTATGTACTAGTCAAGATAATGGCTTACTTTGCCTCCCTCCAGACTTCACAGAACATCACTATTTATGTTTATATTAATAATTAAATCTACACAAACAACAAAGCTACAGTACATTATCTGAGAAACAATGTAGTGTATAAATACAGTTTATACAAACAACAATGCTTGGAGAGGCTACACTGCACATAAACACTGTTTTGTGTTTAAAATGCTGTGGCTTATTTGACTTAAAGGTCAGTTGTTCAACTTTTGCTTGACTGTAAAGTCAACTTTAGACTGTAGCAGCCATTGATTTAAAGCGTCAATTTGAACATTTCGTCTGCTGTTGTCGAGGCTTTTTGAAACCAGAGACAGAGAAACTACGGACACCGTATCCTCATGTAGCTGTGGACTGCTGTGAACATAAAGCAGCCATTAGCTAAAGCACAAGCTGCTTTGCCGTCTCTTGTAGTCTAAGATGAACACCAGGCTTTATGAAGGGTATGAAGAAAATGTTTACTGAGGTCATAAATGCCTGTAGCAAAAAGGTCGTTTTTCCCCATTGACTTCTACAGTCTGATTTCTTATGGCAACCAGACGAGCTGCCCCCTGCTGGCCAATAAAAAAAAATCCTGATTTAAAATAGTTCATCAATGGCTACATCCATCTCTTTTATACAGTTTTATGATGTTGAAGTCGGCCTCTTTTGATATACTGCTAATGATGACGACAAACCAGTATATTTAAAAAGAATTGAAGCAATAACTTATAGCTAATATTAAACGTAATAATACTTAATATTAATACAATAAATAAACGAGCTAATGTTTTTATTTGAGTACAGTTGTGCTTACAGACCCTCTCCACCTTCCTATACTTCTGATTATCATCAATATAATCAATAATCAGTTGCTAAACAGAAGACATACATTACATACATTATTTCAAATTACAACTGAAACTGTGAGAAAATGATTACCAGCAATGTTAATTATTTAATACAAACACCCGACCTGGCTGCCAGAGGCCACGTTGCTATAATAAACGATATAACAATGCCAGCTGAAAGACTTCTGGTGTTGTATGATTTGCTGCGCTGCATGTTAGCCAACCCACTGATAACAAAACAGCAACACAAACAAAGAGTCAGACACCTGACATAGAAGTAGCTTACAGGTATATGAGATGAGTGGTGTTACAGACGGCATGAGTGGACGGAATTAAGAGACTGATGGACAGGACAGGACTGGTGGTGGGCGGGTACATGTTGTGGGAGGGGCATACATACCGGGGTGGTAGTGCGGGTAATGCTCATAAACCTAACGGCAATTAGTACGGGTTTCTGGAAGGAGGGTGTGGGGGAGGAAAGGAGGAAGGACAGGTTAGGATTAAGGAGCGGTGAAGGTTATCATTTTAGTATGGATCTGGTTATTTTACAGGTCAAAAGAGGTTTCCAGATTAAAATGAGCTACAGTTGGTTAGAAAGAGAAAGATCTGAAGAAATCTTCCCAACCAGAAAATACCCAGTGTAAAAAGACGCCGAGGGAGGAATTGATAGGCAACTGAACAATGCTGAGGTTCGATTAAAAAGTTAATTAACAGGAAATTCCTAAGTGGGCAAACGTGAATTCATGATTCATACTAGGCTGAATGCAAGTCTTTGTAACAGCCTCAAAAGACGACTTTTCACCTTTCACTTTTCAACAAAGATAAAACTCAGACATTTCTGTTTCTCTCACCAGTTAATGTGTCTTTGCTTTTGTTTTTTGTCCTTGGTGCATTGCAGTTTTATGACAGCAAAAACTATGTAAGAGCCCAACAAGGGTCTGCTGTGGGAAGTTGGGAACTAGGGTCTACTGTGACTGGCTGACCAGATCTGGCCCAGAAAACAACAACCATGGACGTGTGGCACTTTACACATGCTCTACCTATAAGAACAAATCCAGGCGAGATAGCTCTGAACCTGCAAATCATTAAAAAACACTCTTATTTGGAAAGTGTGGATCCATGTGGATGCTGGAGGAATTTGGTTGTCCTGTGAAGCACAAGTTAGCTCATCTTCCCGAATAATGCTTTCCAGAAAGACAGATTACACAGCAGGATGCTCCTTAGGGAGTACAATAATTGCATTCCTGGGTGAAATCATGTAATAGAAGGTATACTGTATAATGTTACATACTGTATTTAGGCATGAGCTGCTTCCTGCTGAAATTTTCAATTTCTCCAATTTTGAATCTTTTGTAGCTTTTTTTGCCTAAATGAACCTCTTATCTCAGTTTCTTGCCGATTACTTGCATGAATAGTGGCTGCATCATCACCATTTACTAAAACTACGCAGTTGGAAAGTACGTCAGTCCACTAGGGTGCTTTTGAGAACTTTACACTTTTCTTCTGAGGTTATTGTTTCCCTGGTATAAATGATCTTATGTGTCCCAAAGAGACCTTTGACGTAAAGAATTAAACTCCTGTGAGGTATTATTACAGCAGAATAATTCACAAATGAATGATTCAAACAAGTGTCCATCCCCTTCAAATGCTTTTTTTGGGTCACCTTTTTGCATGTGTAAGAAAAACACAGCAAAAAGTGTTGATGACACATGTAAAGAAACACACAGGAATGAACTCCTGCCATGGCGACAACCATGCCAGCTGCTCGTGGAGCTGAAAACGGATCCATTTTGATGAGGAGTGAGAGGAAGGAGTAAATAAAAAATAAAAAACTTTCGCTCAATGACAACCTCAGCCTCTATGCTAACACCTACTGCACTTTGATCTTACCATGGACCTCCTGATGTGGGTCAGCCTGCTCTTGGCTTTGTTCTCTGCAAACTCCAGACTGCTGATGTCCTTCAGACGAGCCTTGTACTTGCTCATCTGCTCGTTGATGATCAGCTCCACACACCTGCGGACCAGAGAGCCATTTAAATTGGAAGCAAACAGAGCAGAGATGCTCTGGTACCCTATGATAGGCTTGGACACACTTGGATAAGGAGATGTTTGTTTTTCTTGAAAACCCCCTTTTCAAAATGTAAGAGGCTGAAGTTTTTTTTGTTGACATCAGCCCAAAGATGCAGTTACATTTAGATGTTATTAAGCTGTAATTACAGCAGTATACCAGGTTTCTGGCATTTAATGAATAATGACTGTAAAATTGCAGGGTCAGTTTGTGAACATACGCTGTGGTCTTGCTGATGTCTTGGACGCTCTGCAGTGGGTCAATGCTGTCGGGGCAGCGAAGGATGCAGGGAGCAAACACGATGGCGAGGGCGTTGGCTGACATCCTGTTTGTCTCCTCCTGCAGGGCAATCCTGTAACAGCATAATACTTTTAATCCTGATGTGCAATTCCCACTGAACACAGCTCTAATCCAGTGTGTCTGACGACTAGTGAAAATAATAATATATATAATAGGCCCTGAAACCTCTGCAGCTTTGACCTGATGCTCAAAAACATGATTCAGATCTTATTATAAAACCCTTTTTTCCAGGCACAAGCTGTTTGCCTGGTCATATTGATTCAAGTCATCACTCACCTGACCAGATGGAAGATGAGGCGCTCCAGTGTGCTGAGGTGTGTCCTGCTGAGCTGGTCGATCACAGAATACACTCCGTTGATCACCTCCCGCTTGTCTGGCTGACCTGAAAAGGCAGAAAAACACCACAGAGTTCAGGCAAACGCATTTTTTCAAGCTAACTCGGTCCTGGGCTGAAAACCAGCAAACAGACGGTAAAGAGCATAAGCATGAGTTTACCCATGGCTCTCAGGAACTCCTCGTAGAGTTCAAAGGTCATGAGAGGGCTTGGCAGGTCACGGAGCCACTGTTTGAGCACACTGGCAATAACGTGGATATTGTAGTCATCCAGATTCACGCTGCTGACATCTGAAAGAGCATGATTTCAGACAAGTTAACATGGTTTCTCTTTGATCTTTGGTCCAAATGATGCAGTAGTTCATACATGTAGTTTAAAAATCATTTAATAAACGGCCACGAAAACTGGCAGGATTCAAGTTTATTTTAGCTTTTAGTCCTCATTAAAAATTCCTTTTTTTCCATAACAGTGCCATCTGTCTCAGCTGTACTTTGTAATTAGTGATAATTAGTCACCAACTAAACCACATTTTTATGACAGTACACATTTTCACCCATAAAACCAGCTCATTAGGATGGCGACACGTACTTTTTAGGATCTTTATTTTCTCAATTTGACTTTCAGACTTGTTTCACACTTTTAAACGCCCCGGCAGGAATCCTGTAATATGTATTTGGAATGTGTGTCTCATTGATCTGTGAGTCAGCCTCACCCGTGTCCAGCCCCTGTCGGAGTTCTTTGATCTTATTGGTGGAGCCCGACTTCCTGTAGATGCCCTCTGTGTAGAGGCCGTGCATCTCGATGTAGTTGATGAGCTTCTCCACCAGCTGGGGTACGGTGCGCTCCTCGCTGGTCAGACGCGACAACTCCACGCCGAACTGCCGTGACGACAGCTCCGGGTCGTACTTGTTTGCAAACGTAAATAATGCTGCACATTAAACTGAACCACTGGCAGGCTGCACAGACCAGTGACCGTTACAGCTCGATGATGAAGGATGACGTAAACGTAAACTCCCATCTGCATTATACAGTAATATCTACCTAAAGCTGGTAAACATCTGTGTGTACTGATGACGCACGGGACTTTTTATTTATTATGACTTCCTTTCTTTCAGGGCTAAAATTCTTTCAGTAGGATTAATGGAGAAAAACTTGATACAAACTCCTTTAGTCATACTGTAACACATTCAGACGACATCAAACCACAAAATAAACCAAAAGGGCAAAAGGTGATTATTTTAGCTAATGATTATACTGCGCTGTGATTTCGATTGTTGGCTACATATTTTGAACGGCGGAGAGAACCCGTGTCATCTTAAAACAAGTGTCACATAAAAAAAGGAACTCCACCTACCTTCTTGCTGCACTTCGTGGTCATTTTGGAACAGCACTTCCTGTGGCAGGCGTAGCGACACACTGTAGACAAAACAAACGACAATCAGACGGGAGGCATTTCTACAAACTCCTCACAGTCACGACAGCGGCAGTCGGTGCTGTAGACATTTACCACCTCAAAGGCTAGGGCAAGCGTGGAGGCGGCAGAGAGCCGGGATGGGATGTCTGCTCTCAGAGAGTGCAGATGGAGCTCTGTAACTAGATCGAAGACGGACTCATGAAAGGAGAGGGAGGTTTAATCGAATTCTGCAGACACTCAGGCACGCAGGGAAAGTGTGTTAGTTTTTTGCGTATGTGTGTGTGTGTAAGGACTGCCATGTGAGTGGAAAGAAAAACTACACAGTTTTGAGTGTGAGTGGTGTGGTAAGTGAGTTAGGAGAACATTAGGATCTGCGGCTGGTGTGTATTTTTGTGTGTGTGTGTGTGTGTGTGTGTGTGTGTGTGTGTGTGTGTGTGTGTGTGTGTGTGTGTGTGTGTGTGTGTGTGTGTGAGAGAGAGAGAGAGAGAGAGAGAAAGATCCTGGGCAGACAGCTTAATGCTTGATTTTAAACTGACCAGCGGACAGCTGACAGTTACTGACAGAAAAACTAAAGCAACAGTGCTGAAAAGTGTCACCTCACTATGATTTTGCATTAAGATAACAGACGTTATGCACGTAGCTCTTATCCCTGCAGTTTTAAAGATAAAAATGCCTGCTGCACCTGTTTATATTTCACTTTAAGACCAGAAACATTGTGCAGTGGTTAGCACTGTTGCCTCCAAGCAAGCAGGTCCTGTGTTCAAATCTACCCACTCACTATCCACTATGTCCTGCTTTCTCCATGAGTCTGCATGAGCTCTCCCTGGATTTCCATCAACAGTCCAAAGATATACGTGTCAGGTTAGCTGGTGATGATAAATATGCCATATGTGTGAATGGCTGTCTGCCTCTGCTTTAGTCCTGCAATAAACTGGCGACCTGTCTAGGGTGGACCCCGCTCTCTACTGGAGCTGCTGCTCCTTCACATTGAGGTGTTTGGGTATCTGATAAGGATGACTCCTGCGCACTGGGAGAACAATCAGGGTAGACACAGGACATGCTGGAGAGGTTATGTCTCTCGGCCAGCTCAAGTACGTCTTAGCATTCCCTGAGAAGAGCTGGAGAAGGTGGATGGGTGGAAGGAGGTCTGGGTACCTCTTCTTAGACTGATGCCCCTGCAACCTTTACCCAGATAAGCATCACAAAAAAGGTGGATGGATGTGTATATGGGTGGATGGACTGTAGATAATTTAGATGTGATGTTTTATCTCCTCGAGGCCAACTAACAAACTGAGAACTCAACAGTCTTGTGAGCCACACTTTGTGACATTGCTCTAATAAACATAAGGCTCTAATAAGGATAATTTGGCACTGACACATGGCAACACTTCCTTCGTTATTTGGTCTTCATTTTTATTTTTGGAAGCTAAAACACTGTACCCCCACCATGCTGAAGGGTGTCTGGTTAGTTAACCTTTTTTCCCCAATGACAACCACAAAGTAGTTTTGAAAGCTGGAACAAAAAAATCCTACAGCACCTCCTGTGCCCTCCACATGAGGGCGGACCCAAGGAGCTTTTTTTAACTAAGCATAGCTGAGCCACAGAGGCTCGCTCTCGAGTCCCTACCCCAGGCCTGTCTCCAGGGTGGTATCCTGGTGACCTGTCCTGGGCAGGGTAAACTGGAGCTTTGACTTCAGTTCCTAAATGTGTGTTTTGGACAGATGTGTTCTGTGTGTAGTGCTTACGTTTGCAGACACAGGCTCGATCCATCATCCAGATGAGGGAGGAGCAGTACTCGCAGTAGGTGGGGATGCTGTACTGAGTGGACTTGAAAATGTGGCCGTTGTGTTCCTCCACCTGCAGGGGGCAGCAGACCTGCCAGTCAGCTCAGTTGACATATGAAGCAGAGACTGCATATAAAAGATGTCTGTATCTACTAGGGGTGCAACGATACTCGTATCGATATTGAACCGTTCGATACAGTGCTTTCGGTTCGGTACGCATATGTATTGAACAATACAAAATTTGTAATTTATTTTATCAACTTTCCTTCTGACGATGCTGTCTGTGTTGAGCGCTCAGTGAATCTGCGTTCGACTACTCCGCCTAGGCTGCACTGTCGAGCGCAGATCCACTGAGGTGCCTTCTTTTGGCGCACCGGCCGGTCATGACCGGCGGGGGAAAAGTCACTCGGGTCAGAACATGGGGTGCCACCATCATCCCACTTCTGACACCAATGTGGCGAGCTCAGACAAGGAGGAGACGGAGGTGTCGTTTGGTCTTGCTTCCCGTGAGCTAGCCAGGGAGCACAGCCGTTTATTGACATCTGCAGAAGAACACTGCCGCTAGCTAACTGCTCAGCGCGGCAACCGCACAGCAACAACAACAGCAGCACACAGGGCGCCCTCTGAACCCGGAAGGACACACCGTCGCAGCGAGAGGGCGTCACCCGTCACTATGGCAACATAAACAAAACATAACTGTACAAACAGAACCCCGAACAGCCCTGACCCGCTACAATATGCTGCTGAGAATATAGCCCAGAAGAAGCGTATAGTATTGCTTTTATTTTGGGAAGAGCCATTTCTCTGTAATAAACTCTCTTTTCCAAAGATGAGTGATTCCTCAATCAGATTTATTTTTTTAATTACTTTTGTTTCAGCAACATTAAATTTAAAAACTGTACTTTTGAGTTAAAATATATATTTATAAGTTTAATAAATGACAAATTAAAAAGGCATGAATATTTTTTTTGTATCGAAAAAATATTGAACCGTGACACCAAAGTATCGAACCGAACCGTGAATTTTGTGTATCGTTGCACCCCTAGTATCTACCACTCAGGTTTGTGAAGCCCTGTTTTAAATCTTTGCAGAACTGGTTGCAATTAGAGATGGACCGATCTGATATTACGTATCGGTATCGGTCCGATACTGACCTAAATTACTGGATCGGATATCGGAGAAAAATAAAAAATGTAATCCGATCCATTAAATATCACGAAAGCACCTCACAAAACTTGCAACACGCCGTAACTCACCTCAGAACGTTAGCACGTTGGAGCAGTATGCATCACGTGATAGAGCGGCTGTGGCATGCGGGACCTGTCGGTGGTCTGGATAGCATTTGGAGCTTCGCTAGCAACCTGGCATTTCATCTCCGACAAAGTTATCCCCGAGAGAAGTAAAGCAAGTGTGTAAGTCCATCTCTGAATGTTTGTAAAGCATTCCCACGTTGAGCTTAACGAGCGACTGCCTCTGCTCTCCGGCTGCTACTTCAATCGTGAAACTGCTAATGATCAGCTGATCGGCTTTTCTGTCGCGAGTCCGTCTCTCATTTGTTTTTGGTCCACTTTGCACCAGAAAGAGGAAACCAGCAGCTGAACAACAGCAGCACGTTTAAGGTTGATAAGCTGTTGTTACAATTTATTTAAATATTACTTTCTACACCAGGATCTTTTTCTACGTAGCTGACGCTGGTAACTGTGCAGGGGCGGATCTAGCAAAGTTTAGCCAGGGGGGCCGATAGGGCATTAACTGGGAAAGGGGGGCACAAAGACATACTTTTCTTTCTTATTCTCATTTAAAATGTCTAGCTTTTAATAAATAATTATCTGACACCCAAAGTTTTAATTTGATGTAAAATGAATAGAAATCAATTACTGTATATTGTGATTAAGTCTAATATATATACCCTAGTAAGCTATAGTACTTTTTCCTTTGGGAAGGTACCATCTGTGCAGTCTGCAATTTTGTTGAAGAAAGATGTTGAATCTATTTAATATTTCTTGAAAAATAATTGATTTCTGTGCATTTTCTTTCACACTGCATCAAATTAAGGTTGATTACGTCGATTAAGCATCATGAGGTGGAGCGTGAGGGGTGGTTCCCTATTTTTTATTTATTTATTTTTGTTGTTGCTGGGAGTTGGAACCCTATTAGTTAGGTTGCTTAATATTTACGCTAAGTACTCTTTAAAATACCAGAATAGGGAGGATGGTGTAGGTCTAAGTTTATTAGATTGATCAGTATTGCTGAACTATGAAATATTTTTTTTGTATACAGGTATAACAGAATAGCTTTAGTGTAGTTGTTGTTTTAAACTTGAGTATGAACTTGCAGACTTGCAAAATGCAGCAAGATATTTTAAAAAACAGTTTTGTTGATTAAAAAACATTATATCGGATTCATATCGGTATCGGCAGATATCTAAATTTATGATATTGGTATCGGTATCGGACATAAAAAAGTGGTATCGTGCCATCTCTAGTTGCAATATCTGCTTTTTATGATTGATGGTATGAAAGTAATTTTTTCTTTGAAACTAACAAACTCACAATATCAGTTTCCTTCTTCCTTGACTTCTTGCGTTCTCGTTTTGGAGCCTGAAAAAAGCAAACATGACAAAATTTGTTTTCTCTGTATTTCTTACCAGTAATGCCTTAAGATTAGCAATTTTATGATGTTATATCCTATGAAAGAATTTCTCTGTTATCATTTAATGAATTCATCCAGATGTTACTGGTCTTACCCTGCCGATGGTTCCCTCCATGGGCTTATACTCCGTCATGAATTCATCCAGGAACACCTTGAACGTGTTGACCCACACCTTCACGGGTGACTCGCTCCAGTCTCTCTGCTCCATACGCATCGTCTTCTCCAGGATGTGCTCAAACAATGCGTACAGATCCTTGTAACGGATGCTTTTACCATCATCCATCTGGTGGCGAGGAAAAAAGAAAGGAAAGGACGCAGAAAATGTAAATCTAGTTTAAGTGGCAGCATCTCGGTTTTTAAAATCTTCCTGGTCGTGTGACAGCAATGACAGAGTAAAAGAGGGTGTCAGACTCACAGCGAGGGCAGTGGAGTACGAGTTGAAGATGTTGATCCTGAATTCCTTCAGCGCTTTCTTAAAAACAACATCCACCATGGTGTCCTTTTTACCATCTTCAGAATCAAGATCGGCAATCTGAGGGAGCGAAGCACACCAAAATAATCTATATGGATCAATATGTGAATCGGAGTTTGGGGTGAACTGTTCCTTTAATTCTGTTTGATGTTTAATTTACACAGACAACCACATACGACACGCTGCATGAGAATTTAAACGTTACGTACTACGAGGTAACCCTTACAACTCTATGAACAGCGAAAACACACAAACACTGCTCTTTGTGTGAGTCAGTGAGGCGTGTGCGGCCTTTGCCCTCTCACCTTCTTCATGAGGAAGTCGTTCATGCTGCGATAGTCGTGGGCCGAGGTGAGGATGTGCAGCGCGTCATTCTGCCACTGGGCAGGTTCCAGAGCGATGCTGCTGATCTTCACGCTGCGACGTCTCTTCATTTTGGGAGACGGCTCCTTGTTCTCCTTACTGTCTCTGACCCCCCGAGATGAAGCCGCCTCCAAATCTGGACTGTGAGGAGGAGACGGGCCTTCTGCTACACAAAGACACCAAAGGTTTAGGCTTAATTCATCTAGGAATAAAGTACACAATTTTTTTGTTTTGTTTTCCATTAAAAACGACTATTCCTTATGCTATACTGTGCACTTCTACTCTTCACAAATTTATTACACCATGTCTCAAATTTACTGCCAGAACAAATTCATGCTTGCAGCTCTGATCCTGTTTTTATTCACTTGTGTGTACCGCACATGGGTGTGACCAGGATATTCTGGAAGTAGAGCTCCTCTTGGAAGTCTTTTTCAACATTTAACACAGCTGCTATTTATGGATCGGTCCTGTTCACTTGTGCCTGGTGATCTGTGTCAGAGGCCCATCTCTCTCTGCAGTCTTCTCTCATCAGATGGCAGATGGCCGTCCCTCCCCGAGCCTGGTTCAGATAGAGGTTTCTTCCTGTTAAAAGGAAGTTTTTCCTTCCCACTGTCGCCAAGTGCTTGCTCACAGCGCCATCCGATTGTTGGGGTTTTCTCTGTATTATTGTTGGGTCTTTATCTTACAACAGAAAGCACCTCGAGGTGACTTTTGTTAATGTGATTGCAACTGACTAAAAACGAGTGTGCTCCTGGTTGCTCTGCCTTTAAGCTTTGAAACTCTTGAACTGCTGAGACACAGCTCTCTCATCACCAGCAATGATCCTTCATATTAAACCTGCTGTTCTCTGCATATCCACATCCATGAAGAAATCACAAAGCAAGAGGAAGATCCAGAAAGCGATCTAGAAACAGCAGCAATGCTGAGGCTGTCCAGAGCTAATCAGGTGACGTATTTCATTTTTATTTACAGTTCAGAGATAATTGTGAGCACATCTAGCGTTTGCGTGCTTATAAATCTGCTCAGAGGCTGTATGTGGCATGCTGAATAGCTTTTATTTTTACCATGTGTTTCTCCAACTTCACTCATGCTGGCCTGCTTCTCCCTTGACAGTTTTTTCTCACTGTGTTTCGTTTTACTCCAGAATCGCATCTTCCCTCTCATCCTGCTGAAAAAACAAAACAAAACAAAAAACTTCAACATCTAGTATAAAAAGTAAGATGTGACAAGAGAAAGTTGAGGAAGATCTACCTTCCATCTTGACTGGAGGTTTTCCTGAGGATCTCCATCTTGCCCAAGTCCCCTGATGACATGGTCTTATGGATTTTCTTCTGGTCTTTGTGAGACGACTGGAGAGAAAGATACAGTGAGTGAGAAAGACCACAAAACATATTTATAATCTGTCAGCTGACACGACTGTGACATGTTTTGATTAAGAATTCTGCAGAGTTTTATGGTTTTAGCAGAGTTTATTTGCAAAACTACAACTACTAAATTACTACTTCGAATAAATAAATGATCACATTAACTTCATGTGAAGAAACTGAAAAAATCGGCACCATAAACATGCACAGGCCTGATAATGAGAGTGTGTGATAGGCAAACAGAAGTCATATGTGTTAGACTGTGTAGGAAAATCTCATTGTTAGTGAGAAGTTACTCTGGTCCAGCTTTAATTGGCTCCAGCATGCAGGAGCAGTGCCGTGCAGTGCAATACGAGATGTTTTGTTTCAAGGACGGGTCAAGTTTGGGAGGTCAGAATATGAGAGAACAACGTCTTTGACCACATCACACGAGTCAAACGAGTTTGCGCTGGGACAGTCTGCGTTCAGTGCTGTAAAAGAAGAATATCTAAATAAACTCATTCTGAGTTTTAGCATTTTATTTTTCCTTCATGACAGATGCAAAACTGTGAGCAGTTTGGTCTAAGAGGATTTGTAATTTAACATGGTGAGGGGGACAACCACAGGTAGATAAGCTGAGGCTTCACCTATCATGTTGAATTTTCATTCACAGATAACACTGAGCTTGTTTTTTACATCTTCTATTATTGTGAACCTATTGTGCTCAGTTTTAGCTCCACACTGTTACACATACCGTTTTCTCTAGCCAAGCTCCATTCTGTAGTCTTGCCCTTGCTGTAGGTCATTAGTTCAGTGTTTGACCTACGCATCTTTCTTTTGATTGGCTTACGCTCACAGACAAAAGGTTTAAATGGCAGGTGGGTGTGGCTTCTGTGCTGAGATGACCATATTAGAGATGATATTATCCTCTGTAATACGTCTGAGATGGAGGGTTTAGAGCAGTCTGAAGCTCACGCTTTAGGCTTGCAGGGATTACTTGATCTGTGGACATGTTTAATATGAGCTTCCTTCATTGTTTCATTACATATTCAGGGCTGGAGCTACACACCGACTCAAATAGCTGCTTGTTAAAACCACAGTGTGCTTCCATCACGTCACAAAGCAGAAATTCTCTCTTTAACATCAAAGTGAGCTCACTGCACTCAAACGACTTCCACAGTCGCCAGATCTCAATCCAACAGAGCACATCTGGAATGTGGTGCGACGGCATATTAGCATCATGAATATGCAGCACATTTATGCGTGACACTATCATGTCAAGATGGATCAAAATCTCCAGGAAGTGTTTCTAGCACCGTACTGAATCTGTGCCACGATGAATTCATCAGTTTAGAAGGCAAGGTAACTAATGACCAATGAGTATATATCACAGGAAATATAGGAAAGCATAATAGGTTCAGGTTACGAATAATTATGAGCTTTCAAAACTTGATGACTTTGCACTTCACTCTGTAAATCTGTAAATTTTGTATCTAATGAAACAATGCAAGCGAAGTGACCCTGTTGCATTTAGAACCTGTCTGAATAATTTAAGGATGATGACATTTTTGCAAAGCACATATTATCTGAATTAAACTAGCTGATAGAGCAAAGTGAAAACGGTAGTGTGGTCGAGAAGCTTGGACTTAGTTTCAAACTAGCAGCCACCAAAGCAGTGTGCAAGGCCATTCACAGCACCAAGTGACCTTTATCAGCACTGAGGAAAAACACAAACAGCGCTGCCATATTTAGCAGAGAAACATGTTTTTGGTCTGACAGCGTTGAAAAACTGAAAGTGGGGTTAGCAGTGTTAAAAGGCTCGTCCCCCTGTCGTGTGGCCAGATGCACATGAGAAGAAGGTAGAGAGGGGGACCGAAGTGGACAGGTTACTCGCACGGAGGTCAGGTGACCGCCGCAGACCCGGTATTTTACCATCTCGGAGTCACTGTGACAGTCAGCGTCGGGGTGGGAGTGTGGGGGAGACAGAGAGGGGGGCAGCGTGCAGGAGTGGGCAGGGATGTAGTATTCATCATCGTCATCCGACTGGGTCGCCCCCTCTGAGTTACAGCGAGTCAGGAAGTCGGAGCGCGTCCGGGACATTCGGGCTTTCTTTTTGGGGCCGGGGCGGCCCACCTGCTTCCAGGCAACCATAAGAATATATCAGCTGTGTGTGTATGTGTGTGTTTGTTGGCGTGCTTGTATTTACTTGTTTTGTGTCTTAAACTTGACTCAAAGTAAATAAAAATCTCAATCTTGAGTCTGAACTGAATGAGTAAAGATAACAATAATTACGATGTGCAAATGAAATTAAAGTGATGTGTAGAAGCTGCAGGCTCCTACCTCTCTGCTTCTGGATCCAGCAGACTTGGAATCATCTCTGAACATGGCGAGAGATCGTTCCTGGTTCACCAAATCCTTATCGGACCTGCATCAAATCACCACAGTTTAAAAGGTCCTACTTTGAGTTAACTGGTCTCTTTAAAAAGCGCTAATGAAGTCGACTTTTTTTTGTAATGAAGGAAAACTGGTGATACAGATTTGGGGAAATGAATCATTAGCCTTTAAACAGCACTGCAGGCTTGCAGCTGTTCATATTGCACTTTCAAAATAAAATGACTCGGATTAAGTGAGTTGATTTTTGGCATCTTCTTTAAGCAATTCTTCTTAAGCATCTTCTTTTGGCCATCACAATATTTAAGGGTTATGTTCACCAGCTCCAAGGGATGAAACTGTGCACCTATCTGGCCCAGGTTGTTCTATTGACACCATATGAAGACCTAGCTTAACACAACTGTGCAACTATCCACTGGGACTATTCACTCTACACGCCTCCTGCTTGTCCTGGCTAACTCAAAAAGATTCTCCCTTCCAGCAGATAAAGACCCCTCCACCCCCTCCATGGAATAGACCACGAGGTAAACAGTTTGCTTTGAGGAGTTTTCTTCCATTCAATCGAAACAGAAGAGGCACTGCAGGTGTGTTCATGGCGTTCCATTTAAATAGCTTCAGTGCACTCTGGAGAGGCAAATATACGCCTCGGCCCTGCTAAACAAACACAAAAGCACAGTTTACTTACTTGGAGAACGGCAGCTTGCGCCTGGGTGGGGAGAACACAGTACTAGAGGGTTTCTCCACCATGTTCACAATCACAGTCTGGGCGTTGCTCTTCTTCTGGGCCTTTGGAGGTTTGGTGTCCAGGACCGGGCTGGGGGCCTCCTTTGCTGACCTAATCGTCTTCCTCTCCTGCAGAGTGGGGAGTACGGCAGGAACACTGCATGTGGGCTTCAGGGCAATTTTGATGTCCATCTCTGCGGAACAAATCCCTGGACCTTCCTGACTCTCTCCACGAGTGAAGGGAGCCTTTGAAGACTTACCGACCACAAATATGTCTCTCTTGGCTTGGGTGGAAACGCCGAGAGGCTGCTCCCTGTCTGATGCTATCTCAAGGCCTGCAATAGGGGTCATTTGGGCATTGGGTGCTCCTGTTTGAGAAGCTCTTTCTAGAGTTTGGGCTGCCAGCAGCTCTCCCTCTTCCAAAGGACTCTCTTTCTGCATACTGATCAACACCACTACAGGCCTTCGAGACGTGGACTCCCTTCTTTCTCTGTAAGAACTGCTGGGGCTTTCAGATTTTGGTTCATGAGCTGGACTTTGGTCAGAAGCAATATAAAAAGTTGCCCTCGGGGCCTCCACTTTGTTTGGCAACTCAGTCACAGGCTTTTCATTATAGTTGGAATCTCTCAGCCCCTGCTGAAGTTGAATATCCAGCGTCTTGGGCTGTTCCTGAAGTACACTGAGCTGAGAACTATATCCTCCGGAGCCTTCAGTTTCCATGTCTTCCACACTGAGAACTTCAAAACTTCCTTGACTAGCCGGGGACCCTTGGGGTGAATGTCTGTGATGCTCATCCTGTTGAGAGCTGCTGCTGCTGTTTGGGACCGGGTCTTCTGGCAGCGAACCCCCCAAGCTGGTACTTCGGACTTTAAGAAGCTCCAGGCTGAACTGTGCCTGCTCCAGCTCTCTCATTCGTCTGCTCTCTCGTTTCGACCGGTTCTTATGGCTGCTCTCGTCTGTGCTCCTGCTTCGCTCCAAGTCATCTTCTTTTTCCATCTCTGCTCCATAAAGTGAAACAGACTTAGAGTCTTCGGGGAGCTGTGCAGAGATGTCCTGGCCATAACTCTCCAGTCCGGATGAGGCGGGCTCTCTTCTTCCTGCCTCCATCGCTGCTGACAGACTTGTTTGTTCACCAAGTCTCTCGTGCTGCTCCTTGAAGTCTCTAAACCTGGAAACAGTAATAGTGAGGAAACAGAAGCCTATTATCCACATAGGCACCACCATGATTTTACTTCCTGTGCCAAAAACTTGGGTTTCTACACATTTTCACATAAAACACCACTTGGTGGCAGCAGATACAACTGTGAATCCTAGACTGTGCATACAGACAGATAGCGCAGGTGTCCCTTTGGATTGTTTGAAGTGTGTTCGAGTTCAACACTGTTTTGTTTTTTTTAAACCAGCAATAAGGTCTCCAAAGTAGCCCTGGTTAGAATTCCTGTGTAAATCTCATTGGCTGCATTTTGTTTAAATGCAACAATGTTAATGTGTCAGTGCATCAGTCCAACTATACAAATAAACACGCTGTATTTAAAAGACACTAATCAGTTGATTCAAACTACCTACAAGCTCAACTCCTTCACTCACCTGAGTCGAGCGAGGTATCCTCTGCTCCTCGCCTGTAACTGTATCATCGCTGCGTGCGTTCTGTGGTAACGCCTCCTCTCCCTGGATCCCTTCCAGGCTGTCTGAATTGCAGTAGCTGCCAGAGCCCTCCGATGGCAGCAGTTTTTCCAGCTCCTCTGTATGACGATCGCTGAATCCCGCCAGTGCAGGAACTTTCTCCTCTCTCTGTAACCCCTCCAAGCCGCCTGCAGACACAACGCCGCTCCCTCCTCAACGCTCAGGTCAATGGTGGACTGCCTGAAGAGGCAGAAACGCCACCATCGCTGAAAGAGAAAGAAAAGCACGGTGAGACAAAATAGATGTGAGGGAAAAAAGTCAGGCTGGGGATCCTTGAATATGTTGAGCTAAGCTTTGAATATTTTTTTAAAAGAAAAAGATGCTCATCCCCCTTTGGGACCACCTAAAATATGTGCATATCTGTGAGGCTAAACTGACGCAGTTTATGTAAGAGATGTATGAAATTTGACGCCTGTTATTCATTCACTATGTCAAATCAATATGATGCAGTATGACTGACACCGCAGGAATGTTTGATTCAGAAAACTCCTCACGTTATTTTGATTAAGCCCAACTCCAAAACTTGAACTGTAATCTTGGAAGGCCCACGCAGAAATGCAACCAACAAGCACAGAATAAAAATCCCACATGTGACAGTTTATGTTTCGATGCTCTGATATTCTCTCGTAAAAGTTATCTGTGCCTGAATGGATCCTGCTCTGGAATGACCTGGTGTGTTTTCTTTCAGTCTCATGAGGATTTGGACAGCTTCTCTCCAAGAACTCTTCCAGAAAAAACAGAAAGAGCAAATTTGTTGTCTTTCATCCTCTCTCTACCACTTAGTGCTGCATCGTTTTTTCCACAGTATTTACTCTGTAGCACACGTGTTATTTCTTTCTTATAACTCATTAAAAATGTAACATATTCAGTCATGATTTAATACAGTAGCTTTATACTTAATTTCATACAATTTTATTCGTATAGCACCAAATCACCAAAAACCTATCAAAAGCTTTCATGGCTTTTGCTTCCACTAGATCGATCGTGCTCACCAAAGTAAGCTAAATAGCAACTGACTTTGGCCTTTTAGATGAAAACACACTGCTCTGGATTTATAACAAGACAAATGAAAGCTGAATACACTCAGGCAAAGGCGGTGCCTGACTCAGGACATCCACTGGAGCATTATCTGGTATATGGATGCAATCGCATTAACATGGATTTTGTGTTAGAGACTTTGCTAGTTAAAGACCAAGAAGACAAATATCATACTTTATATCCCAACGCAGCATCATTGAAGGTCAGAGCTCTCCTGTGAGGACACAAGTGCTTATCATCTCAAAAGGAGAGACTATGTTTTAAGAACCATGACACTTAAAGAGTTAATACACAGCTATTAATCATCTAATGCTTAAACAGTCCCAGACTGGATTAGTGATACCCTTCGAGCATTAAGGAGAACAGAGGAACAAAGCTATAGAATTGGACCACTTCTTAGGCCCATCCCATCACAGCGTCTCACCTGAATGGTGCACGCAGCTCGTCTCATGTTGACAAAGTGCTTCCTCTCCAGAACTGCCCTGAAGCGGCGCTGCAGCATGACGATTCTCCGCAGGACCTCCTGGTGCAGGAGGGTCTGAAGACGCTGGCGCTCGGCCTCGCGCAGGAACACCTGCATCATACAGAAACATTAGGTAAAGTGAAGTTGCTGAAGTCCACTGCATGGGACATTTTAAAAAAACATATAGAGAGAAGGACAGTCCATTTATAATTTCCAGAATTCGTACCATGGTGCTGCCCACTTGGTACCCAGCAGGGGACAGGTGGATCCGTCTGAAGAACTCCCTGACGCCCGACTTTGTGGGGCTAGTGCCCCGAGGCAGCAGCACATGGAAGTGATGCACAAAGTCCTGAAAAAAGGATTTTTGTATGTTCATTTTCTGGTGATTCATTTTGTGATGAAAATACAACATTAAAAACGTGTTTTGTTACATGAAGACAGAGTTCTGGTTAAGATTAAATACAGCAAGGAAATCTAAACATCATGACAAATGTTATTTTCTCAATAAAGTAAAACATCTTTTAAGCAACATAGTGATAACATGGCTTTGGCTGTGGATCTGCAGCGCAGTTGCGTTAGGAGGGGATTACCTGAAAGGTGTACTTGCTGCTGTAACCTGATTGTCTGATCCGGACGGTTTCCAGCATACCTGTGTACCTCAGCTGTCTGAGCACCAGACTGTCGTTGAAGCGCAGCGGCAGCTAAGTGGGACAGAAAAACAACAGGAGCGCTTAAACACAATCCAGCAGTCGGTCACTAAGAGGAGTGGAGGCTATTCTGCAGGAGCGATCACCTTCTCAGCGTTGGAGCGAATGCACTTGACAAAGTACGGCTCCGACTGATCCAGAGTCTCCATCAGCTTATTGAGCGACGCCTGCACACACAAACTGAAATGATCACACTTTTGCTCTTTGTTGTTACTGATGCTGCTGCACGTGCTCGTGCTGCCGTCTGCTGTGTCACCAGTGTTGTTGTAATTCTTTGAGTGCTCCAGCAGAGGGAGAAAGCGGCACTGACCTGGAACTGAGCGCTGATGCTGGGAGGCTTCTTCTTCTTGTGCAGATGAAGCAGAGACTTGGTGATGCGGTCGTGGAGCGTCACGCTGCTCAGGTAGCGCAGAGACTTAATGTCCAGCAAGTGCTGCGCACAAAAACCCGGATCATTTACAAACCTGTGTATCACTGAAGTGAATGAACACCTACTAAGTTTTGCGTAGTGTCAGGTCAGCGTCTTACCTTGGGAAGAGTTGGTTTAGTTTTGCAGTTTTTGTTTCTCCTGAACATGAGAAATTATAATTAGCAGATATTATCAGCAGACTCAACAGCTATTAACATCTTTTATTTCCTCTGTATTAGTGCTGATACGCTCTCTTATCCCTTCTTACAATCCAGCCTTACAGGCCTTACAGTATGCTGGGGGAAAGCGCCTTAAAAACCATTGCTTTAAAGACAGCCTATTATACTTGTCTGTATTTTTTGCCGGCTATACTCTATACTGTTACAGTGACATTATATTAAACATGCCAAAGTTTTGATTCATGAAGTCTGTGTGTGTGGATAATCCCTGTGACTCACAGTCTGCTCAAAACGGCTGCTTTTAGACAGCTATTTCCTTCCTTGGCTCTGTATGATGTTAATGACTGCAGATAGCCCTCAAATGGGCACGAAGATCTGGCTGTCAGCACCAGAAGCCTGACACATCTGCCGTTTAAACCTCCAGTTTACAACTGGGGAAGCCAATCAGAAGATTCAGACAGCGTATGAACAGCACCAAGTTAGAGTGTAAGATATCCAAGGAGTTTTTAAAACTGTGACTGACGCAAAGCTACTTTAGTAGAGTCCAAGAATAAAATTAGTTAGCAGGAAATGAGCAGAATAGGCTCCATTTAAAGCGTATCACTACTAATATTAGACCAACAGGGGCGGGCGAAGCTCAGGAAGTAGAGTGGATTGTCTACTAATTGGAAGGTCAATGGTTTTAAATTGCTCCTGATGTATTGTGTGAGTGTGTGGGTGATAGATAAAAGAGCTTGAAGTGCACAGAACAAAGCACTGTATGATTGCGTGTGCATGGGTGAATGCATGCTTGCAGGGTAAAAGCGCTTCGAGTGCTCAGCGTGATATACTGGATTGAGAATTATCAAAAACAAACAAGCAAACAAAAAGACTACTGTGACTTTGTGATATGTCACTCACATTAGAATTCCCTGAGCTCTCTCTAGGAGCTTGCTGTTGTTCGAATTGAGGAAGATCCCATCTTCTTCCAGCGCGGGGCTTCCCATTGAAGAGAGGCGACCCGACCTGGAGGTGCGACCATTACATCCAACGCTGTAGCCATCCCTACAGGGAGGGAGGAAGAGTGAAGATCAGCACAGAGGCATTTTATTTAATACTAATAATACACACTCGAACTTACCAGCTGGCCTTCTCATTGAGGGCGTTGGTGCCTTGAAGATCTGACAAGGGGGTGCGGGGATTCTTCCTGGTTATACCTGGATAGGAAGTGGTGAAGGGAGGAAAAGGAAAGGAAATACAAAAAGGAGTCAAAGGTCACAGGGTTTATCAACACCTACATCTCACTCACCCCGTGTTTGAAGCCACAGCATTAAGATCCAGCGCTTAAGGGTCTCCACTAATCCCCTAACTCCAACTCTCTACCGTTCTTCGTTTTCACTGCTCTAACACACTTCTTCTTTATACATGACAAACAACTATCTTCAGGGCAGTATCTCTGTCCCATTTGGACTCTATTAGAGTGGCTTTGCTATCTGAAACAAGCTATTTTAGCCTTCTTCTGATTGGCTGCCCTAAACAGCAGGTGCAAAAGAAAATTGCCCAGATTACCCGTAATTTGGGCATTACAGATATTATCTTAACAAGGCTCTTTCAAAGCAAAATATAAACATTACAGTATATGACTGTTTTCACAGGCTTACTTGTAGTAACCATGACTAGTACACAGATGTCGAGGTGCAAAATCATCAGACTTTCTCTTTTACAGGAAAAAATAAAGACTTGAGAAATTCTCTTGGGAATTTCCTTTGAAATGAGTTGCATTGCTGGAAAGCTGCTAAATCCCACTTCTGCAAAGTGCTGCTTTACAACATTAGGATACATGACATGACTTGAAGTATGCAAAAACACACTCAGGCACACAAATGTGATTATCAGTGCTGAAAGGAGTGATAAAGGACGGCCAGAAAAACCGTGGGTGTCATTAAACCCTTCTGGTCTACAGAGACCTGATTCATTTGTCCGATCACTCATGCGTGGTTTTTGGTTATGAGCTTTGCTCCTAGGCTGAGTCAATCTGCCCAGAGCTCAGAGTGACCCACATACCTGATTTCTTATTAATGGCTGCAACAGAACCAGTTTACCGGGCCTCAAAACCACAAGCCACCCATTATGATCTATACAGCACAGGATTCATTCCTTTCATTAGGCCGAGCTATGTGCCTTCTTAACTCACAAGGAATCAATCCATTTAAAAACCTCTTTCACAAGGATCACCTTCCAAACTCTACTTAGATATGAATCATAACAATTCAATATAGTACCATTTAATACATAAGTGAAGATAAAACACATTAAACCTCAAAAATTACATCAATTTTCAAAAGAATGCCTCTCATATTCTTAGCAAATTGAATTTAAATGATCAATACCAAAAAATATTGCACGCTCAAATAAGTGCTGACCTTTCAGTTTTACAGAGGGTCCCTATTATTCTGGCTTCAAATTTATTGAAATATTGACCCTGCAAACCTATCTTTAAAATCTGACAAAACAAATCCACATATGAGGACAAGCGAAATCCCACATCCTTATTATTTATAAGGATAACACTCATCATACGAACGTGAAGGGTGCAATATGCAAGATTATATATGCAAGAAATATAGCTTTGTGTCAAAGACATCTGTGTTGTATATCTACTGAAGTTGGGATAGTATTCAGCTAGGACCAGCTGTACCTTTCCGTAATACCAATTTATAGCTCAAGAGGAGCTACTGACTCATCCTAGTGTCCAGTCTGTCGAACTAACACGAAAAGAAGAAGCAGCGCTCCCCAGAGATTGTTTTTCACTTTTATACAGTCTATATACAAAGCAGGCAGTCAATAAATGAAACAAAAACATGATGACTGCAGATCCTGGGAACCAGCAGTAATGTGTGACCTGCCTTGGATTGCGTTGAATCCATGCAAAGCCTACCAGGTTGCCTATGCAGGCAGCTGACGTTGTTGCCAGCTTTTATACTTTTGCATGACACAGTGTACTGGTGTAAATCCCAGCGTGTAGGTGATAGCATGTACAAAACTCCTGCTAAACTGCTAAGACTAGCCAGACTCTCAAACTAATGTGTTTGTAAGTGCTACACTTTTTAGTGACATTCAACACATAATTTGTTTATGTATTGTTTTTGGGAGATTTTCTTTCTCTTAGACTAGTCGACTTGCCTAAATACTTTCTGCTATTTAAAAAACTAGCGTCCAAAGATTAGCATGGTAGGCTAGTTGGCGATTCTAAATCAGTTGTAGGTATGAGAAATATAAAGTGCTTTAGGTGTATAGACAGGGGTGCACATAAGTGGTCCACAGGTGCGCATTTGCTGTCAAAATAAAAGACGTGCACCAGATAAAAAGTTGCAACGCGCGTTTGCGTCCATATAAAAAGCACTGTTTTTGTCCGCTAGAGTCGGATTTTCATGGCATATTCTGCACCACATCTCTATGTGTTCATCATTTGTTTGAAGCCAGCTCACCTCCTGCAACTACTTTTCCGAGAATACACGCTTCTTTTGTGGTTCGGACTCCTTCTGACATTTCTTTGGAGGTGGAGGAGGACCAAAGTAATTGCTTAAAGGAGCTTCTTCGACATCTTTAAGAGTTCTAAACAAATGTCTGTCCTCCTGAAAATCTTATGTACGCAAACACGCGTTGCAACTTCATATCTGGTGCACGTCTTTTATTTTGACAGCGAATGCGCACCTGCGGACCACTTATGTGCACCCCTGTGTATAGACTGACCTGCCGTATGAACATATGGTTCATTATAGTTGATTTGTAGTTTTAAGTGCCTTGAGTGGTCAGTTAGACTAGAGTGCTACAAAACTGTGTGTAGGCTGCACTTTTAGCCTAGCATCGCTTACACCCGCAGCAAGCCTAGTTTGCCTTTCAAGTCAGTCATGGAGGTTGGTTGTTGACTGATGATATAACAATTATTGGCAAGTGAAACAAAAGAAAGCCACACTAAGAAACAAAAGTAACACTGCCACTTCTAGGCTAAACTGTTTCACATATTCCACCTTTGCAAAACAAAAAATCATAAGTAAGGTGAGGAATAGAGAAAAACACAAATAACTAATACAAACTGTTATTTCAGTTTGATCAGTCTCAATTTTTGGTTAATAATCCATAAAACATGAAACATGTATGAACAAAATACTGCAACAATCCATGACAATCCTTTTGCAGCACAAAACCGTATCCATGGTGAAATCACAGTGTGTGGGACTGAACTGAGGCTGCACACAAGTCTCTCCAACTTTCTTCCCACCGTCTATTAGTATGAATGTGTGCAGGAAACTCCGGTTACTTACTGTATTTCTCATCTTTGCATCTTTGAAGGATCTCGAGGCTCCGCTGGTGAACAGGGTGGTGAAGAAAACTGAAGCTGTCAACGGTTTTAACAACAGCACAGGGAACTGCTGCATCATTCCCTAAACCAGAGAGAGGGAGAGAAAATATGACAGTAAAGTCCAGTCAAGCATCTATCAGGAATATTAAACATAATAATGGTTATACTGTGAGTGGATTAAGTCACTAAGCTCTTTGGAGTTTGGAGGTTAGATCTACACAGAGAGTAGATAAGCTGGGAATAATGAACCAACTCCATCACAACAACCTACTGTCATTCAAAACCATGAGTCAAATGCTTATGAATGCCGACTATTGATTTTTAATACTGAAGGTTTGACGTAGTTCCTCTGGTGCCCACTGTAGTGGTACCGAATCTGTCCTCACAGAATCTATAAAAGATTGAAAACCTTGCTAAACTTCCTAAAGCGAACAAAAGGCAAAGCAAAATTTTCAATTGTGGAAGTTTGTAGCCGAGCTCCTGTTCAACCATGAGCACACCCCCCTGCACTTTTTACATAGCCTGGCTACTTGAGTCCCGACTGAAGACAGAAAGTTTATTATGATAAGGTAAATACACCAACTAACCATGTACAAATATTTAAAAAGGCCCACATCTTAACAATCAATCATTTTTCTGTAGCTCCTACTGTCAGCTTGGTTAATAATATATGCACAGTTTAGCTTATGGAAAACAATACTACACACCTGTATACTTAATATATTTGAATGTATAGCTAGTCACTGTTATCCTCATTTTGGACAAAGAAATGTTATCAAATAGTAATCTGAGACAAACTCCGAAAGTTTCTGTAAATATAATTTCTTCTGAAAATGAATGCAGAAAACACCATAAAAGTATCTGTAGCACCTGCAGGTAAGTTAGTCTTTCGTAACAACTATAGGGGGAGAGAGTGCTTTTACTTCAAGTCTTCATACCATAATTACCTGACATCTAACATGGCTTGCTGTGCTGTTATTTGTACACACAGCCCAGCCAACAGTTTTGGATTATGAAATAGTGTTTTTGGAAGGTTTCCATGTCTGTACACTGCACCCATAAGTTTTCAGATGCAGCTTGCTAAACCAAGCTTTCCAGTGTTAGCTAACAGCTTTAACAGTCTACTCTCTCACCCATGTGTGGTCACATTTAGCATAAAAAAGTTTTTTATTTTTTTTTAAAGAAGTTGTGGCTGCAACAGCCATCTTTTATATACAGTCTATTATGGCAGAACATTTTTTTTCCTGGCCTTTAACTTTAACGGTTTACTGCATATACTGAACCTGCAGGGTGTTCTTCACCTGTTTTTTTGTGGGTGTGTCTGCGTCCAGCCTCCCTGAACGCCACATGAGCTCTGAAGTAAGCGCGGAGCACGGCCCAGCGAAAGGTCGCCACGGGGTCGATTCCCATCAGGCCGCAGATGAAGGCGTTCTTGCTGCTCTTGAGCAAGGCCACAATGTCGGGACGCATGTGGTCAGTGTTCTTCTCCCTGAAGTCCTGGATGAAGGAAAGACGTGTTTTCAAAACTGAGTAACAGCCTATTTCTTTCATTTAAAGAAGAACGTTAGGCAACCTTTGTAGGACTAAAGCATGAAAGCACAAAGCTGAAGTATTACAACAAACAAGGACCTTAGTTATTGCTGTGGCTGCGATTTTATTTCTTGTTTGTAAAGCTGTGGAAAGGCACTTGGCAGCAGAGTTTGCAACTATTTATGGGCAAATGTTTCACCTCTTTTCTTTACTCAGTTGTGTGGATAGAGTTAAATAGCTTGCATGATAGCGCCATCGATTTTCATCTAAGACTTGGCAAGAATGCAAATACATATTAGTATCTAAAATGTCAAAATATTGCTTTAATCTTCAAAGCCATAATTAAAATGAAGCAGTTTTACAGCCTGTAAATATGTACTTAATTCACGGTTGTTGTCATGCACCTTTCGCTTCACATTAAGCACGAGGTGAGGAAAAATCTTCTCACACATCCATACGAGTGGAGAAACACATGCCCCACGCCCTCTGCCCCATCTGTCTGTAAGGAATGAAATATTCCAACTTGAAGTGGTGCTATCATA
This sequence comes from Maylandia zebra, assembly GCF_041146795.1. Classification (NCBI taxonomy): domain Eukaryota; kingdom Metazoa; phylum Chordata; class Actinopteri; order Cichliformes; family Cichlidae; genus Maylandia; species Maylandia zebra. The sequence continues at coordinate 22,951,174 of NC_135173.1, read as the reverse complement.
ACAAAGCTTGAACTATAAACCCTTCTCTGTCCATATGAAACAAATCAGCTGTGCGCTCGCTGCCGAGCCAACGTCAGGCACATTTCACGTCTGCGGCTCTCGCTGCACGGTTTGCACCAAACGACTCACTGGCTCTGAGCAAATATAAGATATTTTTCCACAGCTGAGATAACCAGCTGTTATGGATTTATATTATACAGTGAAACAACAATACGCTCGATCCAGTCCAGCACATGTGCTTCTTATCAAAACGCAGCTGGGAAACGAGCAGAGAATTAGATCTAACTGCAAAAATAGGTCGACAGAACAAGCAGATCTGCGGCAGGGTTTCAGGATCCATAAAGACTCGAGTGAAGTGAAACAGCTCAGACTATCAAAATCTCAATTTGATGCAAACGAAAGGTAGAAAAGTGGATGTCAGATTCCGAACTGTAGTTCCTGGCTTCATCAGTAAATTGATGTTATCACTGGAGACATGTCTCCTAACACTTTATTTAAAATGAAGTCCGCAGCAAAATTAACAGATATCAGTGGAAAAAAAATCTCTTTTTTTCACGTAACTGTTTGTGCCAGCGTGCTCGGTTTAATGCCTAATTTTGGGTTCATTCGCAGCTATTAGCAGGTGGGGCCGTTCTGTAAATCCAGGGCAGCAACAGAGCAAACGGTACATAAATCCTGGATTACTGTTACAGTTGGCTGCCCTGAGATTATAAGCAATTACCAACACGTGCAGGGTCGGGGACACGGTGAAACTACAACGCTGAGGCTAGGATGATCATCGGTGGTGACGTGCTACTGTAAAAAGCAGATCAGATCTTTTGCATGACAGCAGAGACTCGTCTTACCTTGACTCCGTACTTGACTTTCCCAGCGTAGTGTCTGATGATGAAGGCAGGCTCCATGACAGTGGGGAACTCGATGTAGCTGTTTCCTTCATGCTGACGCTTGAACTTGTCCAGCAAGGTCTGATTGGAAGCTTGAGGGAAACTGCAAAGACATTGATTTCATCAGGCTCGCATTCAAAGTCTCTAAAGACCAAAGTGGACACACTTTGGTCTTTAGAGACTTTTTATCTTCTGATTATTTCAGGAAAATAAAAAATAAGTTACAAACATTACCACCACCTGCCACATTTTTCCCACACATCTGCTTTCCTGCACTTCTCAAGCGCTCATCCCATTCCTCTAACCCCAAGAGATTAAAACTCCCTGTCACATATTTAATCCCATGATTTAAATTTAACCACAAGGGTGCTTACGAGGCCTCCACTTGCACATTCTTCTTTGGTATTTTCACCTCTGCTTTATGGACATTTAAGCCATTAACTACTAACCTCTGCTGGCTGGATCAACATTCCTGGAGATGTTTCATATCACCTCTCCTCCCTGCACCTCCAGACCGCCCTGCCTACCCAGGTGGAGGTCCTGAAGTTTGATGCTGTTAAAGTCAAAATGAGCCCCCACACTCGTCTGATTCTGCAGTAACATAATCCATCTCTCCAGAGGCCCTGAAGGCTGCACTAGCTGTGAGTGATGAGATCTCCAAGAGACTTTCCTTCTTTTGCTATAGTCATTTAGCATGAAGCTCCTTCCTGCGGCAGCACAAACCCTGGGAGAGATCCTGTCTGCCTCATTTTTTTCTTCAGAGATCCCCCTTTGACCCTATTTCTTCAAAATTGCTTCCCCACACCCCAACACGCACACACGCTGTACGAACAAATACATACACGGCATTCGGTCCACTCCCAATGTTATTACATCCAGATGAAGCAGCTACGCTAAGTGGCAGGTAAGATGACAGCTAACATAGATAAATATGGTTCCAAAGATGCACCGCCTGGTGTGTTTTTCTATGCGAGGGGGCTGGGGGAGCATTTGATTTGATTTATGAAGAAGAAAGATGCCGAGACAGAGAGCTGACCCGCAGTACAATGTTTCACCATAGGAAAGGCAGAGAAAAAGCACAACCTGTTACAGTAAAAGTGGGGGAGGAATCAGTATATCTTTGGTTAAACCCTGGTACGAGTCCCAGTGTTGGTATCGATCAGGCTAATGAATGAAAAGCCTGCAGAGGGAGCAATCAGTCTCTTCAGTTTAACAGATGCACGAAAGTAGTTTCCGTGTAGCGTGACCATCATTGATGAAGCACACTGCAAGGGGACAAAGTTTAAAAGCAAGAACCAAACTGCAAGCAATAAAAGACCTATCTATACTCTGCTCTTCAACTGGTTTCACCAATAATCAGCTACATTTATATCCTCTCCTCATGTTTAGTGAAAATCCCAATAATCAGACAACCCATTTGAATAAGCACTTGGCAACAGTGGGAAGGAAAAACTCCCTTTTAACAGGAAAAGAAACAGGAAGAAACTATCTAACGCAACTGGTTAAGTGTGAGGGGAGGGAGACAGGACAAAAGACACACAGATTAATGATAACCAATGATTAAAAGCAGAGTTGTGTATAAACACAAAGAGAGCAAAAGCAGGTGAGTAAAATAGAAACACTCATGGGAAGCCCCCAGCAGCCAAGGGTCTATTGCAGTATAACTAAGGCTACGTCTACACTAGCCCGGATAAATTTGAAAACTGTGTTTTTGTCTGAAAACGCTCTGTGTCCACACTAGCGTTTTCAGTCGTTTTCACAGAGTTGTGCGTCCACATTGAAACAGACGAAAACGCTTATGTTCCAGTACTGCGCATGCGTGAAACGCAAGAAGATTTGACCTGCCTCGTTTCTGTCTGCCGTTTATTTACTTTCCGGGTCTTTGAAACGTTGCGGCAAAATGTTGAGGAAAAGTTTTTTTAAATGGACTAACAATGAGGTGGAGTTGTTGCTGCGAGTAACACAAAGGTACAAAGTTGTAAAAGCGAGTGAGAATAAAATAATTTGAAGAAAAGCTATCTGGAGCATGTACAGACTGATATTAATCTTTAATAGGGCTGTCAAAATTAAGTGCAAACAAAACAACTGCTGTATAATGCCCTCCGCTATCTTAGTTTAATTGGTCACATGACTGCATCACATGACTAAAATGTGTCATCCGTTTCAAAACGTCTCCGAGTTCGCTGTCCACACTGCAACGCGAAAAACGGCCTTTTCAAATGTATCCGCTTTGGAGAGCTTTTTCAAAACGCTGTGTTTTCCTTTACCGAAAACGCCGTCTCAGTGTGGACCAGAGGCCAAAATGGAGAGAAAAAGATGTGTTTTCAAACGAAAACGTATTAGTGTGGACACGGACTGAGGAAGGGTCACCTGAAGCCTCCCTGAGAACCCATGCTCAGTTTTCAGGCCTCTGATTCCATTTTATAGTTGATAAAATACACCGTTTCCCTTATAACACATGGAGGAAACCAGCAGTTGTGCAATATCTTGCAGAAAATGGTTCGACTGACAGTTTTAATGATTATCTAGTAAACAAACACGATCCATGCTAATCAACAGGTGCCGTACTTGCACTCCTCGTCCAGCAGGTGGAACAGAGCTGTGGGTTTCTTGCTGATTAGGTTGATGCAGCCACTGTTGTCGATGTAGTCGATGTTGTGCCAGGTGATGCCCTCTGCCCTGTACTCTTCCTGCAAGCAAGAACAAACAGACAGGAGAAGGATGGTCAGTAACTTTGCGAAACACAAATGAAGCGAGACAAAAAACCCGTGTGTTAATGTCTTTGATCGCTATGTAGCTAAAGTCTGACAGGATTTCTTGCATATGCTGTTCTTCTGAATTGCTTTCATATTTTCCCACAGGCATATCTATCAATCAGTCTCTAGCTGCACTACAGCACGAGAGGTTAAGCATCTTACACACGCAGCAGAGCTGTTTACCAGCGCTGCAACCAAACATGTTCTGTTTTGCATGAGATTTTGACTTTGATAAGCATGGTTCGTACAGGCCAAAGAGTATGCTTATGCTTGTGCTGGCTTTCCATAGAACTCAATCAGGAAGTCTTCAGTGATGATTTCATTCCGCTGAAAAACCTGAGCCACCATTAGGAAAACACCTGGCTGCTTGCAGACTGTCAGAAAAAGCCATTTGGCAAGATCTGTCTGCCTCTGAAAGATATGACCCTGGTACCCTTGACACCCCTAAGTAAGAAATCAGCGAGCCTCTGCCAGCTGGAGGCGGAAAGCATGAAAAGTTGATTGGGGCGGGATGAGGTTAACGTTCTGCTCTACTAAGAAAACTACTGTTGAGGTACATTTGAGAAAGTCATGTAAACAGGTCCTGCTCCAAAACCTTGCAGGTTAGAGAGTGTCTTTCAGTTAGGCTGCTGGAAAAGAGGATGCACACTCAGCAAAAGGTTTAATGGCAAGCACCACCAAAGCAGAAACCTGGCTGAAAAAAAACCACAAGAAAAGAGGGTGGGGGTATCAGATTAATCAGCTGGACAGCATTAAACAAGCAGCCAATATCCAAAGACAGTAAGAACAATGAATTGATAATTGTGCTACGATTAGAGCCTTCATGTTCGACGACACGGGCTACACTGCAAACAAGTCCTCAGAAATCTCCTGATCACTGAAAATGACTGGATTGGTTGTTTGCATGAGCTCTTAATACGAGTTTAGCGACCTCTAGTGGGCGTGTGTGAGCTCATGTAAAATGAGCACTTATATCGCTACCCTTACACCTCTTTTGCGCAGACACAGTGTGGGTCCTGGTGCTGAGCCAGACTGCCTTTTGAGAACATTATTACACCTTGTCGCTAGCAGAAGTTGGAGTCAATCACATCAGCCAAAAACTGCTTTCTTACAGCACTGAGCAGTCACATATTTTTGCCTACCAAATTTGTGGTGGAAGCTTTTGCTTTGAACAGATTCTAGACTGGGCCCCAACCATAGGTAAGTTGATTGGACATAACGTTTTTAGTGGGAGAAACGTTTCTGTCGCACGACAGACAGGCGACCTGCCCATGATGTACTCAGTCAGATATCCCCGTGGCAGCTGGACTCAACCCTGAATTGGATACATGGAAGAAAATGGATGGATTCAAAGACTTCCTAAAGCTTTCTTACCATGTCTAATCCTCAAAAAGGGTTTACTTGAACCTAAAAAGTACTCAACAAGTGAAAATTCCTCACCACACTCCATCTTTTGTTTCCCAGCAAAAAGTTGGGTGTGTTTGTACCCTGGCAATAAGTCAATTCAAAAACAAGCAGTAACACAGGAATGTGCATAATGATTAATGACTAATCCTAAAATAAACCCAATTGTAAATGTGACTGTATGGGAACAAGTTTAGGGTTTATGTGTGCTTGGCATTTTTAGGTGTCATAGTGTAGTTCAGTCTTACATTTACATGTTTGCATCCTTTATATGGCTTTATTAGAGAGCAAATATAGTGGAACATATGCTGGCCATTTGTTAAACTGAATAGCGATCAAAAATTCAAAGCGGAGCTGCAACATAGTTTCACATATGCAACATGTCTGCCCTGTCCTTGTTTTAGGCTGCTGAATCACCGATGAGGCATTTAGAACATGTGGCGTGTTTTGCTTTTATTCCGAGGTCGCACCGGATCAAGTAAAATAAAAACAGAGGCGTAAAGAAGTTTAAATCTCTTTTTGTTTAAATCTCATCAAGGACGAGCGCCGGCACTGCTGGCCGACGCGGTTCATCTGGCTACATTTGTTGTGTCTGTGAGAGTTTGTGAACATGCACACTCAGTCAGAGAGAGAGGGGCAATTAGATACAGACACTCTGATAATGAGATAAGCACACACACGCAAGCACTAATCAGCCATTTTATTACATAGGCACATTAACGTAAACAGCCCGACCCAGCAGACAGAGGACTACAAAGTGGTGACTCAGTATGTGAAGAATGTACAGAAGGTCTTTCAGTCATGATTCAACCAAACAGCAAACCAGATCCGACAACTTAGAAACAGCTGCTTTAGGAATTTTCTTTATGCACTGCAGAGCGACCCTCTAATTTTTATATGCAAGACCCTATTCATGGAAGTCCTGTTAACACAGTAATTGAGAGTAGCAAATAAATGCCAATCAAGGTCTCGTTCTAGTTGAGCTGGCAGAAAGGAGAGCTCAGATGAAAAAATGCTAACAGAGGAGACGCACTAAAGCTATATCCAGTCTGATATGTTTTTATTTTAAAGTCGTTTTTAAAGTGGAAGTGATCCCTGCTCATTGGAGCATTTCCAAAATGATTTCTACCTTTACTGACACGTCTGTTTAAAAATATTACACTGACCATTCAGTGGGCACAGGTGCTGGTGTAAACAGGAAGCAGATGGTGGGTTTGCTTGGAGAAAATATAACAGAGGAAGAAGAGAAATGGCTAAAAGAAGAAAGATTCCTTTGCCTGGACCATTGGTCTCAGGATTTGCAGCTGAGTGTGAAGCAGCTGGGATGAGAATTAGCAAGTCTGAGGCCACAGTTCTCAGTGGGGAAAAGGATGGAGAGCCCACACTGGGTCAAGAAAGAGTCACCGCCCCAACAGGAGGACTTCAAGTTTCTCAGAGTTCTTGTTCACAAGTGAGGGGAGAAAAAAAGAGCGAGACGAGCAGATTGTGTGGTACACGGAGGAGAGACGAGAGGCCTGAGCGTGAAAATGTTCATTTACTCCCTAATCTACTACTCCTAACCTTACCTGTGCTCACAAAATCTTGGTAGAATGACATCGAGGACAGAAGTGGGGGAAACAAACTTCCTGCAAAGGGTGTCCGGGCTCTCCCTTTGACAGGGGGGAAGACGATCAAGGTCACTTGCCTGCTTGTTTTTTTTGTGACTGTGCAGATTTGTTCACGGAGTGTCTCCACAAAAACTCTCAGCTATCTTTGTGACGCCTGTTATTTGGGCAGCTATTAAAAAACATTATCAAAATTAACTTAATTTTAATCAGTTTTGGGGCACTGAAAAAAGTACTTCTACTACCTTTTCTGTGGATGGGTGTTTAGTTCTGATTTAAACTCATACCAAGTTTAACTCAGACTCTGTTGAGGGCCATCTTTCTGTCTTTGTCTCTGAAATATAAGGCTGATAAGATTTCCCCAGTACAATAGAGGCTTCAGATCCTCCATAAAACATGATGAAATAAATTTGGCAAAACCAAACCACTGTAAACAGAGAGAGATGTAACTGATATTGGACCCCTAAAATCCAATCTGCAAGCAATAAAAGCCCTCAAACCTCCCGCTAAGTCGAAAGTGAGCCGGGAGTTCTGTTGCGGTCGATGAGGTTGGTCAGGATTTGTGGTCATCCTTCCATCCATTAGTCAACCATGTGTCTGTTCTCTCCTGCGTAACTCAGTGCAGCATTCAAGCAACCCAGATTGTGTTTGGCTGAAAGCCCCGGTGTAGAGGTGAGGGAGGGTGTGTGTGTGTGTGTTTCTCGATTGCTCCTGCTATCTCTCCACTCCCTCCGTCTTTATATTTCTAACTCACTAAGCTCCCTGTCTCTCTTATTATGACAGCAGAGTGTTTTTATTGAGCGGACAGGAGGAACAGTGGTGCAATAATTGGAGATGGAGCAAGTTCTCGTGGTTTTAAAAGGGTGAGGAGAAAAAGACGTCAAAACTGGCAGAGATGCAAAAAAAAAAAAAAAAAGACGGGCTGGAGTGTGTGCTTTGGGGAAAAAGGGGCATCCAGAAAGGAGAAAACTAGCAGAGACCAGAGACCATGAAATGTCAAAGAAAATTCAAAGACTTATCCATTAATGTTGTAAGGTTGGTGGGTCCTCAGTTAAAGTTTTGCATTCGGCTCCAGTTAGTGTCATTACTGGCAGCATGAAGCCATAAATGGACACTACAAAGGTTGCACAAGTAGTCCGACTGCTCCAGGATGGCACATCAATATATGTTTATTGCCAAAACGTTTGCTGTGTTTCCCAGCACAGTCTCAAGGGCATGGAGGAGATTCCAGTCAGGTAGTTACTCTAGAAGAGCTGGACAGGGCCGTAGAAGGTCTTTAAGCCATCAGGACTGGTATCTGCTCCTTTGTGAAAGAAGGACCAGGATAAGCCCTACAAAATCACCTACAGCAGGTCACTGGTATGAATGTCTTTGTGCTCGCTGACTGGCACCATGGAGCCAATTGCCATTGAATACTAGAACTGGGAGATCCACTACAAGCACCCTGTGCTTTTTCCTGGAGGATGAACCATTTGATATCATCGACTGGCCCTCATGCTCACCTGACCTACATCCAATTGAACACCTGTGGGACATTATGTTTCTGCCAGGTTGCACCTCAGACTGTCAGGAGCTCAGTGACTCCCCTGGTTCAGATCTGGGAGGAGATAGGACACCATGGACACCAAGGCCGTCTCGTTAGGAGCATGTCCCAACGTTTGGATTCAGTCCTTTGTAGGCTGATATTTTTCATTGTGACATCCTTTCCTTACCCGGTCCATAACAGCATAAATATCCATCCCGATTGTTTTTATGTGTGTTTTTATGGTTTCATTGTAGGTGGTCCAAAAGATTTGGACTCCAGCGTTTTGCTCTATCTCCTGAGCCACAGCCACCCCATAAAAATGAATTCATGAGTATGACCATTAATACAATAAAGAGATTGTTTTGGTAAAATTGGCACGTTCCTAAGGATCCTATTAATTCAGAGAAATACCTCGTTGCTTTGTCTGAGGAAAAAGTAAGCTGCAGAATTCTCTGTCAGATGACGATAAACCTTTCCACATGTTTTTTATTTCAGTTCGGAGTCAGTGTGATATCTCCCAAGGTAAACACAATACTGTGTTTGCCTTAGGCGGTGGCCATCATATATGTTTTCTCACTTTGATACACGGTCCTCGTACAGACAAGAAATCAAGCACCAACTGGCATGTAGAGTGTAAACACTAGACACTCACACCCTCCTCGATCCAGCTGAGGGCTAAGGTTGGTGCGGCGCTATTAGCTTTGGCTCCTGTTCCAAAGATAAACACGCAGCACTGATAAGACCAGCTGGTTGGCTAGAGCGGATTGTAGCCCAGAGGGAAGAGAGGAGGAAAATCCCCTTGATGGAGAGCTAAAACCGCCTTTCAAAAATGAGGCGTATGAGCTGACAGAAAGCATGCATTTTGCTCGCATTCAGAAAACAGCTTACATCTTTTCTGGACACATGATCCTTCTTAAAAATGAGCACAAACAGTAGATCTTTATTACAGCTCAATTAATGGGCTACAACCCAAGCACGGAATCCACAAATGGCTCCAGTCTTTGAAACTTAAAGGTTGAATAGAAATTAATTCAACCTTAATAGTAAAAAAATAGATCACATCTTCAAAAATACTAAAAAAATTAAAGTGAAAAAGAAAAGAGTAAAGAGCTGCAGTTAGCTGGAAGTAGACAATATGATCTGTTTTATTTCAATTGCATCTCCATTTCATTTGATACTACTGTTAATACTCAGAGTACAACTCCAACAAAATTAAGCAACGGCAGTTCAGACTGCACAACAGTAATCTATTAATGCCAGAAATCTTAGAAAACTCTCAGAAAGGCAGAGTTTTCCTCTGGGATTAACCAGGTAATCTGAACCCCACAAATAAAACTTGACATCAAACACCCCACAACACCTACAGGGTCATGATTAGTGTTTAGTTACCTTCTAAAGGTGAGTGCCAGCTGATCTGAGGTCAGCAGTCAAAGGCTCAAAACAAAGCCACAGGTAGGTGTGAAGAGCTTTCTCTCCGTATCACATCAGAGTAAGGCTCGCAATTTTATTCAAACAAACGCAAATCAGTTGAGATCTGGCAGCTCTTTATTTTGAAGCTCTACCAGCTTCCCTCAGAGGGGCCCAACACCACCTCAGCTGTTGTTCTGTTAGATAAACTCAATGATAGCCAAAGTTTCAGAGGACACCGGTGATTAAGGATAATAAACATGAACTCTTTTGAAACAATATTTGATGCAAGACTGGCCATCTCAGGAGCACTTTGACTCTTACTAACTCAATGTAACAGAGGAACACGCCTTTAAATGGAAGCACCTTACAAACCAGAGATATTCATCAGTGACAGACCAAACTAAAAATAAATAAATTTACTGTACTTTTAAAACGAATAAGATGATGACTTATGTAATTAAGGTAATCTTTTATTCTTACACGGTGCTTCAGTTGGTAGAGCTCAACTACAGCACTGCAGAAAAACATAGTATGCATAGTTTCTTTCAAAGAGTCTTAACTGGAAATATGTTAAGGCCACCAATGCTATGAAAACAAATTTTTTCTACTCCCAATTTCTTAGTTTTTTGCATATTTGTCACACTTTAAGGTTTCAGATCACCAAACAACTTTTTATATTTGGTAAAACTAACCTGAAAAAATACAAAATGCAGTTAAATCAAATCAATCAATCAAATCAAATCAAATTACTTAAATAGATCAAGTGAAGTAGGCTAAAAGGTGTCAAAAAGCAAAAGATCATGCCAGGATATAAAAAGAGCCAAGAACAGGTGAGAAACAAAGTCATTGACAACTACGAGTCTGATAACGGTTACAAAGCCATTTCTAAGGATTTGTGAAGTCCGCCTAAGCACAGTGAGAGACACTACATGCCCACATGGAGGAAACTTGGAATAGTCGTGAACTTCCCCAGGAATGGATAGGCTACCAAAATTACTCCAAGAACACATCAATGACAACATGGAACCATGAATTCTGCTCTCTACCAGATTATCCTGAAGGACAACGTCCGAACATCAGTTTGTGACCTGAAGCTCAAGCTCACTTGGGTTATCAAGCAGGACACTAATCCAAAAAACACCAGCAAATCCACATTTGACAGGCTAAAAAATACCCAAAATGACAGTTTTGGAGTGGCCTAGCTGAAGTATGGCCTTAAATCCAATTGACATGCTTTGACATGACCTTAAACATATACATGCTTAAAAATCTCCAATATGGTTGAATTAAAACAATTCTGCAAATAAGAGTTGTCCAAAATTTCTCCACAGCAATGTGAAAGACTCATTGCTAGTTATTACAAATGCTTGATTGCAGTTCTTGCTACCAAATGTGGCACAACCAGTTATTAGTTTTAGGGAATAGTTATTTTTTAACCCGGGGGCAGGTAGGTTTGGCTAGTTTTTTAAATGAAAACACCATTTAAAAAAGGATTTTGTATTTTTTTTGGGTTATCTTTATTTAATATTAAAATGTGTTTGACAATCTTAAACATGTAAGTGTGAGAAATATGCAAAAAACAAAGAAATCAAGAAAGGGAGGAAATACTGTTTTCACAGATCTCTATAAATTTGAAGTCAAATGTGCAAAAAACATCACATCTTGAGTTTTTAGATACAAATCACTCTGTCAGATGTTGGATGCAGAAAGACAGATAAGGACTTATTTTTGAAGTTAGGTTGCAATCCGTTCTGATCAGTCCTGCCAGTCTCCTCTCTGAATTGTAGAAAAATACTGGCTGGGTTAAAATGTTATCCTGCATGTGTGTGTAGCCTGAGGGCTAACAGTGAGAAACAGATAACAGCGCCATTAGCACTGGCTGACTGCCGGTTTGTTATCTTCATTAAGACTGAAGAGACGTTTACTGCACTTGTTTGCTGCCATTATTCTTTTTTTTTTCACACTCCCTTCCTCTCTTAGCTTCACCGTCAGCCATCAGCTAGCATGTTAAATTGCCACGGCCTATCAGTGTTCAGCAAGAGGGAGAGGAGAGCTGACAGCTACTCTGACACAGTCCGTCTGATTTGAGAAACATAATCTCCCCTAAATGATCTTTCTCTATTTTTCCTTCTCAGTTCTGTTGTCCACTCGATGTGATTTGGAAACAACAACAGAAACAACACGGCACGCAGAATATTACGTGGGTTAGCAGTTGGCATCCAAATAAAACAGCATGAATATATAATCTAACTGATGTGGGATTTTTTGACTCATAGAGGCTAGTTTTGATGCTGCAGATGAGTTTGCTCTGAGATGCAGCAGTGGTGAAAGAGAAGGAGGCATGAATAGTAAACAAGTCAATCCAACGACCTGCACAAAGCTATGTTAGCAGCACTAAGCTGTCAGATCCATGCTGCTCAGCTTGACTCATGCACTCTAACCCAGCCTGTCAGCCTGTTCTGAGTATTCAGCACTTTTTCCTCTGACCTTTCACATTAATAGATGTGTGTGCTACCCTAGCCCAACTGCATAATTACAGCTGCTTTCACAGTAGTGTCACAGGAGCACTACGCACGCTCACCAGAGGAATACAACCGGCGTGATTAAGGCTGATGAAGAACTAAAGAGTTTCCCATGATCATGTTTTCAATAAAAATTATCAAGTTATCAACCAGCCTTAGTTGTCATGTCCAGAATGTTCTGTAGATGACTACTTAGCAGCTGATGCTTCCTAGCATCTGTCCAGATCTCAGCTTTTGATGCAGTTGCCCTTGATGTATCAGGATCGGCCTTACAGTGGTTCTCTTCATACCTATCTGACAGATCTTTTTTTGTGGCTAGTTTTAAGTACAGATCTCCCCCTCCAGTTCATGTTGGTGTACCCCTTGGTTCTGTTTTGGGGGCTCTGCTGTTTTTATTGTATTCGCTCCCCCAGGACACAGACTGTTAACCTGTAAGGATCTCCTATCACTACTATGCAGATGATATTCACTTGTACGCCTAATTTCACCCAAATGAAATGCTTAAACTCCACAGTTTATGAAAGACTTTATTTTAGTTTAGTTTATGAGACACTGTTAAACAGTGGATGGCAGACAGTTTTCTTCAACTAAACCAAGACAAAACTGAAATAATTATCTTTGTGCCAGAAAAATGCACATCTGGGATAAAGGAGACACTTATACCTCTTAGTGCTGCTGCCAGGCTTCTGACAAAAAACAACACAATGTGACTCAAATGGGACTCCAATCCTCATGCAGCTACACTGGGCTCCGGTTTATTTCAGAGTGGAATTTAAGATTATTTTATTGACTTGGAGAGCTTTTCACAGACAGGCACCAGGTTATATCAGAGGGCAACTGCATCCATATGTCCCTGGCAGGTCCCTGAGGTCCTATGACCAGGGCCTGCTGATGGTCCCCTGCACTAAGCTGAAAACAAAGGGAGACAGAGCCTTCTGTTCAGTGGCCCCCAGACTCTGGAAATCTGTTCCTTTGGATTGGACACTGGTGGACTCTGTGGTCTCTTATGAAAACCAGTTACAAACATATCTTTTTAAATGTGCTGTTTTGCTTTTTATGCATTGTTGGATCTTGTAAAGCATTTTGTGATTTTATATCTTGAAAGGTGCTATATAAATAAAGCTTTACTTACTTGCTGTTTGACTGTAAATGAAGTAGACTTTGACACATGTACTGACACATCTGACTTAAAAGGAACCTGCACTGATTTTGCACATCAAAGCACTTTTCTTCTAGCACCTCCTTAACATACTGCGTTCAGAGGTTCAACTAAAGAGGAAGCCATGCGTCACACATCAGAAAAAATTACTAATGTCCCTCCACCTCACCGCTTTGAGTGCGTGCATATGCAGACGTCGAGAAGCAGATCCTGTTTGAATGTTTGCACGTTTTTAACGTCACTGTAGTTCCAGCTACACACAAAATGCAATGACGTGTTATCAGCGGCTGCACAATGATTATTGTGTGGAGGAAAGAAAAGGAAAGGAAAAACAGTAACATTACCCTACCTGCTCCAGTTTGAAGATGTGTTGGTTGAAATAGTGCTGAAGTCGTTCGTTGGCGAAGTTGATACAGAACTGTTCAAAACTGTTGTTCTCATAATCCTCAAAGCCAAAGATGTCCAGCACTCCTATAGACAGGATCTGGTGGAACAGGCAGACAGCAGACCTCAGATTTAATCAGCGTGATTTCTTTTTAAAGGAAGACTCTTCCCTTTGAAACACTGTAAACATGAGTAGAAATGCATGATGCTTTGACCAACAGCATCTTTATTTAGAGATGTTTCCCTTTACGTCCCACTTGCTCCAGCCTCTCACTTGCCCCCCGGGTGTCAGTAAGATTCATGTCATCATGCATCATTAATATGCACCATCTAAAGAAGGCATTCACTCAGAGAAGGCCTTTAATTATGAAATGGACTGTAAAAGCTGCTTCTCATTTAATTGAATGTTATTCAACAGTGTTTTATTTCCCTCTGAAGGCTCATTTTTTATAGTTTGGCATAAAAAACATACAAGAACACATGGCATATATATATATATATATATAATCTGGTATCTGAACATAAGAACAATGACCTTGATGGAAATTGCACCCTCATCGACCCCTGACAAACACACAGACAGATGATGTCAGTGCCAAGGGAGGCACTCACACGCACTCCTGTTTTCACCATTTCAGAGGACGCTGCATTGACTTACATTCATTTCCTGCAGGCTAAAGCACTGCTCATCAATACTCGAACCTTAAACTAAGTCCTCAGCCTAAAATCAAATGATTTACATCCTGTGGACTGTTTTTCCCCACAGAAAGGGGCAAATTCCCACAATGTGACTGTGTAAATAGATTTATGTCCCCACGATATGAATAAGACAAGTACACACATCCACGCACACACAGGCAGAGTGCTGGGACATCAGAGGACCATGGGGGGTAAACCGAGCTGAAGGGAACTTGATGCCATCTGCCCAAATGTTCCTAGCATACACACACACACACACACAACGATCTGTTTTCCAATTCCTTCGATGCACCCACTGGGTTTGGCTTGCCAGCTGCCAACACACACACACACGCACACGTATACACACATATCACACCCTCTGCCTCTAGGAATAAAACAAAAGGCAACAGAAATAGAAGAAAGAACAACATGGCCAATATTTACTCAGTGTAACGGTACAATCGTTTAATAATAATAATAATAATAATAATAATAATGATAATAATAGTTGTCTAACAAAAGTACTAAAATCAGGTTTAATTACTACAGTTCATAACAGCTCTGTTCCATTTAAGGGTATGAGCCGGTGGTGTAACCTAACTAATATTATTAATGACAATATTTGAAGGATATTTCTAATATGAATTTTGAGGGAGATCACTTTATTTGGACACTTGGACACACACACACACACACACACAGGTGAAATCAAGACGACAATAACTGGAGGAAAGGCGATCTAATCAGAGATATCCAGTTTAGACCTTGTTAAAGGTGTCTGACTCTGTGTTCGTGGAGTGTGTTTTCATTCCTACCTTTGAACTGTCCTCCAGGTCCTTGTTGTTCAGCAGGGCATGGTTGGTCCTGAACACAATCCAGTCAAACAGCGCGCTGTACAGTGACTTGGCCATGGAGTCCCTCACTGTGCCTGCCTACACACAAACAAACACACACACAGACAAACAACGTGATCAAAAACATATGGATTTTATAATCTGAAACAGAAGCTAGCTCTGTGGATGTTTACCGCTTTCACTCACAGTCTTGCTCAAGTAACTTTTTTAGCTTTTTTCCCCCACTTGTTCTGTTACTGGATCATTGTAATGTTAAATGTGTAAAGTGGGCAGAGAAAACGTTCTAATAAAATCCTGCTGCAGCTGAAACATTTGATGGAAGAGATTAAACAGACAGAAAAGCAATGGAGAAAAATGAATCAGTGGATGGTGTTTTAAATCAAAAACTGCTCATAATTTGGCGATGGCTGCAACAAAAACCTCATCCAGATTTTTCTGAAAACAACAACATTTATTCAAACATTAACTTTGATCTGCCTAAAGACTCAAAGCACAGGAAAGAAGTTAGCCTGACTGCAAGAATAATCTACATACCAGAAGCTCCAACTTTAAATGACTGATGTTATGGTCTTCTTAGCTTAATCTCTATGCACACAAAAGTACTGAATATGCACGCAAAGACATTTTATGTGTAAACTCGTTCAGCTGCTAGTTAATACAGATATCAATTCAGCCAGTGGACACGATCAAGACAACCTGCTGAAGTTCAAACTGAGCATTAGAACGGGGCAGAGAAGTCATTTAAGTACTTTTAATGTGGCATGGTTGTTGGTGCAACAACAAACATTGCTGCAACAGTCAGACCGTAGTGTCAGAATTTGGTGTGAACAGCATGAAAGCATGGATCCATCCTGCCTTGTATCATCAGGTCAGGCTGGTGCTGGTAGTGTAATTGTCTGGGGAATTTTTCCTGACCCTTAGTGCCAACTGAGCATCCTTTAAACATCACAGCCTACCTGAGTATATTTGATGCTCATGTCTGTTGCCGTATGAACAAAGTGCACCCAATCTTCTGGTGGGATAACACACCACGTCACAAAGCTCAGATCATCTTAAACTGGTTTCCTGAACATGAGAGTGAGTTCACGGTTTTAAAACGACTTCCGCAGTCACCAGATTTTAATCCAACTGTCATGGTCCGGGTGAGTACAGGGTTTTTCCACTCCGCTGGGCTCCACCTTCAGGCAGAGACTCCAATCAGCTTCCACAGCTGGTTCCAATCAAGTCACCAGCATATAAGACCAGCATTCACAACAGACCTCTGCCAGATCTTTTGCTAACTCACGTTAGTGCTACACCGCCAAGCCCTTGTGAGAGCCCCTTAACTACTGCTTTTCTCCTCACCGTGTTTTCTTTGTCATAGGACCCACCTGTCAGTCGCACTTCCCAAGCTAAACTACTCACATCTCCGCCTGGATGCTGGTTCTGTCATCTGGTTGCTTCCTTTCCATCATTGGACTACACCTGCCTGCCTCCCTGCCAAGTCCCTCACTCCAAGTATATTCTGGATCCTCTCTGGATACTCCTCACCCGGAACCCCTTGGACACCCCCTCCTCGCATGACACTTTAAACTACAACGCTGACTGCGTACCTCCATCCAAGCCGCTGCCCCTTTTTCCATTCCCAGGATCCATCCGTGAAATCTAGCACCTAGTCATAGCACTCAGAGTTTCATGTTCATAGTTTGGCCTCACAATTCACAGTTCATAGTTTCCACAGTTCATAGCTTCCACAGTTTCCTGCTTTGTAAGTTCACTAGGCACTGTAAATAAAGCACTGTGTTCACGCCCGTTTTGCCTCCCTCTGTGTCTGCATTTGAGTGCACACACACAGCCTGGCCCTCTCGGCCCTAACACCAACAGAGCATCTTTAGGATGTGGCAGAGCAGGAGATTTGCATCATGGATGTGCAGTCGACAAATCTGCAGTAACCAGAGATCCAACGTGGTACTACCAAATATAATGGACACTAAGTGTATATGATCATGATTTATTATTATTATTTAGATGAGCAGAGGTGACTGGCATTGTGTTTTTGCAATGCATTGCTAGTTTTTCTCTAGTTGCTAGCATTGATCCTAAGCATAATCAAAGTCAAAGTTAACTTTATTGTCATCTCTGCTATATACAGTACAGTATATAGAGAGACGTGCGACAAGGCTCCAGTTCCATTCAGTGCAAAAAACAACAATAAATATAAGAAGAATAAGAATAAATATACACTTAAGACTGAGGTAAAGATAAAAGGAATAAATATACATTTTAAAATTAGGGTAAAAAGGATCAATAACAGTCTAAGTTTCCAATTTACAGTTGAATCATTTAAAGTGACCTTGAAGTGGTTTAAAATGACCAGCGTAGCAGCTTTGCAGTTTACAGTATTGAGTGATTTAATGTTACAGACACGTGAGGATCAATCCTCTTATTTCAAACCTAAATTAATAACCTTTGTTCCATTAATGTATAACATGGTTATTTTATTTTTAGGCATCAAAACATCAGGATGTATAATTACAGCAACAGGCAACTGAAAAGAGCCAGCAGTCAACAATCAGAAGTTGCTTAAGGAAAAATAATCGAGCTACTTGCTTGAGTAAGATTGAGTAAGTTACCATCAATGTTAACAGCCTATCAGTGGCTGTGCTACTGTAACTTAGAAAAGGCAATGTACCCGAGGCTCCTGTTATGAATAAACTGTTAGGCAGTATAACAACAGCCACTTTGTATTTAAAGGGCAAACAGAGCCCCTGTTTAAGTTCCCTGTCTGCTCAGAGTTAGTGGTCTTATGTTTTGTAGGCTCGCTGTGCACAGTGCTGTAATACTTTTGGAGTTTTCAGTCATGAGCCAGAGCCTTAAGTATCTCCAGACCTACAGATTAGTATTTGCACAACATTTTTTATAGTTCACTTTGTGATCCATTAAAAAAACCCAACCCACTGTGCCTCAATGAGCAAAACAGCAACTATTCTTTCTCTTTAGAGACGATGAAAATCATGCTAAGCTAACATAAGCAGACCTGACTTGGACACCAGAGCATGTTCTCTGTCACTAATAAGTGTTATGATTGAACAGGGAGTGTAATGACACAAAGGAAATCTGCTTCAGCTAGGTCAAATATTTTTATGCCAGGAACCCCAAAATATTTGTGCAATACCCCAATCCGAAAAGGCTGCTAAGTGTGATCCAATCAGAGAGGATTTCATCTATGGGACAATCAAAAAGAATCACAGAATCAGTTGTGTTGTTGTAAATAACTCTCTCATCTTGATGTAGGTTTATCCCTCACAGAGCCTTATGTCATGTGACTATCGAAAAGCCCTATGGCAAATTCAAGTCAGTCAACTTCACAATTCAACATATATAATGCCTAAAAAAAAGTTGCCTCAAGGTACTTTATATTGTAAGGTAAAGACCCTACGTTAATTAAGAGAATACCCCAACAATCAGAAGACCCCTTATGATCAGGCACTTAGTGACAGTGGTAAGGAAAAACTCCCTTTTAACAGGAGGAAACCTTCAGCAGAACCAGTTATTCTTATACAGTCCTTTTCTACTCTCGTTTTATAAAGTGATGGATACAACATGTTTAAGTGCTTTCTATGTAACATTCATACACAGTCATGCTCCAGTGGATGCATCGGAGAGCAGCCCAAATATCCTTGGGCAAGATAGTAACCCCAAATATTCCTGGCAGGCAGACTGGAATGATCGAACATTTACCATTTTTTTATGGGATGCACTAATACCAGGCTAGCTAAGCATTTATTGAGATAAAAACTAGATTCTGGCAGATAGGATCTGGACACTCAGTATTCCTACACATGCAGTTTTAGTCCTATAACAGTTATATGCAGAATGTAGATAAATCAGAAAGCTACCAGTATTGTTAGCTAACTATAGCAGTTTGCTACCTAGCAATTAGGAGCACGGCGATCCACTGTCTTCAGAATATCAATGGCATTCATTGCCTTCAAGCAGCAAGAAGTAAAATAACTGCTGGTGCAGGCTCACAAGTTAAGCCTTTCTCAGCTTTGAGGGGAGCAGTTGAAATGACTTCCTATGAGAGTAAAGGTTACTACTGATTACCATGAGGGAGGTGTCAAAAACATTTAGAGGGTTAGCTAGGTGTTCTTCCAAAGGAGGGCATGTTTTTCTCAGCAGGGGTGTTGGTCTCCGAGTATGTCTTTTTGCTTTGCTGCTATGTTAGTGTTCTCCTCTCAGATCATACACTTATTGTTGATATCTGTGGGCTAGCTGAAACCATAAGAGATGATAGTTTCTACTAAAAGTTTTTTGGGCCTATTCTAACCACTATTTTAATAACTGCAGAGGCCGAGCACACCAACGCAGATGCACGAAGGACTGAAAGTCTTGCAGCAAACCACTATGATGAAGCAAAAACGTGCATTTTTAAAAGCTGCCTCCTCTCTTTTACATTATTGATTGCTTGTGATATATTTTTAGCAGGCAGGCCTGTGACGTCTCTGTGCCCACAGACTTATGTAAGATTGATATGAATAATACAAAAAGAATCACAATTTAATTGCTGCAGCAGGAACTTGGGATTGGCAGATCTGAAGTGAACATTTGACATGCCCACTGAGCACGTGTCGTCTCTGTATTTTGCCATGTCACTTAATTATTCATAAAAATGGGACAAGTTAGGAACTAGAAGGGAATATGGCTGGAAGCAAATGCGTAGAAAATGTTTCACTCAATGCCCACCTAAGCAACAGATGAAATAATTAGCAGGACTTTATCGGAGGCTTTGGAAAGTGCAGCAATACGGACTGTTAAACTGGGTCTTAGCTGGTGTTTCTGATTATAAAGCCCTGGAAGGGGAACTTGTTGTTTTCTCTGTCTCCATCTCTTTCTCTCGTTCCTCCTCCTTGAAAAACCACAGGAGGCGTGAAACACCAGCATGAGCTCACACTGCACGTGGCCTGCTAGCTTCCTCGCTGCAGGATGTTTTATCTAGGTATTTCACCACAATATGCCAGTATGCATATGTTTTTCATTTGCATTTATGTACTTGTTATCTGTGTCAGTGCCCATATATGTATGTTTACTGGGTGTTTTTGATGCATTTTACAATCCATCACCAATAGGGGAGTGGTTTTATACTTCTCATCATCATATAGCTTAAAACTATCAAGTTGATGACACCACCGTCATTGGGCTCATCTCGGACGGGGATGAGTCTGCCTACAGGAGGGAGGTTGAACGTCTGGTGTCTTGGTGCAGCCACAACAACCTGGTGCTGAATGCCCAGAAGACAGTGGAGATTATTGTGGACTTCAGGAAGCACACAGCCCCACTCCCCCCCATCATCCTGACTGACACCCCCATCACCTCTGTGGACTCATTCCGCTTCCTGGGTACCACCATCACCCAGGACCTGAAGTGGGAGCCCACCATCACCTCCGTCATCAAGAAAGCCCAGCAGAGGATGTACTTCCTGAGGCAGCTGAAGAAATTCAACCTGCCAACACGGACGATGATGCAATTCTACACCGCAATCATCGAGTCCATCCTCACCTCCTCCATCACCGTGTGGTACGCTGGAGCCACTATCAGGGACAAACAGAGACTGCAGCGTGTTGTGCGCTCTGCTGAGAAGGTGATTGGCTGCAGACTCCCATCTCTGCAGGACCTGTACACCTCCAGGACACTGCGGCGTGCAGCCCGGATCTCAGCTGACCCTTCTCACCCTGGACACAGTCTGTTTGACCTGCTCCCCTCAGGCAGGAGGCTCCGGTCCATTCGCACCAGAACCTCTCGCCACAAGAACAGTTTCTTCCCCTCTGCTGTTGGACACATGAACAATAACCACATGACTGTCCCCGCCACTAACACATGACCCTACACTGTGTCACTGCATCATTTCATGTTTGGCACTGATCACCACCTGCACTCATGTATATATCTTTCTACGTAGCACTCTTAATTCTTATTCTCATGTATATATCTCATGTATATCTCATGCACATATCTTTCTTTCTACATAGCACTTTAATTCTTATTGTCTGCACTGAAGCACCGCAGCAATTTCCTAATGTTGTAAACCTCAACATCTGGCAATAAACCCATTCTGATTCTGATTCTGATTCTGATCATAAAGTGACGCCTCATAGATGAATGGAAGCCATTTGAATGAGGGTCTGATTATTCCCGACCATCAACGCCTGATCCCCGCACATACACTTCTCTTTCAATATGTCTGTCTTTCAAACAGGAAGAAGGAAGTGGTAGAGTCAAATAATCTGTAGCCACATCAAAATTGTCAAACCGCTTGCCTTATCGTGACCAGCATGGACCCACGCATGCTTACAGACACACACACACATGCATGCAATCAAGATCTCACACACGTACACACTCGCTTCTAAACCCAGACTAAATCACACTGGGGTCAGAGTTATGTGCATCCAGCTTGGATAACAAAGGATATCTATAATAACAGCTATTTAATAAAGTCCATTAATTTTTTCCTGCTCATCCAATTGAGGGTCGTGACCGGGCTGGAGCCTTGATGTCAAACAAAATCTTTTTTCTTTATTTCTTTTGTTACAAAACAGTATTTTTGAGCAGCAGATGGCCTGTGTGCCTGAGATGACCGTACCCCCTTTTTATGACATCACATTCTTGACCAACAACCCTTCTTTTTTCTTTACGTTTCACAACTTAAAAAACGTATAAAAAAAATATCCTGCTTTCACTATTAGCTTACGTCTGACAGCTAATGTATATATAAAGATGGTTGAAATGTTACTGAGATACTGCTCAATGCAGGCTTCAAATTTCCACACCAAACTTGTGTGAGTTACCTTTTTGTGTGACTGGCTTTTAAACTATGTTTAAACTACGTACAACTAAGATAGTAAAAAATCTGCAGCTCAAAACAGATTTCTGCTGAAAGAAATGTTCTACTTTCAGCAAAAGAATCTGAAAACAATCTGTCAAACTCTGAATATGCATGTTTATAAACAATGTCCAAAACATATTTTTGAATGTGAAACTTTAACATTTAGTTAGACATGACGAACAGTAATTGCACTATTTCTCTATTTGTGGCACAGCCAGCTTAAGTAGTAGGAGTAGTAAGTCATAGTAGTAGTAGTAAGTAACTTCTTGAGGAAGCTTGAATGACAGAACAATAGCTGCCAAGCACAATCTTCCTGCTTGAGCTGGGTTTTACTTTTACTCTCATTATTCCTCTATGATAAACCCCAAGAGCTACATGATTCAACCAGAGATCGTCCACTCAGGTTCGGGACTGTCTGCGATAAAGTTAGAAAACCAACATCTTCCAATCCGCAGCTTGCTGAGGTTCAGCAGGTCGAACACCTCATCCAAATTTCCCCACCTCCACTGCGGGTGGATGGGACAGCTGCCTAGCACATTTTCTCAACCTTTCTTATCCAAGCAGGAAGAAATCATTTCTGAGAAGAACCAGCAACATTTGCCAGGTTCTTTTTTCCACATTTCCTTTGTATAAAAACAGGCGTGTTATGGATTCCACAGGTGGCCTCGACTCGCTCCCACGACCCTCCATCAGATCGGGGCAGGTTTTCACTTCTAATTTTACGTGGAGTGTGATTTTCTGGCATTATGCTTTTACTGATGCCGCAATGAGTGGACACGAAACTGGGGAAAGAGTGTGGGGGGATGACATGCGGGAAATGGCATGGCCTCTGGTATTTGATTTAGTTTAAAGGCTGAATTAAGGATCGCTGTTATAATGCTTATGGTGGATCCATTATACTTTTCCTTATTCTCTGTGACACATATACTCTTACAGCTGAGGATGCCCATCTTGAATGTGGCCAAACGTTCAAATAATGAGGACAAACAAACTCTATGAGCCAAAACCTCAGGCTTCAGACTCTAAACTCATTTTTTCAGACAGTTTTTTTCTGCTCTTGGCCCTGTGCGATACTAGAAGAGTAGATCTCCCTAATATGGTCATTCCCCTACAGAGGCCAGGCTGAATGACACAGTGCATTTGCAGCAACATCCATGTAAAGCTAGCTAAAAGCTAAACTGAACTCTTTACCTCCTGAAAGGCTACAAGGAGTAACCCTTGAAACACTTTTTCTGAACTGAGTGGTTTCTTTCGTATTAGACCTGTTTAACGAACAGAGGTTAGTGAGGGTGGTCTCTGCCTGTGCAGAGTTTTTCTTGGAAAAACCAAGAAACTATTCTAATGGTCATCGAGCCACGTCTTTATTGACATAAACTGAGGTGTTAAACGTCGTCTTTATGGGGTAAAGAGTTAAAGCTAGCATGAAGTCCACCAGTTTGTCCAAACTTGTGCCTTATTTATATATGTAATATTAATCTAATGTTAAATGTTAATTTCATCATTATGAAACATTTTAATATTGTTTTAAAAAATATTTTTAATAAAATATGTTTGCGGTCTACATATATAGTGCGAAGTAGTAATCATTATCTGTTATGTGCTGCTACTTGATAGATAACAATGTTCTGTACGCAATCTGAATTAGAGCAATAAACCGAGTCTGCCCAGTCTCCATGGATTGCATAAATCTTGGCACAAATTAAAAGTAACATGTTATATATGACACGTTTTTCTTTCTTTGAGTGGATAGTTGAGGATTTCCTATAATGCTAATCTGCTGTTGTTTTCGTTTTTTTATTATTTTTTTTACCACTTCCTCCACAGATGACATAGTACCTGAAGGTTTCTGCAGGTACCCGTGAATCCTTTTATCTCTTGCTCTTCTCGAGATACGACCACCTCAACAAGGACAGAGGGGGAAAACACCAGAAGCCAGAAGCGAACATCATTTAATCAGAAATGCAGCTCTAATCCAGGAATAGAGTTCTGATCACATCGTCTGAGCCTGTCTCACACAGCCAGTCCAAAAATAAGTGAATTTATGCTTTGAAACATATGCGACTGGAGGAGAAAGAGACAGACAAACAGACTGAGGCAGGATCGTGTTTCTGGCCTCTGTGCTGTATATTCCAGTGGAGGTTGCACATTCCTAAGACAAGAACACATGACTGAAGCAACGGGGGTGTGGGAGAGTGGGAACAACCATTGTTGGGTGAAACTAGGCTGTGGATCAGATGGAGAGGTGGAGCTTAACGGGGTTACAGGCAATCAATGTGTAGCATTTCCTTCCTCAGACAAAAGGCCCTGAAGCCACAAGCACAGAGCAGGACTATGCAGTGCTTTGCTGAGCTTGGAGGGAGAGATAAGCAAACTTCACTGAATATTAATATTCAGCAGCACTCTGATGCCCTTCAGTGGAGTTTATCTAGGTCAAAAGAGGCAACAAAGAGGTAAATTCTTCAGACTGTGAGTCTAAAGAACATGGTTAACTCAAACCGCCACTGCTTGGCTTAACAGGAAACAGGAAGTTGCAGAGGAAGACCCCTATCAAAAGAGAATGCCACAACAAACTCCCCAGACAAACTCTAAAGCAAGCAAACACAAACAAAGAATCTCCAGTACAGATGACGCACTTCAAAACAAAACGTTCAGCAACAACGTGCTTTTACTGAGACTCACTGGATGTGATGAAGCCACGCTCCTGCTGACACCACAGAGCAGCGCCATCAAGAAGCAGAACAGACGAATATTGTTTTGCTGCATTTTCTTAAATGTGTCGTGGCACCGAAGGACTAGAGGTTCATAGAAGATTTAGCAGCTTTAGACGGTGAGACAAAGCCACTGCATTTGGGGCACGTGTCTCACTCTGGTGCGGTTACCTCTGCAAGCTTGTAGGGCACTATGAGCCTTTCTCCAACAGTCACCGTCTTCCTGGTTGTCAGTGCTTCAAGAAGCATCTCCTCCTTCACCTGTGCACAAAAGAAAAGCAAGAATAAAAGTGTCATTTTCAAGGAAGACATCAGGGCACTCACTACTGGACTTATTAACAAATAATCAGTGATGACAAAGGGATATCACCCACAATAGCTATAACACAGGATCACTTCTACTCTATCAGTAAAATGTAACCTGAAATGAGATTTACTGTTTATTTTACAGGCAATGATGATGATAACATTGATTAGGAGACTAATGAAATAAGACATTCAGCAAAGCTGGGGGGATTTACAGGAGACAGATTGCAAAGATATGGGAGCAGAGATATGGTGACTGACTATGTATCCTACAGTTCCCACAGTGAGGTTGCACTAGGTACACAGAATAAAGGCCTTTTAAACTTAGTCATTATGCATGTTTCACCAATATGTCCCTCGTGGTATCTATTACAGCCATTTAAAGCCACATTATACCATATATTCACACAGCATTCATACAACCGCGGACAGTTTGGAACCAGCGGTGTCTTTGGACTGTGGGAGGAAACTGGAGTACCCAGAGGAAACCCACACAGGCTCAGGGCGAACATACACACTCAGCTCCAGCTGGCTGGGAGGTTCAAACTGATGACCTTCTTGCTGTGAGGTTACAAAGCTAACCGCTATATCACTATGCAGCTAATTTATAAGTTTACCCAATCGGTACTCTTTCACTCATTTGATGAAATGTCAGCAAGTCCAAAACAGACAATCCCATTTGGTTCTATTACCTATCGTGATGATTGTTTGATTCAGTTGTAGTGTTTGTCACATATTGTCTGTATGTATTTAGCTGACCATAACTCTGACATCTCTGCCGCTTTTAACCAACGTAGCTGACACAAAAGCAGCACACATGATATTCAGTACAGTACTATATGACTTTCCATTTGAGTTTGTGTTCACTCTAAAAATGGCCCCAGACAAACCAGCGATGACAGGGCCACACTGGGAGAAGCAGATGTCACTGCACACATCTCCTCCATCTACGGGGATTATGGGCGTGGGCCGAACAGCTGCTCCTGAGACTGTGTGTGTGTGTGTGTGTGTGTGTGTTTCCGCGTGTGTGTGTATACATGTGAGAACAAGCCATCGCAAGGCTGCCTGATGTCTTCATGTTTAAAGAGCAAGGGTGTCAATGTTATAGTTAATACCATTATGGATCTATTTCTGTCAGTGGCCTCTAAATGCTTTGACATAAATTTGGGGGGGGGCAGGACAAGTCAACTCTGCAGTGAGTGGGTTGGTGGGGAGCGGGGGGCATAATCAGACCTCATTTCACACTGCCTGGTAATCCCTCCACAAAGAGCAAAGCCTATTCTGCAGCTCAGTGATTGGTCTTTAACTGGTACATTTCCATGTATTAGTTGCTTGGTGACAGGCGCGATGCCCTGTCATGATCACAGATCTTAATACTCTAATAATCAGAAGTTTGTAAACACCAGTTTGGGGCCAGTGATTCTGAACTGAAGTCAGCCATTTTTTTGGAGCACCTTTAGATCCTAGTGAGGACAAAAAGTAAAAGCAAACACAGCAGAGCCGCCTGATCTGAGCATGACGGTTTTCCAGAGACATTGCACACAAAGAATCCTGAATAGAACTCTATAGGAAAATATGAGCCAGTGATATTGCATCTGCATATTAGAGGTTCACACAAGTTTCAGCTGTGAGGTGGTGGGCATATCCACCTGTTACTGTAGTAGAGCCACAGGTAAGTGTGCCTTCTAGGTAGGGCTGGGCGCTATGACCCAAAATTCATATCTCGATATTTTTTAGCTGGATGGCGATATAAGATATATATCTCGATATTTTTTTTTTTAAAGCCATAAGTTAAGAACAAAAAGAGAGTTCTTAGTCACACTGTGTCCCAGATGTCACACGGGCACTTTTATTTACATACAGCGTAGATGTACATGAAGAAATTACTCAAAAATAAATTATCAGCATTTATTAAATAATCATGGTCCATAAATAAAAGAAAACAATGTTGTTTTTGTGCATAACAAAAAGCTCACAATTGTGCAGTCAAAATGTAAACTAATAGACGCTGAGCGTAATAACAAAGAGACAGATTTCACAGCTGCACCACGTCTCTGAACAGGTGCCATTTGTGGTCCTTATACACACACAGTACGTATCACTCCGCGAGGCTCCTCCTCGGTAGCCGTAATCCTCCGACAATCCATCAAGCGGTGCAGCTCCGTAGCTTAGCAAAGTCATATTAAAACATTTTTTGACAGATTGCTGAGCGCTGTGTACCACATAAAATCGGTTCGCGGTCAGTAAGCACAACCAGAATTCATACATAAGGTGCACTGTCGATTTTTGAAAAAATGAAAGGATTTTAGGCCGTGCAGCACCTCCGGGCTGCATGTCGTTAGCGCGGTTAGCTCGTTAGCGCGGTTAGCTCGCTAACACGTTGACGCCGCCCAGCCCCACGCACGGTAACTCGCTAACGGAGATTTTCCGCTTTCATCTTGTCATTGCCTGCAGGTGAAGCTATGGGGGAGGCGGAGTTGTGTTCAGTGAAGGAGAGGCGAGGCCGAGTAACGCAGCGTAGAGACAAAAGTGGACGAAAGAGAGGCAAACCTGCGGCTCCACAAGTATAATTATAACGTAACATAGACTATATCGATATAAACGATATTGTCACATCTTATATCTCGTATGAAAATATATCGATATTTTTAAAAAAACTCGATATATCGCCCAGCCCTACTTCTAGGGGTGGGGGAAAAAATCGATACTGTGTAGTATCCTGATATTTTTTTTGCTAATAATGTATCGATACAGGGACAGCAGAAATCGATATTTTGTTACAAAAAAAGTTTTTGTGCTCTGACTTCAGAGCATGTTGATCCTTTTTCTGAGCAAGAATCCTGACATTCCTTCACTGTCCAAATGTGTTTAACTTTTTTATGGCAGCAATAAACATGACAGTTTACTTATTTTAATTTAAGACACGTTTTATTTTAATTACGTTTTAAACTTTTTTATTTAATGTAAAATTATATTTTGTTTATTTACTTTCAAATTCTTCAGTTGCTGAATGGGCTGCATAATTTTCATAAATTGCATAGTTCAGAATAGCTATAATTGTACCAGATGGTTGCATTCAGTTAAGTTGGACTAGACTGTAATACAAACCGTTCAGTTTGTCAACAATAAAACTGACTGAAATGAGAGAAAGACTGAGTGTGAGAATTTGATATTAGATAAAATGAATATTGATAAAGTTTACCTTTATGTACAGAATCTGAATATTGCAAAATATTTTTAAAAATTGCAATAATATCGTATCGTGCGTTAAGTATTGTGATAATATCGTATCGTGGGATGTATGGTGATTCCCACCTCTAGTGCCTTCTATTCTCTCTCAAATCTGCCATTCTTCTCCCAAAACCCTCAAACTCCTGCTCTCAGGTCCTATACTCTAGCACCATACTCCATAGCAGCTTTGCTAGTAAAGGTTCAAATATGTTTCCACTGTTTCCACTCTGCATCGGTCAAGTTCTTGTATTTCTCTGAATGTTTAGTCTCATAATGATAATTAAAATTGTAATCCTTAAACATGGTAATCTGCTCTCCACAAACCTCTGACTTCAGTAAACGAATACTTAGCGGTTTATGTGTTTGTTAAAAACTCTGCATGCGGCATCAATCTATCTTTTTGTGCGTGTCAGCTAAAGCCTGTTGGGGCTAGAAAACACACTTCTCATGAGCGTCAGTTCCATTGCTTCCACAGTGAGACTGCAGATGCATGAGTGTAAAGAAAACTTTCAGTAGCCTTCAAAATAAAAGCAACAAAGTTATATTGTGATTTCACCCTGAAACAGAATTTCTGGTGGGGGGGGGGTGTATGAAAGAGTAATTGGCAACCGAAACAAGACAACTGCAAGATTTAGGTTTGAGTCCTGACTTCCTGTTGATGTGTGGCGGGCTGGTCAGGGACACTCACGGGGCAGGAGGTGGTCAGGAGGCCGTATAATGCCCAGGTCTGTTTTGAAAGGACTTTAGGCTTTCCCTGTCAACATTATTTATCACCATTAATGTCTAAATTGACAGTGTGATTTTGCATTAATAATATGCAAAGCAGTGTAGACCATCGTCAACCTGTTGTAGGCAGTGTCAAAAATGTGTGAACCAATCAGTCTGTGGTAACTGGACTATTATTGGTACTTTAGCATCCTGCTGACAAGACACAATTTAATAATCTGCAGCCTTTTTTGATCTGTCCAGGTCCACTTTAACCTACACAGAGAGTCCTCCCCATCAAGCTACGTGCTGTTTATTGAAAGATTGCACACATTGTTGGATCCCCAGAATGCTTCACTGTAATCAAATGCCTGGAGAAACACACAGTAACGCAGTGCCATGCATCTCACATACGTTTTCTCCTATGCAGACACACTATCATGGTTCAAAGATCATTTGAACTGGGCTAAAAGTGACACCTGGTAGCCCGTCTGTGTCCTAATGGAGATCTTTTTATTACATATCAAAACCCAAAACAACACGATAGCTGCTTTGGGTTTGAAAAAGGGTCCTGGATGCTTACAGGGCCCCTCTGTTTGCAGTTTGCAGTTTCCTCCAGGAGCCCCAGGTTTGCCTGCCAGCAAAAACATGCAAGGTTGAGTCTTCTGTTACTGCGACCAAGCTTACATCTGGAGTTGATCCCACTGCTCCTTGTACTTACAGAAGGATGAGTTAAATGCAGAGAATGAGTTTCCCTACTGGAGTCAATAAAAGATATCTATCCTCTTATCGTAAATGTCCAGAGTAGATTAATATCTGATGCTGTTAGTAAGTTAACATCAGATATAAGAATAAACTGTGGCAACTGGTTATTGTAAGGGCAGAACGCAAACGTTAGACAGCTGGTTTTCATATTCAAAACTAAATGCAGCAATTAAAAAGCAAAATAAATAGCGAATGTCTAAAATAAAGAAGAAAAAGAAAAAAATAGACAAAAGAAAAACTGTTTTTAGCATTCAATTACCATCAGCAGTTTCAGGCTTCAGCGCATTTATTCAGACAGAAAGCTTCTCTCTGTAAGCTGGTTTCCAGTTTGCACAGAAATGTTTCTGGTTAGGTCAAATTACTCAACTCCAGACCTCAGAGGATCCAGTCTGTCAACTGTACATCAGCCTGTACAAGCTCTACTTCCTCTTCCTGTTTCACCTCCACAGGAAACAGGAAGTGGCACTTGGCTTTATTCCCATTTGTGCGTCAATCTACACAAGGTTCTCTTTGAAAGGTGCTTTGCATTAATATGCCACAGCAGCAGTGAGTGCAGCAGTAAACATACCTCATCCTGCCCGAAACCATTTTACACATCAAACGCTGGACATTCATGCAAATTAGGACTCATTTAGAGCCAGAGTTTGCCTTCAAGCAGTCCTAGCCTCACATGACTCAACATGAGACTCCCTTCAGCTGACCTGAACAACCTCTTTAACCATTTAACAGACTCTCTCACACAGTGCCTTAAAGTAAAACCATGCACCATCAATAAAACATAAGTGCTAACGAGTTTTGATGGTGCCTGTCTGTAGTCTAGACACTCATTCAGATTCTTAGCGTAAAGCTAAGCTTGCAAGGATGAAACAACATCACCAATTTGCATAGGTCATACTAATTCAGTATATCTATATCTAAATCATAGGCAGATCAAGGAGCTTGTAGTTCTACTGCCAAGCTTCAAAGGGTAAATATTTAAACTCAATCTTGATTCCCAGCAGGTCCTGTTATTTTTCTAGACTGTGTACATTAAATAACACTACAAGTAGTATTTAAACGTAAACTCTTAGATCACCTAATCTGTCACAGTCTTTAAACTTCTCTGCCTACCTGATTCAATGGTCACATAATGAATGATAATATTTTCCCATCATCCAACCAAAAGACTGCATCTCACCACAAATGTTAATGCTTAAGATCCACTCAAAACAGGGATTCATTATGAGCCCATCTTTCAGGTCAGCACTGTGCTTTCTTTCTTTCCTTCTCTTTCTTCGTGGCTTTTTAAGAATATCTTATAAGACCCAAGAGACAGACAGCCAGAGGCTCTGCATCAAATAACAGACATCCAAATAAACTTGAACTTAAAAAACTGACCCCTGAGCATGTGGCCTACATGTGGCTCAACTCGCCGCACTGCCACTCTGGATCCCTGGGGGAAACAAAGAGACCAGCCTGGATGTTACAGGCGAACACTCCACAGTCATAACATCCCCGCTGTGCTGTTGACAGGAGTCTCCGGCACACTTCGGACATTGTTTTGTCACCGACTCAACAAGCGCATCCGGCTAATTGTTGCAGTTTGTAACAGGGACTGGGAAATGACACGTCCAAGCAGCATGTGGGTATTTCAGCTGTCCTTTCTATGTATGTGTGTGTGCATGTTTGTGTGTGTCTATGGTCTGATTTCAACGTCAAGAATGAGTCCAAATGCAGCTCAACTTCATAAACTTATAAACACTGTGTGGCACATAAACCCTGCCAGTAAATGTTTTTGCAGGTCTCTATTTTCCCCAGGAGAGTTAAAGAGTCACCAGCAGTTGAAATTCCACAGACGCTTAAAGTCATGCAGTACTGAACAGGTGAGTGAAAGAGCCCGCAGCAGAGTAACAGGCTTCACCCGCACTCAAATGTTGCTAAAGGTTAGCACTGTTTAGTAGGTATCTACGTCTGGGTGATGTAGTTTGTGGACGAACCTTTCTAACCAAGCTAGCTCGCCTTAGCTGACAACATACTGTATGGTCACATGTGGTTCCTAAGAAACAAGATGGTAATGATCATGATGCTCTGCTTTTTAAGTTGGGATTTTAAAAGCACACCTGCAAATTAGTGGGTGCTATCTTTCTTATACAGTCTGTGTATGTACACAAGAGCATCTTTTAAAATGTGTTAATTTTACATTATTAAATGTTAACAAAACAAAAAGATGGTTATAAAATATCTCAGTCATTAGATTACAAAAAGGAGGAATAACAAACAAACATTCAACTGCTTTGTTTAACACCAAAAGTGTAGTTTACTCAGAGCCACTACAGTCAAAATAAGAGTGACTTCCTTTGTTCTATAACGCCCTTCCATATGCATATGTTGAAAACACAGGATGGGTGGAGCTACCAACAGAAGGAAGAGCTTGGGTGAAAGTGGCTTGCAAAGTGGCTTGCACATGCACAGCAACTATAAGCAGGTTAGACAGTAGATCCTAACATAACATTTGCCAGCTGGATGCTGAGGTGGATGTCAGCTGAGCCACCAGCTGATATGGCTGGGACTGAGATCAGCTGGACTGCAGCGACTGCTGCAGAGCTTGACTTCTGCCTGGCGTGAACTAATGTTATTCTTGAGTCTATTTTTAGTCTGAGTTTTACTGCAACAGTCTACAATATAATTGCTGAAATCAAAGGCTGGATGAACTCTACTTGAACTTCATCTTCAGAGACAATGTGCTCCCAGTATGAAAACAAATGGCCCGAGTGTAATGCTGAAGAAATGACAAAACAAGCCAAAAACAACCGTTTTTTGGTTTTTAAAAGGGAGCGGAATTAAAGAACAACAGTTGTTAACAAACAAATGAATCACAATGACCCTTAACAAAGCTTTTATCTGTATTTAAAATGCTCCTACAATAACTTAAATATGATTAAACTTTGCAGTTAAAATTGGGACAGTAACAGGGACTCATTGTTCCTGGTGGGAGAGCAACAACAGACCAGGATAAGAGCTCTGAAAATAACCTCTACACAAACAGTACTTTGTGAAAGTACTGGATGGGTGGACGGCTCTTTGGGACCTGAAGCACCTCTTAACTTCCGCTGTCACCACAAGCTGTGCTTGTATACCTATATCCTCAGCTCTCTAAAAGGCTTTTTGTAAAACCCACATTGTGGGAGGAATCACATTTTTCTCACAGCTTTCAACAAAAACAGAGCATAGAAAAACGCCTATTTGCTCGAGCGGATGTTACTTATTTTTAAAGTTCATGAAGTCTGTGAGAATAAAAAAACGGCAAAGAAGGAATTTTGGGAGAACAAACAAGTCCTGTGGTAAAGTTCTGCTCCAATTCTTCATTTTTTTATTACTCTTCAAAGTATCAAGAGTTTTGCATTTCAGCCTAAAGTCAGCACCATAAATTCCTCAGATATCTTAATGTGCAATTTTTCCATTTGATTTTCACAGAGCAATGTTGGATATACACAGCTCTGTGACATTTATTGATTCAAAGCATAAACTCATGTCTGCCAAATCAACTTTAATGCTGCTGATTCAGTGTTGGCGGACAGATGTCACGATCTGCACCATGCCGCTCACCTCTAGCAGCTCTGAGACGATGGGCAGGACCTCTGGGTTGCAGATATCGATGGAATCATCCCTGTAGGTCTTCTTCTTGTAGCGGATGTTTCCCAGGTGGAGGATGGCTGACAGCAGGGAGAAAATCCTGAAAAGGAACAAAGGTACTTTTCTTTATCACATCAACAAACTCCACCTTCTTACTGAGCAGGCTTTACAGTGGATATTAGGGCATCATGAAAACGTATTTATACTTAAATACATATTGTAGGGACTGAAAAACTGAAGTAATTAATCCTATCGATTAATTTCCAAGAACTGTGGTTTACAAAACATAGGTATTAATATGAAGCCCTATAGAAATAGTTTTGGGAAATTTGGGAAAATGTATTTATTTTTTATATATTTTATTATATAATTTATATGCTTTCTTTTCAAGAGTAAGATAAGAATACACGCTTCTTTTTTTAGCTAAAGCTAAAAAATTACACTTTGCAATAATTTTTTTTAGCTAACAGTTAGTTCAGTTAGTGATTTAAATCTTAGAAAGACTGTAAAAAAGTAAACAAGAAAGCACAACATGCTCTGAGCTGCTGAGACAAGCTGAAGCACCTTGTGAGAGACTAAAAATGCTTTGTGGTGAAAACATCAAGAGGAGCAGGGGTACTGAGGGAGCGCTAGTCTGCTTTAGTGTGGTAACATTATCATAGCTAGACAATTCCCTGTTTTTTGTCCCAGTGCATAGGTTTCTTCAAAAAAATAAAATAAAATAAAAAAGTACTGAGATAAGTTTCTAAAAGCGTTCAGACTCTGACTGTTGGCTTGTAGTTCTTTAATCTTACTCAGTTTTACACAAGAACAGGTTACAAGCTAATGGTTGTAGCCATGCAGCTAATCTTACTGTTTGCGTGTTGTGGGCAGGAAGCCAACCATCTCCATAGCCAGCTGCAGCCGCTCAAAGTCGTGTTTTAGATCTTCTCCTTCCACTGTGAAGCAGTCCTGCTGGTGTCAGGTGGAAACACACAAAAACAGACGAACACATAATCACTACAAAGCACATAAATTCAACAAAAACAAGATTCTTTATATTGTATCTGTTATTAAAGTGTGTACCAGAAGCTAAAAGACAGCATGCTGTCTTTTTGTGACACTAAGCAGGGTTTCCCCACAGAACTTCTAATATAAAATGTGCCCGATTTCCTCAAATTATCAAAGAAAGTTGCAAAATAACACTGAACCCCAATAACAAGACCTCAGCTCTACTGATGAGATTTATTTTAAGTGCTTTTTCTAAAAATGCAATTAAAATAATTGTGAATTATTGCAATTTTCTAACGTATGTGCAAAAAGTCAAAGATTAAAATATTAGATATTTGTGTCTTACTAATGTGCTCTATTTATAAACTTATTGGACACTTCATTAGGTACACCAGTTCAACTACTTGTAAAAACAGACAATAACAAAGAAGCAATTCAATAAATCAAAATGCGACAGAGACTTAATTTTTATGCAAGTGCCTTTGAACGCAGCATGACTGTTGCTGCAAAATTAAAAAAAACTGCTGCTCTATTGGGATTTTAGCACAGAATCATCTCTAGGGTTACAGAGAATGGTCAGAAAAGAAAATATCCACTGAGCAGCATTTTTTTGTGCCAAAATGTTGATGCTAGCCATAAGAGAAAAAAGGCCAGACAGAGCATCACGTCAAGCATTGAAGCAGATGACGTTTAGCAGCAAAAGACCACCCCTAGGAAATAGAAAATAATGGCAGCAGCCAGTTTAACCCTCAGCCTCCTAGTAAATGCACCCATGGTATAAATTTGAAACTCCTGCATCACTTCATTCTCAAGTTATCAGATTCATAAGATTTTCAGAAAACGTAACCTCTGACCCCTGAACTTGAGGCCGAGGTTACTCAGATTTGAACTCGTCCGAGATTTTCAGTAGTAGTCCTATGTCTCTTCATTCTGGAGTTCTCACATTCGCAAACTTGGGTGTCTATCTCGCCCGGCCTCCTGCCTGCCCGCCCAGCAGGGTGACGACAATATCCCATCAGCCTTTTATAGCCTCCCTCAAGTTGAATCTTGCGTCTTTAGATTCATAAGTCAAGTCTAACATGAGTTTATGTGACACATGGCAGTTAATTATGAGAAAAGCACATTCACTGGGTTGGACCACAATGTAGAAACTGAACTTTAAACTGTTTTATAATCATGGTCATCAGACTCAGCTAAGCAACTAACAGCAATTATTTATAGAAACTGCACATTCCTTTGTGTAATGAATGTAAAAGAAAATACAGTTTACAGGGTTTATTTCAGCTGTTGAAGGGGGAAACCCTGCGAAGTGAACACAAGTACATTCCTGTGTAATCATGAGCCATCGCACAGTGTTTGAAAGTGTTTTAACAATTAATGAGTAAAGCAAAGGAATGAGCAGCGCGAGGATGTGTACGTATACAATCATAGCGTGTGTGTTTGTCTCTTCGAGCCCTCCAGTTAGTCGGCGTGTCTCTGCTCCAGCAGCGAGCCTCTGTCAGGCACATAATTAGCACATACCACAGTGACCGGCCGGCGAGAGAAGACACAGGAACCCATAATCCACACTCTGG
Organism: Maylandia zebra; assembly: GCF_041146795.1. NCBI lineage: Eukaryota > Metazoa > Chordata > Actinopteri > Cichliformes > Cichlidae > Maylandia > Maylandia zebra. Next base: position 22,915,235 of record NC_135173.1, on the reverse strand, counting down.
ATCTGCCTCTTGTACCCTTTACCATTCAACGCTCATCTGCTTCTCCATTGTTTTCCTTTGGCTTCGAACTTGTCAGGAACTGCAGAGCCAACAATCAGCGCATTTCTACAGTGAGCTTCTCCAATTGCAACAAAGGGGTTTTGAGGCTTCTCGAGCTACATCGAGACTCAGGAAAAGCCAGTTTTCAAATTGCCGGGTATGTTTTAAATCGGCGCCAAACAGCACAATGTGATACGTTGAAGGAAGTTGAGAAAATAAAGAGATCAATTTTGGCAATTGCAATGGAATACTTGGGTTGAAAACCAAAACCTTAGCTCGTGGTGCTCAGACAAAAGTCGAGAAAAGAACAAGGGATTGTTGAGTGCAGTAAAGTGATGATTAAGAAACAATCTGTTCTTACTTATTTTAAACAAAGAGTCTATTTTCACTTCAGAGCTTGAAATTGTAATTTCAGGCCAGTTGCAACAGTTCTGGTGCATTAAATCAAGCCGGGAACCCTGCTGACTGTGCACATGAAGCTTTTTAACAGATCGCTCGAGGATTCTGTTAAAACTGAACGTGCGTCCAGTCAAGGCTTTCCTGTTATTTACCATGACTTTAGTCAAGATTTATTCCATGGACCAGCCATGCAAAAAACATCAGCATGCCAACCCATCTCTAGACATTCCACACAGCCAAAAACCAGAGATACCCAAACAAGCGCAAAATGCAAACCAGCAGCCACCGAGACCCAGAACCAAACACCAGACTGCACACATCAAATGCAAACATCCAGAAAATGTTTGGTCTTTAGGATCTTTAGTTAAATACTCAGATTTTTCATTCACATTCATTGTTTAAGTGGTATTTTAAGCCCCAGACGCTGCATCTGGAATCTGTACACACTTGTCACTGCTCAAAGTGCGTCTCTATTTACTGCAGCACACATTGACCAGTGGTAGAGGTCAGAGGCCAAACAGGCCCAGAGGGTTGGTCAGGTCATCAGGCAGCTGTCAAAAGCTGCCACTCTTTCTGTGTGTGTGTGTGTGTGTGTGTGTGTGTGTGTGTGTGTGTGTGTGTGTGTGTGTGTGTGTGTGTAGACACTGACATCATCTCCTTGGGTGGTGGGGTCTCTCATGAGGTCATTCAATGACCTCTGGGAGAGACAGTGTGTCAGCAAACAGTGAGATGGGAGGATTGTGCGAGAAAGTAATAACAGAAAGGAGCCATTTACTAAAGCAAAGCTTCCAAGTAATGGATCATAATGAAAAAGACAGTCAGCTTCTCTAAGTATTTGGACTTTGGCACATTTGTGTAACATTACCTCTGTATACCACCACATTCTTTTCTTGGTTTCATTACCATGCAAAGAATTCTGCGATCATGCACTTTAGTCCTTTGTGGGCTTTCAGCACTTTTGGTACTGCTGAGCTGGCCGGTGCAGTCACTCTTCGTAAAGTTTGTTATGTTTTTCTGGGGGGGGTTTCTGTTTTTTTCCTGGCTAATGACAGCCTTCCTCATGCCATCACTGGCATTTAAAGGTCCAATGAACAGCTACCTAACGCTAGATTAACACTTGGAATTAACTACAGATCGTTTATCTGCTTCATGAAATAAAGAGGGAACAGGCCATGAAACCGCTTTTCAGTCAATTTTCCCTTTGCAATTTCTGCCTCTGAAAATGGGGGACTATGAATGAAAATGGCTGTAATTCCTAAACAGTTACTACAAACCTTTGGTTAAACCCTTGAGTTAAGTCCAAACTTCAATCACATGTTGATGGTTTGATCTAAAATTGGTGATGGTGTACAGAGGTTAGGGCCTAACAGTATGCCTTTTTGCTTCCCTTGCAAAAAATATAATAAAAGAAAGAAATCTAATTAAAAACAGTCTATTAAATCTAAGATTAAAAAAGCTACACTTAAGTGAAACCAATTTCATGGAAGATTGCTAACTGGTCCGGTTCAGCAACAACGTCATAGTTTCACGCCTGGCTTCTTGGATCCTTGTAGGATCTCGTGTTTGCACCAATTTCTTGAAAATCCAATGGCCTCAGAAGCGTAGCACAGTAATTAACGTGGCTTCATAACATTTACTGTAAATGGTGCAAATGATGCAGAGATACAGCATGAATCAAATGAAGAGAGGAACACAAATCGTATCTTAAAAACCTCAACAGAAATTTCTCAAACCACTCCTGCAGCAAAAGCCACATGTTCAGCATGACTTAAATGATTCTTCTTATAAGCAGTTGTTAAGTATGCTACCTCAGCCAAGGAGCTTATGTTTCTGGTGTTTGAGCTCATGGTTGACAAAAAAGCCTAAAAACTAAAGTACGATTCGTAGTGTGGTGTGTATTGCCAACATGCACAAAGTACAGTGAGACTTAAAATATGTCACGTTTTACCTCTGAACTAACCTTCAAGGTCAACAGTTTGATCTGAAGTTCAAAGTAATAATAATATTACCTAGAGCTATATTTACAACAATGTTTCTTACTGCCATTGTTTGTACTGACAACATACAGGCATGCAGGTAATAATATATGGGGATTGTAAATATCACGTTATTTTATCATGACTTTGTTATGGGCGTGCAGTAACAGATTATAGCCGTTTAAAGACAAAAACAAGTTGAGTATAAATGTGTGCTATCGCTGTACTTTATGTTGTTAAATGCCTCCAAGCAAGATATGAAGTAAAGGATATTCTGCAGGTGTGGTATGAGAAAAGTCCATTAGCTTGTAAAATTAATAGGGATTCACAATGCCAATGAGAGCTTTTTAGAGAATACTCAAAATATTTGTTTTCATTCATAACAAAAAGAAATGTTTCAGAGCTAAGAAACAAAGAGTTGAAAAAGCCAAAGTCAAGAGTGAAATACAGTAAGTCCACAGGTCGTATTTATACTGACCAACTCTCATGTCAAGTGTTTGCTCGCCAGCAAAGTCTAAGTAACATAATCTCCCATTAGCAGATACAGGGGCCTTTAAACAAACACAACAAATCCCACTGACCAAACATTACTCACTTCAGGTGGAGGCTGGCAAGACAGCGGGCAGGCTCAGAGACCAATGAAACGGCAAAAACACACACAAACACACATAAAACGGACCACACAGCTAGAGGGAAGTTTCAGGATGTGAAGCTAATTGACCACTGCTCAAGCTGACTAATAGACTTAGGAGTATTTTACCAATTGTTCAGGTTAGCGCTTGCCCTATCTTTAATGTTACCGCGAAGCATGAAATTATGTTAAATTTACATCCTAGTCAACATACTTGAAGGCCCTCACCACAAATGCTTGTTTAACATTGATGGAAAGTGTCGCTGCTGCAAGTCTGCTTCTCGTTTTGAACATGGTTACTAGTATCATTTGGATCAGCGACACTTTTGAGTGCTTGAAGGTTCTTCTTACTCCTTTCCCTCCTTACTGTGGTAAGCAATCGATGCTATCAATATCAGCAGTTTTTGTGGCTCTGTGATAACAAACCAAAACTGCAAAACTTCTGTCATACTCACATTAAGATCCTGAACCTTCCCTTTAAAGATGGTAGTGTTGAATTTGTCACCTATTCCCCAAAAGCAAAGCACGCAAAAGCCAAAGGACAAGTTTAAAGGGATGCCTTATTGTCCGAATACTGTTAATAAGCATGTCGTCACCCGTCATTTTATTTTTTTTAAACGAGAGAAAGAGATTCATTTACTTTGAAAAACAGGCAAAAACCTTGAGTTACTGGACAAAGTACAAAGAGCAAACGTCTTGAGACGGAACAGCCAAATACAGTCAAAAGATTACACTAAGGAATCCCTTTAAACATTTTAGAGCACAACCGGCGGAGGTCAGCCCAGGTCGCCTCCATCTTTTTCACTGAAAGCGGGCGGGTGTGGAAAGCCAAGAAAGAACAAGACTAAGACTGGCACCAAAAACCCAGTGTACCACGACACACCCATGGACACAGACGTACACAAACAGCTTGTCATCCACACGATACTGACCAGCTCACTCTCATAGTAATTGTCCCAGTAGAGTTTGTGCGATTTCTTTGTCATCTGGAAGTAAGGCAGAGCGGGTTAAGAAGGCTTGAGTTACACATACGTACAGTATGAAAATGCAATCTTTAAAAAGACTGAGGAAGCAATGAGGCATACTGTTAAGACGTGAGGGGAGAAAAAGAATCTCACGAAAACAGACACACATCCACAGAGTCACGAAAATGAAACCCCGATGACCTCATCAGGGTTTGGCATTGGAAAAAAAAACACACCATCTGTGGTGCAAAAAGTAGTTAGATATTTTATGTAAGTAAAAGTAGTGGCAAATATTAATTAATTACAATTTTGAAAGCGTTTCCTATCTAAATTAAAACTACTACAATACTATCATAGCACAACTGGATAAATGCTGTTGATTCCTTAATGTTATAGTTGTGTTTTTAATCATTTTGCTTTTTTTTAAATTCAGACTGGTTAAGTTAGTGATTTATTTATCCTAAGTTATCCTAAACATTAACTTTAAGCTTAAATCTGTATCACACTGCAACACCTTCTAATGTGTAAATCACAATCAGTAAAGGAATTAGTAACTAAAGCTATAAGCAGAAATTAATCCAGTGTGCAAGTGTCAAAAACACCCTTCCTAACATTGGGACAGTGTATCCGTTATGATGTTATGATGGTATCCCATACCATCATAACATTGTCATTTGCAGTGATCATCGTGGATGGACAAACTACGCTGTGATGTCTTAGCCTTGACATCACAACATGGCAGAAAAAGGGGAAAAATGCCTGTTTATATAAAACTCTCTTCTAAAACAAAAAGTAAACAAGTGTTTTCTTTAATAATTAGCAGTGTAGCAAATATATTACTGAGTAAGGTTTGCTATAAGCTAAATTTACTCGTGCTAGCATCAGCTAACTTCTTGGCTAATGCCAACTAATTGTTCAGATAAAGTGATTGGTCAGTTGCAATGCTGATCCTGGACCAGCATTGTTATGATGATATAGGAACAATACCAACACAGGGATATCGGATAGACCACTGGAACTCAATAGTTTAGATTTTGTGAAGTCTTAAAGTTATGAAATGTTGCTGCTTTGACTGACACGTGCTAAGACATACAGAACAGACGTAGCCACCACGATGTAACTCAGTGGTAAATGAAGTCTAGTTAGGAAGCCTTGAGCTGAGGAACAAGATTTACCAAAAAAGACTGGCTAGCAGCAGATTGTTAGCTGATGACAATATCCTGGATCGCTTTCCGTTCTGATTCAATGACCATAAAATTTACCAGTTAAATCCACAAAATTAACTTTGTGTTCTGCTCAATACGACCTGGAAGTAGCAATTCTGCACACTAAAGGTTTCCTCGTAGGCGTCTTATAAGGAAACCAGTGGTGTTGTTGCAAGCAGAGGAGACATCCCTTTCTGGCCACTGAAAGAACTGATGTTTAAGGCACTTTCACACTGGCTTCAGTCAGCAGATCTACACTCTCAAAATCACAGTAAGTTAAGTGCACTGCACAGTAAAGAGGGGGCACAGCTTTGAAGTATTTGAGCAAATGTACTTCAGTCAAATCCACCGAGAAACACAGAGTAACACAAAGAGCTAAGTACGCACAATCGCTCTGCTCTTCTGTGACATCGGCGTGTGCGTAAGTGCGCACCACTACACGACTGCCGGCAGCCTCTGCGTGAGTCCTCGTCAGCGCCAGACTGAGTCGTGAGTTTTGCAGTTGCCATGGAAACAGAGCTGCAAAGTAAGCTGGCAGCTAACAAGAGGGGGTTGTTGTTGCTGTTGTTGTTGGGGAGATTAAAGAGAACGGGGGAGAAAAATTTTATTTTTTGGGCAGATGAGGAGAGAGAATCTTTTTTTCATCTTTCCAGTGTGCTACCTTCATGGCATGAGGGAATATGAATCCTCACACATCAGCTGCCAAAACACACAGATGTACTGCAAAAGATACACACGGGGTGGGGGGGGGGGGGGGGGGGGGGGGGGGGGGGGGGGGGAGCTTTTGGCATGTGACCAGGCATGTATGCACACTCGGCCACACATACATGTGAGAAAAAGAGTTGAATTTCTGGCAGTCAAAGATATGTATGTGTCCCAGTTGAGTTAAGTGAGTAAATAAGATCCAGCAGAGATTTTTCAGCTTTACTAATCAATAATAACTTAACCCGGTTTTCATTTGGGATGAATATTTGCTTTTTTTTATGAATCATTTACATAAAATTAGCATTTTTTTGCCCTACATCTTTTAAAAAAAGGCTTTGATGTGCATCGGTTAACATGCTATCAGTTTAAAATCTTTGTAGACTCAAGCTTTCCATCCCTGCTATAATGATTGTGTCTTCATTTGTAACTCATTATCTCATCTGGAAATTGTTTATATCTGAATTTTTGTTGTTTTAAATTAGAGGTCCGGATATATCTGATTATATCTGATAATAAATACATCCTGACAAAGTCTACAGACATATTTCTGTCTATAGTGCTATAGTACTGCATTAGGCTACGGTAAATTAGGATTTGTGGATAATCCTGCCTTAAGTGAGGAAGGTTACTTGATGTTCATGTTAGATATTTATATTTCATAGTTGTATCATTTTGATGGGCTGTTTATGTGTAATTTAAAAAAAAAAGTCTTTTAATTTTTTCCCAAAATGCCATCAGTTATATTATTATTTTAATATAAGATCACACATTTTACTGATCACACTACATACTATTTACTACATGTAAACTGAATATAGCAGGCAATGAGATATTCTAAAACCAGTGTTGGTTTCCATTGGCAATGATGTGCATTAAACCACAAGCACGTGCTCACTCCATCCTTATTCGTGCCTCACTGATGACTGTCTAAGTTGGACATATATGATTGGTTGTTTTACGTAAGCTGTTTAAAATGTTCACTGTAACCTGTTTGGTGATGAACCAAATTGAGGCCTTTATCCAAAGCTTATCAGTCAAATTAATAAAGCTGTTTCTTCACATTTCAAGTGCTGCTGGAGCTTTAATCGATTCATATTTTAACAGACAGAAACTGGATTTGAATGACTTGCCAGATAATAAAATATAATAGAATAACGTGAAGCTTTTCTAGAAAGCAGCACCCACTTTGCTATTTGTATCTATGTTTGGGCGTGTGTGTTTTTGTGTGCGGACCTGGTTGAGGTAGTGATATTCCTCAGGTTTGAGCAGGTGGAAGGCCTTCCTCTCCTCTTCACTGGCTCCAGCCAACAGGTAGTAAAACACATGGTAGTTCCTACAGAAACACACAGAAACACATTAGAGCACTGATGTCAAACTTCTTTATATTTTTCGTAGGTCACATCCAACTCACTTTGATCTTAAATGGGCCAGACTGGAGAAAATCCCATTTCTGTCAGTGTAAAGAAGTTTAACTGTACGTTTAATCCCTTGGATACCTCAGTATGAGAAAAAGAAGTGATTTTTCAACTGTATATGTCAGTTTTTGTACATGATAAAGAATTGCTGCTGATATAAATGTGCTTAAACTGTAAGAAATATATGTGTAAAATTACAGAAAAAGCCTGACTGTCCTGTAGTTTTAAAACAGCACGATTTTGTTAATTATTATTTAACTGTGGACACGTTGTACAAAAATAGAAATGTCTGTAGTAAATACTGAAAAGAAGCAAGAATTTTTCTTTGTTTTAAGTGTTTATCTATTACTTGATTACAGTCTAAAATTTATGCCCCCCTTTATATTTTCCAAACGCATCCAGTGGGCCGGATTGGAGTTCTTGCCAGGCCGATTCCGAGCCCTGGGCCTTATGTTTGATACTCCTGAGTTAGACGGTGAAGAAGGAAAAAAAAGAAAAAGATTTATTTTTCTTGTATTAATTTCTTTTAAATTTCCTCAGAGGTGAACTAAGGACAGCAGCTTTCATATCTCCCCGCTGTGCCGAAACGGCCCCTGAGGAGGAGACTCCTTTCGCGTTATCTGCGGAACATTTCTTAAAACAAACCTGCAACATGTAACAGATAAGTCACCCCTCTGACCCGGCGGTCTCACATTTCAAGACAAACAAAGCGGCAGTGTGGTGTGTGGGCTCAAGGTAACGAGTTGTGATTAACCGTGACAAAGGCTGGGGCTTTGGCCAGTGCGCTGAGAGGTAATTCTATTACAGCTGGAAACGAGTTTCCCTTCTCTGCAGAGGGACACTTACTGTTTGATGGAGTGGTGGAAACTTATAAAACCCACGGAGGATATTAAAGACTCCCAACCTGTAAGCTCACGTTTTCTATCATCGCACCTCTCAAATAAAAGATGCTATTACATAATCTCTACATCCGATTCCAAAGTATTGCGATATTTTACTCTGAGCTTCATGAACTGCATATATACAGGTTTGGTAAATAATACATGGACTTGGCAGTAATGAGTTATCCAGATGAATCCAGATAAAGTTGCTTAATGAATCCAGCTGTTACAGGGCAAAGGTTACTCGTCATTTGCCCTGAACGCAGCCGTAAACACAAAAGAAACAAATGCACTCAACCCCAAATTATTCTTTCTGACCTTCCACAAAGAACTGTTTTACAACCTTTTTTTTGCCACAGAGTTTTTCTTCACACTAACCGCTGACCAGAATACAGTATCAAGTAGCAAACCTCGTGATCGACTGCTTTCAGTCTTTTTTGGGCTTTTATTTTTGTAAGACCAGAAAAGCAGAGTTCATGTAGGTAAGGTACCATGGCTTTGCCCAGAAAACTTATGTAATCCATCAGGCTCTCATTCAAATACACCAATCAATGACTTGAATGCCTGAATGAAGCAGTGAAACATAAATGGGTGGCTATCAGCTGAACACTGTATTAAGTATTAAATCTTCAGTTTAAGTTCATTTGTGATTCCACACGAAAGATTCCAGGGTGCATGTCTCCAAAATCATCTTCTGGTTCCACAGAAGAAAGGCCTGATTATTCAAGATTGTGTATGAGAGGAGAAGAATTTTAAATTCAGTTCTGCATTTAACCGGCAGGAAGAAGAAAATAATGTGGGAAAAATGGGGTCTCTCATTCAATGCGTTAGACAACATAAAACAGGGGCAACTTATAAGATAACAACAATAACAAAAAATACCAACAAGCAAAAACAGTATCCACACTTGGGATTTGCGTGACGGCTCTTGAATACAGTAAAGCCCCCTCCCTTGTAGTTTCTGCAGAGTCATTAAGCCCCAACAGTATCCCTGGAAAGTTCAGCTAGTTCACTCCCTAGTGCTTTTTCCTCTCCGGTGGGATCGTACAAAGGCAACCTGCCACTGAACCGACTTTAAGATTTAAGATAGTTTGCAGTTTATCATCCTTCTCCCCCACCTCTGTGGTTCAAGGATGAACCGTCTGGGAGGTCCTGACTTTAGTTTCTATCCTATCAATATGGCCGCCAGAGCCTGTCATCAGGATGAAACAAAAAGCCCAGACCAGTCAGGGTTAGAGCGATTAGATGACTGTTGGACAGTTCCCCTCCTCCCCACGCATGAAGCTATTATGCTGGTGGGATCAGTGGCTTTTTTTTTACTGTCACCTGGGAGCGATATGATGAACTGTTAGGGTGTGTCTCTGTGTTACCTGAGGCAAGTAAAGCTATTTATAGGATGTGGGTGCAGGTGGAGACACGTGCATGTGCGTGCATATGCCCAACGTCAGGTAGATGAGTTCTTCATACACATGTGAGTGTGTTTATACGTATAAAAAGTAAAAATAGACAGTTTTACACTGTTATACTGGACAGGAAATATGACTCCTTATGTAATATCTCGAAATCTGTATCACAGTATTTGTCCCATTCTGTGTCAATAAATGCCTAAACTCAGAGGAAAACCTGAGAGTTAAACAAAGGGCAGAGGTTTCAGTCAGATGGCCACCTGATATATCCTTGCAGGGGAAATGAAGACTATTTCAGCATTGAGTTTCTTAGACAAAGAGCATGTGAGCGAAAAGATACGCATTTAAGATCTTAGCTTTCAGGCAAGTGGAAGTGTCTCAGTGTTTCATGTATCATATTTAGATTATTTATGGCTGCACCACCTCTAGCTGCGCTTATTGAAGTTCGTTATTTTCACCTTTTAGAAATGTTCACAGGAAAAATTGGATTTCCGTTAAAGGTGGAGTCAAAGTTAAACAGATTATTTTTGATGGATTTTAAATCCACACAAAGCAAAGACTTGGATTCTTTCTGATTAACAAGATGTTATTTACATTCAAAAGCATGAGAGCTGCTGCTGAGTCATTCTAGGTGTGATAAAACAGCGATCCATACTGATGAAACAATGTGGAAAGTGAGCCAAGTGCTGCAGATGACAAATCTTCTAATGATGTCTGTATGGGTTTATCCAGCAAAAAAAGAAGAAGAAAAACAAACAAACAAACAAACAAACAATATGTGATCTGCACTCACCTCTCATTGTGCTCCTGGTACACCAGACGTGATTTCTCCAGCAGGTACTTCTCTACGTATGCGCTGGAAATAAACATAAATGCAGCCGCACTAAGTCACAAGAGTAATTTAAGAACAAGCTGCTGTAATTATGATCAGAAATGAACAATGTTTCAATATCACATGGACACTGAATGTGCTTTTTTTTGCCATACTCATCCTAAACAGGGCGTTTTAACAGATTAGCAGACAATAGGAAGAGGTAAGAGGTATAATTATCTGAATTGTGGTTTTTAATAGTTTGTCAAATGAGAATTTACATAATCGCACGTCAATAATGGCTGAATGTTGTTTTTTGTAACTTACATGTTTATATTTATAAATCATAGCACAATATTAAGAGATATATAAAGTTAATAATAATAATATACATAAATTGTAGGCATTATTCTGCTATTATATCTGTTATTAAATTATTTCTCAAGTCAGATTCATTTTTATAACACCTTTAAAAACAAAAGCTGTTGACCAAAAGTGACAGACAAAAATAAGAAAACAAAACAAAACAAATTTTTGATTAAAAAAAAAACAAAAAACGAGTAAAACAACATGAAATGTGTATCTAGTAGAGCTGGAACGATATATTGATTTTTAAGACTGATAACAATATTTGGTGATTCTATTCAATTCAATTCAGTTTTATTTATACAGCGCCAAATTACAACACTCGCCTCAAGGAGCTTTATATTGTAAGGTAGACCCTACAATAATACATACAGAGAAAAAAAACAGAAATCATTTGACTCCCTATGAGCAAGCACTTGGGCGACAGTCGGAAGGAAAAACTCCCTTTTAACAGGAAGAAACCTCCTCCTCAGGCTCAGGGAGGGGCGGGGCCACCTGCCGTGATCGGTTTGGGTGAGAGAAGGAAAACAGGATAAAAAACATGCTGTGGAAGAGAGCCAGAGATTAATAACAAGTAATGATTTGATGCAGAGATGTCTATTAACACATGGTGAGTGAGAAAGGTGATTGAAGAAGAAATGCTCAATGCATCATGGGAATCCCCCAGCAGCCTATGATTCTAAAATCATATAAATGGCCCAATTTTTTTTTGTTGTTTTAAACAAAAAGCTTTTAACTAACATTTCATGCATGTAGTAATTTATGACTCTTTATTAACACAATATGACAATAAGCTACTTTCGGCTGCTTCCTTTAAACAGCGAGGACATGTAATCTTGTTTTATTGTCAAAAGTCGTGGATCGCTTGATGCACTGCCCGACTCTGCTCGGATCAGCTCGTTGTTTTGTTTGTGGTGTTCCAAGCACATGTTGCCAACAGCTAAGTTGCAGAGCGCCCTCTGTCTCATAAATGCCGATACACTGGCAAATAATATCGGTCCAGCTCTAGATATGGCTTCTATAGATGTGTTTTATATGTCAGCATGCATCTCTCACCCCCTGACTGTGCCACTCTCCTGATAGTTGACCTGGATGAACTTCCCAAAGCGGCTGGAGTTGTTGTTATGGGCCGTCTTAGCATTCCCAAAGGCCTGAAGAGAAAACAGAAAGGATTACATATCAGCACGCACAGGTACAAGGTGCTGGCAAGCTATGATTAACAGTTTACACCTGTAAGATAAACCAAGTATCAACAGGTTAGGGTTAGCATTCAGATTTCAGTAGATGTTATATCTACCAGCTCTGAAGAAAAGTAAAAAAAATATGTTGAAATATGTTGACATATGAAGGGAAAGCTACCAATCACAGCACTGTAACAGAGGCCATGAGGCACAGGAAGGGGCCTGCAAAAGGGGCACACACACAAATACACAAACACGCAGTTAAAACTCACAGTCAGACACGTCAGTCACGCACTAAACTGCCAAATTCCTCTGAAGGCAAACACTGCAACACTGAAAACAGACACAGTCACTGCTTGTGGGAGTCTGTGGGCATTTCTGCTAACACACACACACACACACACACATAGAGAGAAACTATCATTAGAGACCCCTGGAGGACTCATTCAGGTTCTCATTAGCAGTCTGATGGGCCTCGCTGGGTTGGTTAGTTAGGCAGAGGAGAGGAGAGGCAACAGGAGAGGCAACAAGGAAAGGGAATGCACCACAGAGATACAAACGAAAGGGAGGGACAAGAAAGAAGACAGAGCTCAGACATAAAACAAAACAAAACAAAAAAGACCAAAAGAGTATGAAGAAGGGATGATCATTTGTGAGAGAGGACATGATGAAAAGAGAAAAAAATGGGGAAAACTAAGTGAAAAGAGAAAAAAGAAGGAAACAAGCCCACAGATAAAGATATGGCAGAAAATAAGAAGATTTTTCAGAGAGGATAAAGTGGTAGCAACGGTAAATTTTCCGGCTGATGCAATCAGTATTTTGGAGCGATGATAAATTACTTCATAAAAGCCAGCAGAGTAAAAGGGTGGGGGAGAAGGGGAGCGGGGGAGAACGGTGTGGGCGTCGGATAATTGATTGTGGCTTCTGGGTAAATACTACAGCTCAGGAATAACACGGTTAATAAAAAGTAAAACCCTGCTCCAGAATCAGGCTTTGATCTCTGTGATGATTCATTTAAAAACAGAACTTGACACACATTCAGCGAGCCAACCGGGACAAAGCAGCCCGAAGAAAGAAGCAACAAAACAAGGTTTAAGTAAGGTTGATGTCGTTCTTTTTCCAGGCCTTTCACTTTCATACCAAGCAACAGCTTCCCCTGCACATCCATCTTTTAGACCCCTGTTGGTCTTTAATGTGTGCCAGTCTTGCAGTGGTTGACACACAATGGTAACTACCAAAAAAAACTAAAAGGAGGCAAAGGCGGAGAGTGGACTGGCAGTGAGATCTCCTTTGATTTCCCGAAATGTAAATCGAAACTGCAATTCAGAATGATAATGACAGAGCTTTCATCCTCAATCGTTCTGCTGTGGGAAATACTTCCAGTTTAAAGTCTGAAGGGGGAAAATCCACTTCCTGAAATGATTGAAGTGAGCAGCCCTAACAGAAACTGTCACTCACAATCATTAACAAAAAGAAGTGATAAATGCACTGGTACGATGTATGTGAAAAGGACACTTGCCCGTCGCACATCTGTTTGCATGCATGTGCTAAGCCCCACGCAGTTTGTGCGTGTGCTTTCTGTTTATGTTTGAAAGAGATTAATAAGCAGGGCGGCACAGTCTGGATGATTTACTGTTGAACTCTGCTTCATGGTCAACGCCTGCTGCGACCACAGCACAGGAAAACACACGCTATGATTAGTCTGTGCGCGTGTGCGTCTATATGTTCGTGTCTGCATCAGTGTGTGCTCAATGTATGAACGCGAGGAGACGAAGCGAGAAAACAGATGCAAAACAGAGACAGAAAAAAAGGAAAAAACTAAGCTAATCAAGAAGAACCTTAACTTTATTTGGACTATTTATTAATAAATAGTAAATAAAACAGAGACAGTCTTTGTTGCCACGCCATGCCCCGCTATCTTATTTTCTAATTTCCTGTCTTCACTGTACTGTTTCGGACAAAGCCCCCAAACAAACCGTATTTCCTCAACCGGTAGTCAATTTGAAGTCAGACAGGAAGGGGGTCTGGTAAACATGAACAAACACGGGGGAGGGGACACAACAGTAGTCATATGATATAAAATAAAAGCCCTATTAAGAAATGAAGGGTTTCTATCGGGAAAGAAAGATTAGCAGTACAGTATTAATCATTAGAGTGCTATAAATATAAACAAGGAAACTAGATATTTTGATACTAGTCTGCTTCAAATGAAGCACATTTAAGTCTTGTGCATTTGAGGTAAAATAAGGCACCAGCAACTATTTGTGAACATTTTAATTTAAAGTAAATAAATAATTAAAAATCATTTTAAGTCAATAGCAAAAGAAAGGTGGCAATCCCTGACAAGGAGGAGGCTGGGGTGGATGGATGGACCTAAACAGGAGAAATCTTCATTTTCTTTTTTAGAAACCAACAGCGACTTAAAAACTTCCTGTCATGTTTATACAAATGCAAACTGTGACCTAGTTTTACTCCGAACTGGATTTAAACAACAGTTTCACAGGTATGAGAAAAAAAGAGGCTTCCACTGTCACCTATGAAGGGAAAACAAAAAATGAATAAAGCTGTTAAATTATTAGAGGGATAATATAAGATTTACTCTAAGTGTTTGAAATATTGACTGGTTATATTATGTACTGATGACCTACTTTAGTTAAAAATCTCTCTGTTGTTGCCGGGCAGATAACAAAGACTGATAAGGAAAGATGCTGTGAAAGGAGGGGAATTAGTTTAATGCAACCAGTTGAACAAGCGAGGACTAAAATATCTTAAGTCATACTTTATCACATTGTTTTCTTCGGATGCTGTCAAAATACAAGAAGCATTTATTTGATTGAATATATAAGTCAGTTCATTTCAATATCAAGCACCAAAAATTAGACAGGCTTCTTTGGCGTTATTGGTGCATTTAGCAGTAAATTGCATGTCACAAACATTTGTAAATCAGTTTGCACGCTTGATTTTATTGTTTGCCTCCCTAAAGTTTGCACCTTGAGGAAGGAACTCCCAGAAATACACAGGAACAGGATATGTTGCAAAAGTATTCCCACATCTTACACCTAATTTTTCACTGTGCTCTCTGTAAATAACAACAATACCTTTTTTTAAGGTTTGTGCTGGTGCAATATGTTAGTAAATCTGGCCTCAAATTTGAATTTGAATTGAAAATCCAAAGTGACTCAACATAATCTGAATTAACCCCAGCCTTCAGTGCATAGCCTGTGGGACCATATGGAGTACAGAAATAAACAACTTAAATGTGTTAAAAGCAGCTCACCACAGCGTCCACTTATACAAATGAAAGATACACTGCTTCCCGGCAATATGTCACATTTTATGCCGAAGCAAATGTGCTGAGCCCAAGGCTTAATCCAGCTATAACACTGTGTGCGTGTGTGTAGGTTTAAGTCCAAGCGTCATTCTAACAATATGTTAATGAATGCATATGTGCTGTGGTAGCCCTGGCGGGTCCTTCCATGCTGTCACATTACGTTAGGAGCCACTTGTTTTCTCCACTCCTGCAGAAAGCCCGTGCTCTACAAGCACTGAGGAAGCAAGCAGTGGTTCTCCTATTTTGGGATGAAATTTTGCATTTTATATGTTGAAGTGGAGTGGGGGCGAGATGGGAGCTAGGATGGTAATTAGCATGTCAAGCCTTTCCTCAAAGCGATGGCTAAAATTGGTTTGGATACCAATTCTAATAACATGCTTTCTCCCTCTCTGTTACTTTCTTTCCCTTGTTTCCCAGCAGAGCCACAGTATTTCCTCGTACACTTTCAAAAATCATTAGGTGACCTAGTTTATGAAAAACAAGTGGAGACGTGCCAAAACCACTGCTGGGCTAGCTTCCATTAGATAGCTTTCTGTGTTTCAGGGAGCAGTGAGTGCTTCAAATGACTGAAAATGGTTTCAATTCCCCAAGTTTTTAGTTTTAAGAGAGAAAAGTTTTCATGAATGAGTCAATTATGAATAATGAACCAATGGAACGAAATCCCTGTTTTCCTTGTTATTAGTAACAATCATTACTTTTTGTTTAATTGGATCTTCTTTAAGCATGCTACTAGCCTATATTTGTACAAGTTCTTTATCTACTTTCTAGGCCAACCATAATGATGAACATAAGACATTTCTTCATATTGATTTAATAAAACATGGAGGCTTTTTTTCTTGTGCCAAATATGTTCCCTCTAAAGGTTAAAATGCTAATAACATTAGCATGACGAAGAGATGTAGTCCGTTAGTTTTGGTGGGTTGTTAGCTCTGTTGTACTAAATTGAAACAATGAACACTGATGAATTAAGCATGAGTCGCAATGAGTCAAAGTCATCGGGCAAATTCACTACAAACAAAGTGATGCACAGATAAAATGATGCCAGCGCTATTTAACTTGGTGTCCATCTCATCCCCTCCATCCTTACACTGTTGATTTTCTGTATGACGTGTGGTTTAACAACATCTGGAGCAGCAGAAATACCCCGAAAACAGTTTTTCAGGATGACTTCATGCTGTGTGGATTCCTCCAGAAGGCTACTCATAAGCCCAGAGGAGTTTCTTTTTTTTCCCCCCTCAGCGGTAAGTGCCCCTCACTCACAGCTGAGATGACATCACATTGCATTCCTCTGCAAGCAGGTGCAGCTCGATTTTACATGGCAGGCTGGGAAAAACAGCATATCTGTGCAAGTGTGTGTGTGTGTGTGTGTGTGTGAGGATTTGTGTCTGTGGTTGGGGATAGCTTCAATGCAGCCCTTATTCTAGCTGTGCAGACGAGGTTGTAACGCACGCACATGCAGCCGACCAGGTGGTTGCGGCAGTGTCAAATGACAGCATTGTGCAAGTGTGTGTATGTGTATGCAAATGTGCGTTTTTATTCATCTCTGGATGTTCCTGCTGATCAATGCACTGCTTGTAAACAGGAGGGGAAAATGAGATACGGGAAACAGTTTCATGTATATTGCAAAAAAGCTTGTATGTCGCGTTATATATAGATGTGATGTTTGGTGTATGACAGTTTTGTCCTCATACAAGAAAAAAATAGCACGATGGTTAAATTTTTTAAAATTACAGCGTCGTTGTTACGCTCAATATGTGCAAACATAAACACAGGCAGAGCTTAAAATCTCCTTAAGTCTTTAACCACATCTAGTATAAACACACACACACAGAGACGCACTAAATTCACTTCAAGAAACAGATGACAACATTTAACCCAGACTGCTTGGATCAAATGTAAATAAACCGTTTATCTCTAAAACATCAAAGACTCTAAATTACATAATAAAGTTAAGCAATAAGATCTTTGCTTCATCTGCATCTCATCTTCTCTTTTTAACTTTCCTCTGTCCTCTGAATCCACTCCCCCAATTCTTGTGCACTCCTCAACTCTTTTTCTGTCCTTTCCTCTGGACACATGGGATGAGCTCTCCTTTTCTGGGAAAAAGAAAGGTTGGGAGTGAAAAAGAGGTGAGGATGGAAGAAGGAGGACTGCGGTTATGTAATCACACAAGGTAGGCCTTTGTGTGATTACACACAAAGGCCTACCTTGGCCACACAAAGGTCACACAGCAAAGAAGGGGCCACCGCATAACAGCAAGCATGAGGAGAAAGGACATGGGGTGGTTTAGGTAAAGGAGAAGCCAATCTTATTACAATGATCATAGCACATGTATGTACCCGAACTCCTCTGAGATGCCTTGATCAATCTGGATGAAAGTTACTAAAGAAACTGCCTAGGGTAACAGATGTTGATGATTATCAACATATGTTTAGCTTTTGGGAATTAATTTGTAAACATATGAGTGTAATAAAATTATATACATTATGTGGAATAGCTGATCTCAAAACATGTGGTGACATGTACGTTCCCACGTGTTTGCAAACTCTCCTCGCATTTATCGTACATGGATTGAATTCTTGAGCTTGCACATTACCTTTTTTCAACATATCTTTCTCACGAAAACACACGACAGTCACAAAGTATGATTCTATATACCGGATTTACAATACTTCAGATACATGTTTGTGTTTTAACACACAAGTAAAGCGAAAAAGCAATAAAATATGGGCTCTTAGCAAATATATAGACATACATGCACACACTCAACCCTCTTGTCTGTAGAATATAATAAGAGTGAGTGCACTAGCTTAATAAACACCAGATAAGAATTTTTACTGCTAAAATGAACCACAAAATAATGTTAGCTGATTATATTAATATTAATATCAGCTAGCTAGGACAACAGTTACTAACCGATAGCTAGCTCGGACAAAC
Source organism: Maylandia zebra (assembly GCF_041146795.1). NCBI lineage: Eukaryota > Metazoa > Chordata > Actinopteri > Cichliformes > Cichlidae > Maylandia > Maylandia zebra. Next base: position 22,896,987 of record NC_135173.1, on the reverse strand, counting down.
CATTAATACAATTAGTATGTGTATATTATTAAATTAGCTAGCTTTTCTGTGCATTTCCACCCATCTTGTTATTTCATAAGCAATACAGCATTAATGCTGTCAGCAGGGATGTTCCTGCATACAAAACGTTTCGACACCCACCACAAAGATTGGGACTTCCTCTAAAGAAAAATCGACAGAAGTGAGATAAAGTTTTATTTTTGTAACAATTTATATGTTCTGTTTATTTCTTCTTCTTTTTTTAAAAGTGTGGTTTCATTTACTCAAACAGAAAACTCATTGGTTTGTTTATTAAATGGCTGCAACAGAGGTCTGTGCAATTCCTGTTATGTAGGGTAACATCAACTGTGCCAGCTGCCCTTAGTTAGCACCCTAAGGCGCATTTCGAGCTCAGAAAGGCCCGTGTAAGTCGCTGTTACATTGCATTCTTCCTCGCTGCCTTTTTCACCAATGTTCATCCAGAGTCGTCCCGTGTGTAATAATTCTTGTCAGTCCTACTCCAACGCTTAGAAATAAAATTTGAGCTTGCTATTTTAAGCTAGCCATTATATAATCAAGATTATATAATGCTGCTAAAACAACTGTGTGGAATTAGCATTAGTGTTTCCTACAGTATATAGTGAATTTTTGAAATATAGTTTTAAAAAAAAAAAAAAAACAGCTTTCACTATGTTATGTCTTGGGGTTTTTTTTCCTCTCTCTGAGTGAGTTACAAATCTGCTTGCACAGAATACAAACAGGGGATCAGCTCTACAAGCCAAAAAATGACCCCCTACCTCTTCTAATCACTAGTAATCACTTTTCCTTGACCTTTAAGGAAAACATGATTAGGTTATGGAAAGGTGTGAAGAAGACTTAGGAAAAGAGAAGTACAGCACGTGTGCGTGCCATGTTTTAACCACAATGTTCAAAGTTTGGGCTCCAAAACACACACCTTACTTTACTGTAAGGTGTGGTTACGGTTTGGTTTCATGTAGGTCACATGCTGTGAGCACTAAGCTGCCACACTTGTTTTTCCAGGTTAATTCACTCAGTCAGGAACATTCCTAAGCAAACATCACCCCAAGGCTCATTTTTTTCTAACTGCATTCTTAAATTTGGACACCGATTACTATGCAAACAGTCAGGTCAGATCCACTGTACCACATGTTCTGGTTTTACCTTTCGGCTTCATCGCTACCCTCCACGGGGCTGTATTTAAGGGCTAATAATGCTCTGATATTAGGTGACACACTCTGAAATGGTTTCTTTCATGTGGTGAGCATGAGCCGTTAACGTCATGGCTTAATGGCTGGTGCTTGACATGAAAAACCTTACTGAATAACAACGTCCTCCAGTTGATAAAATGCCCAGAATCTATTGCCCAATTTGACCACAAGAAGAATTAAAACCAGGGAAACAAGTTGACATTGGCCTGCTGATTCACAAACGTGTCTAACAGCTGTGAAAGATAAAAGGCTTATTCTCAATATATATAGTTGCACTTGTGTGGATTCCACTACAGAACATTATTTAACACAAGAAACACCACAAGTGCGCAACAACATTAATCCAAAAGATGCAGCAGAGTGTTTCTGCTCATATCTGGCACACTCCACGCTTGCATTAGTCATCTGCAGCTCTGTGCCTGTGCCAAGATCATCATGTTAAAAGGAGCCCATTATTTCATTCACACGTACACGTATAAACACAGTTGTGTATTTATGAAGCCCGTTCACTGACTCATATTCACTTCCTGGAGGCTTATACTACTACTAACTCAACACTTAGCCTAACCTTAAAACAGACACTTGTGTTTAATGATTTAACCTATAAGAACTTGGTCTTTCTACCCATATTGTAATTTTCTTTTCACACAACAACATGAGTAACACCTTAGAGTATATCAGCATATCCAGGCTTTCTTTACATTAGCTGGTTTGACAGTCAGAGATAACAAGTATCATGATGGTGGCCATCAGCTTTCTTTGTTACCCAGGCTTCCTGTTCCAGGCTCTGTGTGCACTCACATAAAAATGATGATGAAATGATGAAACTTGATCAGCTGAGCACTGCCTACTCCAATCATTCACACATGAATGAGTGTTAAAGCTCTAAAGAACGCAACAAATAAAGTTGTAACCAGGAACTCTGGTGCAGCAAATAAGATAGGACAGTCATGTGACTGAAAATGGGCATGTGAATTCATGAGTGTTTATTTTAACACTAACATTCGTGTTCATTATGCTCTTGATGCTGCTGTTTACTTCTACTGCGATAGCTGCACACTGGAACTTCTTGGTGATAGATAGCCTTTAAATATAATAATAAATAAAATAAAGATCAAACATTAAATTTACACACATAGATAAGCTTTTCACCCGTCAACATTCGATAATTTAACCTGATACTGGAAGAAGAGAAAACTGAGAGCATCAAACTTTTAGTCTGTATGAAGTGGTTTGTATACTTAATCACTTTCCTTTCGAGATGGAGCAATTATCTATGTGTATTTCCATTCCTGCATGGTAATACTAACATAACAAAGACGAATTGGCAACATATATATAATATCTTTTTTTATGATGTAATTACTGACTTCACAGCAGTTTCCACACTTAACAAAGCCATCAACTGGATCCTTTGAAATTCCTATCTGGCCCTTGGGGCACATGTTTGACACAACTGGCCTCACCTTTTCCTATCATCACAATAAGGCTGATGGTAGGGAGAAAGCTAATGCTAGCTAAGTGACTCCTTTTAATTATAACAGCACAGGGCTCTGCTGCAATGGTCAGTGACTCAGCATGTACTGAAATAACATGAATGACATTCAACACAAAGCAAAATCAGTGTATGTGATGACAGCATTTGGGCTCATCATGTCTTTATTTTTGAACTCATGTATATTTGGTGTTCAGGTTTTACAAAAAAAAACAACCTAAAAACACAACACGGCTGAGTGAAGGGGTTGCCGTTAGCTTGGACTACCAGTAATTGCAGCATGACAAGGCTGAGAAAACTGTCAAACTAAAAAGAAATATCAGAACTTTGGATTCATCATCTGGACACAGTGTTTAAGTGTTTCAACACTCATCAAAGTGGCTTGTTTAGCCTCAGCTGACTGCACGTTTCTCCAGCCTTATAAACAGTACAGCTGTAAAACAGCCAAAACCAGCACCAAAGCCTAACAATTAGCCACAAGTTCAGTTTCATGATTGTTGTACATTTTTTGTGTGTTCACAAACGTTTTGGTGCGTGTCTCATGTGTGTCCATCCTTCAGAAAATAGTGCCTGAGCGCATCTGGTGCTGTCACATGGGCAGAAAAATACACGTCCCACGCAGCCAAACACATGTGAACACGTGTTAAAAAGAGATCCAGAGCACACTGAGAAGAAGAAATATCACATCTTTGTCACAGGTTGTCTCACATGCATACACACACATTCTCTCTCTCCATAAATGGCTGCTGTCGTTGTGTGCCGGCAACACATCTGGATCCTATTGGCCCCAGGAAGGGCTGAACACTCAATAAAAGCCTCCTTCCACTGCAGAGGACTGTCAACAGGCCGTCCACCACTGTCGGCGAGGAGGAGGACAGAGAGAGGGACAGAAAAAGAGGGAGGCTAAGGGGAAGAGGAGGACAGGAATAAAGAAAATGGACAGAGACACAGGCAGCAGGAAACGTAGAAGAAGTAGCAGAAGGGTGATTATAAAGACAGGGAAAAAACAGCTCAAACTGCATTGCCATTTTTATGATTTAGTACCTTAACCTTTCATCACAGTAATACCATGTTTTATTGGATATATTCAATTTCTAATTTATTTTATTTAAAGAGTGCCAAATCACATTTGCGTCAATGTGCTTTATACAGTACGGTAAAAACCCTGCAATAATAATTATATAATAGAGAGAAAATCCCAACAGAAACCCACTATGAGCAAGCACTTGGCAACAGTGGGAGGAAAAAACTCCCTTTTAACAGGAAGCTATGATGGGTAGTCGTCTAATTATAGAACTAAAATAACAAAAACTGTGTAGATTGTTCACCTTCAGAGTAAAAGTTCTCAACCTCACAGCGCAAACCAGCAGGTTTCAAAAGGCGCGACTTTTAGTTTGAAGTTTAGTTTAGTTTTTCGTTAAGTTTTTCTTGCTCACAAAGTAGGAAAAATGCATAAATACTGCTGTATGTGAACGTGCAGAGACAGGGAGAGAGAGGCATGCAGGTCTGTATTTAACGCCTCCTGAAATATTTATTACTAAACCTATTCTGAAGAACCGACTTGAGCAGTGTTTGCTTGTGTGTACTGCATACCTATTGTTTTTCTGCAGATAAAAACAGACACCTTTCAAGAAACGTGAAGGTGCCCAATCAACCCCAAACCCCCTTCAGTTGGATCCAGCGCTCTAACACACCACAGCTTCTCAGGCAAACCCTGTGAATATGTGGGAGTGCGCTCGGAGCTGGCGGCGATCCTGTAACGCAGCGCGGTGTGAATGACATAAAATGTAACTCAGCATGCGAGGTGGTGTGGGGAAAATCCCACGACTGAGCGTGTTGAAGTGTTAATCCCCCGAGAGCTGGACCTCTGCATGCTGCAGTGTGCAAGTGTGTGTGTGTGTGTGTGTGTGTGTGTGTGTGTGTGTGTGTGTGTGTGTGTGTGTGTGTGCGTGCGCTGCAGTGACAGATGATTAATTTGGGGATTTGACTGGGAGGAGTGTGTGTAGCCTGAAGTGCATTTATATTTGGATGTTGCAATGCAGTCTGTTTATGCATTTGTGAGACAAAAGTTTCCACCTAGCCCATGAATGGTGTAAAGAGCAACATATTTCTTCTGTGAAGAGTTTACAGTAATATTGCTAAGAAAATGGGTTACTATAACAGTTACTACCGACCGCACAGATAACTTTATAAACAATTTTTGAAGAAAATAAACAACCAATTTATTGCCTATTATTAAGTTATGAAGCAGCATTTCAGCATGCGTTTGGCTCAGTGGCTAAAATCACACTTAAAAGGTTAAACCTCTAATGGTCTAATAGTAATTCACACACTTATGAAAGTGGAAGCCTCCGTCTCTGCAACTTTTTGGAAAAATGTGACAAAATCAGACATTATGATGATATTTTAAAAAAAGGACGGACAAGTATTTTTAATCTCTGACGCTACTATTTTCGCCCTGTATTCTTTGACAATAAAGACAGAAAGGACAAAGGACACACAGCCTTACTCTGATCACATGACATTTGTCTAAAAACACTGTGGTAAATTCAGTAATCACATTAAAGTTATAAATCAAACCATTATGCTGTTACTTGAGCTACACGACTTCTTTTATAACCTGCCAGATGAAAATGTGAGTACAGTTGCGCAACAGGTGCATAACTTTAATTCAAGCAGGAGGAAGAAAAAAGTTGGCAGAGTGATCTGCTTTCGAGGAGTGACCATATACACATCATTTCTAACTAGCAAAAACCCGCCCTGCAGGCAGTTTTTGCCAAGCCAGAGGTTCTTGCTCGCTTCATTCATGTAAGAAAGCATGTTAAGGTTAACATATCATGTTAATTATTTTATGTTCATTATAATACTATATATAGTAAGATGGCAAAAACGGCTGTTCATAAACATCAGACAAATGAATAATAAAACCAAATGTATTCTTCTTTCTTTGCAAGCTACATATTCATGGTTACATATTCAAAGTTATCAGTTACAAGCACTGTTAGCATCACTGTCTGATGAACGCTTATTTACAGCTATGCATGAAAAAACTTTCCAATGATCCAAAAGTGCCACTACACTAAAAATATCCATCCATCCGCTTCCACTTATCCTTTTCAGGGTCGCGGGGGGCGCTGGAGCCTATCCCAGCCGTCATAGGGCAAGAGGCGGGGTACACCCTGAACAGGTCGCCAGTCTGTCGCAGGGCTAACACACAGAGACAGACAACCATTCTCTCTCACATTCACTCCCACATTCATACCTATGGGCAATTTAGATTAATCAATTAACCTATCCCCACTAACTGCATGTCCTTCGACTGTGGGAGGAAGCCGGAGTACTGGAGGAGAACCCACGCAAACACGGAGAGAAGATGCAAACTCCGGACTGATGGTGGAATTCTTGCTGTGTGGCAACAGTGCTAACCACCGTGCTGCCCCACTAAAAATAGTTTAAATATATTTATACACAAAATACATATTGTAAACTACTATACTTGTAAAGATGAGGGAACATACAAACATATGCTATGATCATTATACTGAGATTTATTGCAGGGAAAAATCAGGAACTTGACTATAAAGAGATGACAATTCTTAATCTGGAAACAACAACAATCCACCGCTGTGAACACTTCCTAACAGCTCTACAAGCACCTGAAGCAACGTGCTAACCTCTTTCATACACCTACAGATCCAGAGTGATATTCACGCAGAGCGTTTGCTGACATCGACCCAGCAGCTAAACCTTGATTTTCACCAGGTAACATAAGCATGAACATGCTTGCAGGATTGTACATTTCTGCTACGCTGTGAGCTTCATGGTAAACAGCCAACTAAGAATAAACAGCTTTGTTATCTCCTCCTTAGGACGATGATTTGCGCAAATACGTTTTAAATCACTTTCAGCGCTTGAAAGTAAAGAGTAAACTTTTCTGGTATTTCTGTAGCTTTCATACAGTTTGTAATTCCTAATAAAGAACGCAGCGGTGCTCAAGTAGTAATCAGTATCAGCTGAGACAGTGGAAAAGGTGTCAGCAGACAAAAAGACAGATCTGTGCATCTGTTCTTACACGGCCGCTCTGGAAAAACATTTTCTTTCCAAACATCAGACTTGAAGCTGCGCAGCTTGAAATATTCAAGTGAAACCTTTCTGGACATGAACTCACTCTTCAAAAACACAGCTCCTTATTTATGACATAAACACAAAAAGATTTATAAGTACAGTATTCTGGCGAACAGGTCCACTTTCCACACTCTCCAAAAACACAAATAAATAACGTCGGCTGTAACTGAGAGTTACCTCACTGTTCATAACTGAGCGATAGTAACTCGGTCTTTGTGCACTCATGGATAGAGTATTGTGTTACCGGAGCGCCGGGGGTAAAGAAAGAGTCGGGAAGCTAAATTAGTGCCCTACATGAACTGTGGATTTGGCAAACTAATTCAATAAAGGAGTGCAGCATTTCCTGTCTTATCTGTGCCTGTCGGGGGGAAGGAAATTTTTGGAGGGAGATGAAGCCACCTAAATTAAGACAATCTTGCCTTCCTGCGAGGCTGCACTATTTCCTCTTTGTCTTCCTGAAATTAAGAAACTGATACCTCTTCTAGCTTAACATGACAGTCTAATATTAGCCCTACGTCTTTCTTTTTCTCCCTTCCTTTCAGGCTTTTCTTCTACTTCCATCTCCCCCATCTGAAAGCTTCATTGCCTTGTTCCTCTTTCTCCTCCCCTCTCTAGCTAAGCTCTCTCTGAGCCCAAGTGCTTCAGACGGTGTTTCACTCGGCAGCAGAAGAAACCTGAGCTATTTTTACACCGATCCCGCAAAAATTTAGTGCCAGTGTGAACAGGAGCCCTGGAACGCTCACCGCATGTAAACCCAAAACCAAAATACATGCGTACAGTGAGCTATACAGTGACACAAGCATACATAAAGACAGTGGGTAAACCCACAGATGCTCAGCCCCTCTCGCCATGCTCGCTATCAAACGTGTCATGACGGTGCAGTGATAGCAGTGTCGCAGCTTTGTTTCATTGAACATAGTAAGTAAACATGAATGTGATGAGGTGGGTGGCACAGAAGAGCCACAACAGTGTTTGACTAGTGTGGGGACATTATTTGTGAGAGAAAGCGAGCTTGAACAAGGCAGTCACACATTTCTTCACGTCGTTTGTTTACAAGGTGAACAAACAAACTGCTGCTGAGGGGATAAGAGTTTTGCCACCCACTTTGCCACCCGGAGGAATCTCTTCCACTGCACGCCTTTGCCTCTGAGGACCATGGAGACGGTCTTTAGGAAGAGTCAAATCTGTCGCCATTACCAGCCTCATCCCGATTTCAGTAAACCTCAAAACTGGGGCACTTGGGAGCCATGCTAACTTGAAAACGATCCTCTCGCTCTACATTATTTAAGCGCGAGATCCTCTCATCTCCCTCCTCCTCCTCCTCCCTTCCTTGACTCTCCTCTTTCTCTATTGTCCTCCCCCTTTCCTTTTTTTTTATCTCCGTCGTTCCACTGTGTGCCTTCGGTGGTGCTGTAGCAGAGTGGGTGGGATAGAGAGAAGATGAAGGCAGAGAGGCAGGGTGCTGCAGCAGAGTGCTTTCATCCACTCTCTGCAGGGCTGTTGCATCAAGGAGAAGTCACACCAAGTGGATGCAGTGATACACCAGAGCCAGGGCACCATAACTGTACGCTACATGCATTTTTAACCTGTCATCGTAACTGCTGGAACGTGTTACTCACAGGCAGACATATTACATATTTCAGTAGCTATAATATGAGTCACATGACATGAACCAGGGAGATGCTGCAGTTATTTCTATTCATTCAGCCAATCTGTTTCCTGCTAATCATACTGAGAGTAAGAGCACAAGCATGCAGACGTTTTTCCACAATACATACTGTCCCCCTTAAAACACACTACAGTTTGTGTTGTCACGTGACTCTGCCCCGTCCATTCTGCCACATGGAAACATCGTATAGGAAAAGTCAAACACTGAGCTGATTGCACAACTCGTGCAGTTCGGACAACATAAAAATGCCGTGTACGTTGTTTGAACGCACTTTTACACAGGCAACATCAAACAAAAAGTCCAAAATGTCCAGCTCTCTTAAGGTCCCACCACAGCATTTCCTCGACTGGGACTTTGATTGGGCCATTGCAGAATCTTGATTCTTTTCTTTCTTATATATCCTGTTATAGATGTGCTGCTGTCTCAGTGTCCTGTCGTGCGACTCTGTTTTGGCAGACTTCAGCTATTAGACAAATAGTCTCACATCTGACTCTTTGGTGTGTACAGAGAAGCTGACATGGCTGATTTATGCCCTGTTGGTGCAAAACAAACCCAAATCATCATCCCTCCACCACCGTGCTTGACTGTTGGTATGCGCTTTACTTGTTTTTTTTGCCAGAAGCAGAAAAATGATATGCCAAGATGATAATATTTGATATACCTGAGACCTGTGGAGCCAGACATGACAGCTAATTTTTTCAGCTTTTTCAACATTGCATGGTTTGACCTGGGAGAATTTGCTGGGACATCCACTCCTGGGAAGATTACACGAGTGAAGGTTTCAGATCAGCAAACTGCCAAAACATCTGCGTTTATAGAGGTGATAGTTGGAACTGGAGATCATTTATCTGAATTTCAGGGGTTGGGCCACACCTTATGCATTCCCCTTCAAATCCTATGCCTCCAGTATATATGCCTTCCTGCACTACAGGATGTTTGTTTTCATTTTCATACCCCACCCTGCCTCCCCCATTCTCAGTTCTCAGACCTCTCATTAATACCTGGGGATCTGCCTGGCTCGCCAGCAGTCCTCACTGAGGCTTACCCTAAATCCCACTCTCACTCCTACATCTACACTTATTCCATATACCTTTCTCTTTCAATAAATGTCTAATCTAATTCTGCTTGTGGTCCCTGCTTGGAAATTATTGCTGTAAAAAAACAAAACAAAACAAAAAAACAGCAACCCAAATGTAAAAGCTGCATCTGAACAACAATAATAATAAGATCTGAAGGACGAAGATCACAGATAACTGGTTAATAAATCCATGTATGAGACATTTGAAGGGGAACATCTCATACTTTCTAAATAAAATGTGGTTGTTTAGGATGTGGTTAAAAAAAACAAACAAGTGAAACCCTAAATAATTTACTGGTGAATCTCAAGCTCATTGTATATGTACAAAGACAATAGAGGCTATCCTATTCTATTCTATTTTATTTGAATAAAGAGAATCTTAAAATAAAGTTGACACAGATTTATGAATAAAATATAATTAGCAGAAACCAAACTGAACACTGCAGACTGAGCAAATTGTCAGAAAATAAAGCAGCTCTGATTCCTTGAATAAAACGGCAGTTTTTAGGTGTATTTAGCACTGGGCACCTTGCTATTTCATCACAGGTTATGGCAGCAGCATCAGTCAACTATGGTCTATTAGATTAAATTAAATATTAAAAATAAATGAAACTTTAATGATGCCCGTGGGGAAAATCAGGTCATTGCACCAGCCGTGAAAAGGATATAGATCAGAGCAGAACAGACAGGCACCACTGAGCAAATACATCAAAGAATTACAACTGGAAAAAGCTTGAAATAGGGCGTATTAGGTTTAGATTTAATATCATAAGCTTTGATTTATATCATTATTATAACTGAAACTGAATGTTATGATTGTTTTCACAATGCTGCGTCTTCTTTGGATTTTATAAAGTTAAAGAAAATCATTAGATTAAACTCTATGTTATGTTGTGCAGCACAAGTGTAAAGGGAAGGCTTGTAGACACAAATATACTGTAGTTTGCCAAATGTCATCAGTGCTGCCTCATTCATACCAAGCAGTAAATACTGCACTGAAACAATACAATACAAACGCAAGCAGGCATGTGCACCATGCACCGACAAACCAAACCAAAGCATCACCTGTCAGCCTCAGTCTGAAAACAAGTTCAAACCTCCACCGGCCACTCCCGGTCTTTTCACGCACCCACCCAGTCCACACACACTCAGCAGAAGGACTCTCAATGGTACAGCTGTACCATTCATCCCTTCATTCATTCATTTATCCACAGCGGCCTACTGGGCTTTGAATGGCTAGACCAAGCATGACTGTACTTCACTTGAAGTATTGGGGTGTCTGGTTTGTTTCAGTGGATTTCAACATCAAAACCTGTTGAAACCTGACAGGTGAGCGTCATGTTCATGTGCTTGTTGTGTAAATCCCTGTTTTGTGACAGCGTACAAAGACAGTGATTAGGACTGCTACTGTCTGAAACTTTCACAATCACCCACACTTACAAACACAGACAAAAACAAGGCAGTGTGTGTTCTCCACAGACCATTAGTGATGACTTCATGCCGATCTGATAACACCACTATTACCCAGCTTGCACAGCAGCTGAACTAAAATCCATCAAACTGAGAGTTAAAATGAAAGCAGACTGATGCCAGTGTCGCTTTCACGGTCAACTCTTTTCAACACAATACTTAAAACTCCAGCAGCTCCTCCCTGCACCCAGACTAGATACGAACACACCACCATTTTCTGGCTGAGAGCCATGGCCTCAGACTTGGAGGTGCTAATCCTCATCTTAACCAGGTTACACCAGTGCGAGCTGGACGTCACGGCCTGATGAAGTCAGCAGGACCACATCATTCGCAAAAAGCTGAGACAAGGGTTAGGGTTATGTTTATGCAATTTGCTGTGCCTGAAATTCAGTCTAATAAACAGAATTAGTGGGGAAAAAAGCAGCCCTGGTGGAGTCCAACTTCCACAGGAATGGGGCTGACTTACTGCCGGCAATGCAAACCAAGCTCTCACTGCAGTCATACAGAAACTGGATTGCCCAAAACAACAGACAAACAACAATAATATCCAAAGTCCAGGCCAAGAGGAATCCTGATTGCTGCCTGGATCACATCATCTGCCTCCTTTCAATGTGGAAGAACAGCAGCTCTACTTTAAACACCTCCTAAATGACTGAACCTTTTTTCTATAAATGAGTTCTGACACTGTTCAGATGAAGCTTTTATTATTTGTGTATATCTGCATTCAAAACGGGCTTTTTTGACATGCAACATTACAAACGCTAGCAGAAAGACATCCTAAGGGCAGGTTTTGCAAACTCTACCACGATGGAACCATCAGGTGACTGTTATATGTAATGTGCATATAAATGTACAAACATTACGGTACAAATGATGCATTTAATGATGCAGTTTCTTCAAACAAATACACAGAAATATTTTTTTTATTTGTAGTGAACCCCGTATGGACGTTACAAAACTTGGTATCCTAGCTAATTTCATTAAGTTTCATGACGACTGAACCAGCAGATGATGATGATTAGATTCAGCAGTACTTATCAAATGTTAGCAAGCTAGCACTCTAAAAAGTGGTTAAATATGCTGAAAATAATACATAAAAATAACACTTTAGCACTGTCATGTTAGCATTTAGCACAGAGCAAAACTACAGAGCTGCTGACATGTAAATGGACTCTCAGCCTGGTTTTAGAAAAAGGACTAAACAAATATACAAGAAGCTCAGGGAAAGATATAGAAACACATTTCTAAAATGTAAAAGCAAAAATCCTAAAAAACACAGAAATCAAGTAGCTAAAACATCATGGAGGCAAACTGTTATTCTCTGTGAGGCTAGAGAACATGTGTTTATCAGTTAGTTTTAGCTAGCAGAAACTCTGTGGGATACTTTGGGTAGTAGAAACTGAAGTTGCTGATGTAAAGCATTAGGACAACTGGGTGCAACAGGATGTTTCTGCTTCTTTGTATGTAGTATCTATTTGTTTAAGGTCCTTTGAAAGGTAAAGAATTCAATAATAATAGTGAAGTAGTCCTTAAACACGCACATTCCTTTAGTTATTTAAATTCAGTGATACGTGCTATAAGAAAAAAGGAAATCAAACACCTGCTAAAAAGTGCTTTCAGACTCACCGAGTCAGTCTGTGACACAGATATGTTTCTCAATAAGGAATGACAGAATTATAAAGAAGAAAAAGCAAGCAGGAGGGTTTGTGGGGAGATTTAAAGTTGTGATTACTGCAGCAGTGACGTGAGCAAAAATGAGCCAGATTTTAGCTGCATGGGGTCTCACCACAAAACCCCCCAAAAAACAAATGGAGCAGCCACAAGAAGCCAGTATCTGCAGCATGTAGTTAGGCAATACCTAAGTTACGGTATCTTTTTGGGTATATATATAAAAATAATAATTAAAAAAATATCTTTATGAAGAAAAGCTTTCCAGGAGTTTAGTGTAAAGCCAGACTTTTTAAAAAAAAATTTCATCCAAAGGAGAATAGCAACAAAAAAAAATTAGATGCTAATTTCCTTGAGGGTATCCCAGCTACTTGTACATGTCATGTTTCCTGTGGTTCCCATTGGCTTTTAGTTATGTTTCAGTGCATGTTAATTGCCCTTTGGTTACTTCCTTCTTCTTTTTTTTTAATAGTTAGCTTTTCTAATGTGTCCTGTTGCAGTTGAACTTCCTGTTTTTGTTCCTTTGTGATCATCTGGCCTGACCTGATTAGGTATGATAGGTAGGATTAGGTAGGTTTGATAGGCGACATCTTGGATTGCGAGGTTGGGGTCAGTGTGGCTGCGCTGATCTTCTGCGGTGGCGTTACAGTTGAAAACTCCACTTAAAATGGATGTAGCCATAGCCGTTTTCTTTCACATGCACGTGCACTTTTTTTTTTTGCACTAGAAACCCGATAATACCCAAAATCTGATTCAGATTACAAAATGACATGTTTTTTGTGTGAACCCTAAAGAAAAAAATAGCACTGTCTCAACTCTGATGAGGCATGTATAGTCTCTATCATGTGTACACTCTTCTGCATTTAAACAAGCACTTTACCTCAATGTTTATTGCAGCTATTAGTTGAATATCCACCTTTAGATAAAAATAACAACTGTTGTGCAGAAACATACCATGCACACCAACTGAACCCACCCCACACATTATTCTCTGACATCTCTCCTTTCTTATGTTTGGTTCTCTGTGTAACACCATATGCTGCTGTTATGCACCAAGGCTACCAATTATTCTGAGGCAAGCCTCCTCCAGAAACTCGCAAACAAAGGCAGAGTTTGTTGTCTTTACAGGCTTAAAATAACTTTTCAAAGGCTGCTTCACAACCGCATGATGCTGGGACAAAAGGTAATGAAAACCAAGCCGACTCGTGCACGTTAGAGGGTGAATGGGGAAGATGTTAATTTTAACAATTGTGGAAGCAGTCTTGAAATGACACTGAGAATCCGCGGATGAAAAAACTGAAGAGATAAACAGATATCTGTATGACAAATTAAAACAAACAACTTTTTTTTCGGGGGCTCAGTTTCCGTCTGATTGATGAAAGTCTAGTTAACGGTTTCAAACAGACAAGATTACAAATGCAGATCTAGTTTGCTCAATAGCCTCCATAAAGCCCAGATGGCCTTGTGTCCAACTAAAGCTGCACTAATGTCAGTAATCTCATCTGGGCCTGATTGCTGTGACACCACATAAGCAGAATCAGATTGAATCAGGCCCGTTTTAACTATCAATTTCCTGTCGTGAGCCTCTCGCTAAATCTATTGGGCGGAGTCGCGGAGAGTCATCAAGAGAAAAAAGACACTGCTGGCAGGGAGGAAGAAGAGGAAATCACCGCCTGGCCATACAGCATTGTGTGAAATATTTGTGTCAGCTATTGTTTTTAAATGGGCACATCCATTCAGTGTTACTGTCCAAAAGACAAAAATACAGATTCCACTGCATGAAATGATAGGTACTTATTATTCTTTGACGCATGCATGTGCACAAGAATCCTTATATGGTCACTGCAGAAGCTCCGCTCACCTGTTTAAAATCACCTGTTAATGAGGGGCAGATAATCAGAAGCAAGTTAGCTTTAAGGGAGAGGAAAACGAGCTAAAACAACTTGTTGTTAAGGCCGAGTATGAAGTAAATAAGGCTTATTTTGAACTGCGAATCATGCAAAGCTATTCTAGCAGAGTTCAAAGATAAAAATGAGCAGAATAAAAACAGGATCCTATAAGCTAATAAAAGATGACAAAGAAAAAAAATTCTCAGGATGCAGAAAGGAGCAGCGAGAAAAGGAAAAAAAACTTGGCTGATGATATTACGCTGAACCTTGTCCAGGTCAACTATATGTCTACAGAGCATTTGAGTACACTGTGTACAGCTGTCTGAGGGGATAAATGCTGTACTGAGCTTCCTGAGAAAGGAAAGCAGGAATGCTCCAGAGAAAGAGTGCATGAGAGGGAGATGAGGATAATCCAGTGAGCAGATGTTTGGGAGCACATCGAAGAGTGCTCGCTGCCCAGAGGATACCGATTATAAGCGGATGGAAGCGCTAACAGGAACGCTTGGGAGCCAAGGTGGGCTACACGATTAGCCAACGCACACCTGCTAAGGCTAGCCAGAGTGCGATCCTGAGATGTAAAAGGTAGCCGTTGTTGTTAAAGCACATGTAATGAGAGAATTTCACAGAAGTAGCCACTGGCAAAAGAAACACTCCAGATGTCACACAGAGAAGACTCCAGACATGTGAGAGTGGACGGAGCTTTGCTTTGTACTTCTTCACCATTTAATCAAGAGGAAATAGCTCATTTAGTTAAAACTCTAGCATGCGCTAAAGATGAAGGAGAGGTAATGTGACCAGTGAGTGAGGGTGGGACAGCAGCACAGAGGAGAGCACTGTGCAGTAAAACCAGCCTGTCCTCTGCACTAGAGCAGCTCTGGCAGTACAGAGCTTTCCGATGTCTCATTGTGATTTAAAGACCAAGGACACAGTCAGTCATGAGTGAACATCTCCTATTCCCCAGCTCCTGGGAGAATAGAACATGTTCTGACAGGCACCTCTCCGGTGCACAGAGGTTAGCGCTGCACACGCCATGCAGAATAGTACACACACACAGAGCAGCGGTGCCCTCATTCAAGCAGAATAAAAACAGCACCTCCTGCAATACGCACGCATCTTGAGCGATGGTGCTATAATCCATGCATCCTCTATCAAGCTGCCAGCCTTATAACAGGCCTTGCAGTTCTCACCTGGTTTGTGAGGTTCAGTGGGTTCACCCCCAGCAGCTGTGGCACCATTGCCGTACTGTAAATGTGTCCATATGCCCGGGGAGTACGTGCCGTTTTAACCCAGGTAGCTGTCTCCAATCCCAGTTTTGGTGGTGCTGGATAGGAGCACCGGACAGGTCCTCAAGCCATTTCACACTCATACTTAATGACGCACGCTCCTTTGAACCCACGTTTTGTTTTGTATCAGAGTGCTGAGGTACTACCTGGAGCCATCCATCAGCCACAGGAGACAGAGCCTTTCCCTGAGGGCCTGGTTAAGAGCGGGGGGGGGGCATCTGGATGGGAACCATCTGGTGAAGGGGGAGTTTGTTCTGCTACTCCTGCAGCAGGCAGGCAGGCAGGTCTGCCGGCCACACCACCAGAACAAAGGCAAGCTGTAATGTGGTCCCCGCGGCCGAGGCGGGGGAGCTCTGTCTGCCTGCCTCCCCAGACAGAGCAGCACACAGCTGGGGTCAGTCTCAAAGCCTCACCTGGCCTTCAGGACGGATTTAAGATGCAGACGTCTGCTCGTCATGCGAGAGACTGCTTCACTTTCATGGATTGCCTCCGCTCTTCACATGACAGTAACTCAAACACTAAGATTTTAATGACTCACTTTCTCTACCGCTTAGTTGTGGAGGACACAGCCGGCAGCCTTTCAGAAATCCCGTCCTTCAGTCAGATGACGACTCGATATTATTTACCGAATGTGCATGTTTTCCAAATGTGGCACACAGAACGGCTGCTCCACATACACAAAGCTTTTGGGAAACTGAATCTTTTTAGTTATTTATTTACTTTTTGCTTAAATGTATGGCTCTGCACAAAAGTCTGTCCAGCTTACGTGAAAGTGAAGGATTTTTTTCATCATCACTCAGTTTCCCTTCCTGCCTCTAAATGACTGATAATCCAACATAATGTCAGTGGCCTCTTTATTTTCAGCAAGCCTCTGGGTTTGATCTGATCTCACAATCAAACAGTCAAATAATAGTCAAATTTCACCTCCTGTGTATCAGCTCTCCGAAACTTAATAGGCTGCAGGGGACCAAAAAAAAGAACATCTCATCTGATATTACCTGACTGCACAACTACAACTGGACTGCTAGACACAGACGGACACTGGAAGCCAAGTCCTTCCCATCAGCCTGCCAGCTGTCTTCCCGTCAGCGCTCTCCCGCTGTACGCTCATATCTCTGCCGTCGCCTGCCTCTGAACGCCGCTCAAATTACACACGACGGCAGTTATTGGACATCTGCGGCGCATTATTAAAGGCTTTTACGCGACGAGAAAAGTTTCCAGTGGACGATGACAGCATATCATGAATACTTGGATTTGACCGCTGGCGTGATGCAAGGAAGACAGTCATTGTTAGTCATGTGTCTGCACTGCTGTATTTCTGAGACGCATCACACAGAGGCTACAGAGGCTGCACTGTAGCCACAAAAAAAAAGAAAAAGGTCACAAGACTGAACCCCTGCAGCGGCTGATGCAGCAGCCGATGAAGAGCTGAGTGGTCATCAGTCACTAGAAATAAAGCTGTGTGAGTCTTTAAGCCTTTAAAACCACACACACACGCACACGCACACACACACACACACACACACACACACACACACACACACACACACACAGTGTCCTTGAGAAGGGGGTAAAGTCAGGCACAGCCTCTTCACTCACTGCAGCGTGCTTTACCTTGAGCAAAGGTGAACAATCAGGTCACTGTGATGCAGAAAAATGCACAAATATGTGCAACAGGGTTGGCTATTAGATCAGCCCAAACTTCCAAAGATCTCCAGCCAAAAAATACAAATCTTCACTTAGGTTCTAACAGGAATCATCACAGCGTCGCACTGAGTCCCGACAACAGCAGTTACTTAGCTTAATGAGGAAAAAAAGCGTTCACGCAGCCAGAAGTAGCCGAGCATGTCAGTGCAGGGGCGCAGACAACTTTCAGACGAAGTGCAGACGGCATACTAATCCACGGATTTAATACGAGTAAACAGAATAGTATAAACAGAGTACTCGAAACAATAGAAAGTCTTTGGACAGACAGTGTCATCGGCAGTGAATATGAACTTCAAACCAAAAGAAATGAGGACAGATTTGGGCGTTATCTGCCTGCAAATACTGTGATATTTGACTACGCAAAAGGCCAGTTACACGACAGCCCATTAGGAGGTTCAAATAAACTCCAAAGCTACCCCAGCAGGCCGCTGTAATCTTTTCGTATGTTTGGAGCCAAGTATTTTGGTGCTTTTCTCTTACTATTTTTCCTGTGCCCTTGTTTTGCAGGAATGTCTTGTGTGCATGAACACATCTGCCGAGGTGTGCAAAAGTACAGTCCTCCACACTGACTCAACAAATGACTAACACGCGTATAGCTTTTGTCTCCACTGTTGTTAACCTAGGAATTTCACAGTAGCCTCCATGTACCAAGAGCAAGCCACAAGCTCAAGCTGCACCAAGTGTGGCTATTTTATTGTTTTACCTTCACGCTGACTAAAAGCCCACTTTGTCTCATTTCCCTGAGCACAGGAAGAAGCTTTCACTGTTACAGCTTGAAAACTGAAGGAAATAATCCCAGCCTGGATCCTTCACGGCCCACCTGGTGTTTCCATTTAAATCTCCTTTTAATTTTGTCAATCAAACGTATACGGGAAGGCCTGAGATTTAATATAATTGATTTAAAATATTTATAAGGAACAAGGTTTAAAAAGTAATTTTTCACTCATCTGCAGGTTGCCCCCCCTCCCTCCATTCATCCAGTTGGCAGTAAGCCTCTTACACCAATCCAAAAAAGAATGATTTATCTAAGGCTACGGGCTTTTATACAAATGTTGTCAAATCAAGGCCCAACCGCAGCATCTTCTGCCAGCGAGAGATATCTCATCCTGCAGTGTTTTCTTTCTTCTTCCAGACCTCTTCCTGACATTAATGTAAAACTCTGGTAGTTTAGTAGATACATCTATTGTGTCAGGCTTTACTAAAGTATCACGTTCACCAGATCTTCAAAAAACACTTGACCTCTGACTTTGATCTGAGGAAAAAGATTCATGCTTGCCTGAGATTTTTAGTAGATGCATCTAGTTAGCGTGGGTGACAACAATACAGTATACAAACTGGCAGATAGAAATACCGTAATTGTCGGGCTATAAGCCGCTACTTTTTGCACAAGCTTTGAACAATGCGGCTTTTAGTCAGGTGCGGCTTTTCTATGGATTGTCCGTGATTTTTGTCATATCGTAAGACGATTTGTTTTGTTTGTTCCGCTGTTGTACGGCACTACGTTGCCTGGCGGAAGGGCATGTGATCAGACACACAGTATTGGGGTTCAAGAATGGCATGTTGGTCACATGTCCGTCCGCCAGGCAACGTAGTGCCGGTCGAAGTAGCGCGAAAAACAAACTTCAAAGTAGCGCTACGCGTTCAGTGGGAGGCGTGGATGACGAGCGGCGATAAACTTGCGAAAAGCAAGTTATGCCCAACTCCACCAGTGGATTCTGACAGCGTGGAAAAGTGTTAAAAAATCCATGATCACCAACGGATTTCGAAGGGCTGGACTGCTGCATGATGGAGAGGAGGACACCGCCACGGCCCTTCAGAGGGTGTTCGACTCTGACACTGACAGCGAGGATTTCTTTGGTTTTGAAAGTGACAACGAAGGAAAGAAGCGGAGAGTGGATGACGAAGCCATCCTGAGCCTGTTGGTATCAGACACTGGAGGAGAGGACTTTGGTGGTTTTAGTGGGCAGGAAGAAGAGAAAGATGATGGTGAATGACTGACTTTTCTTCTTGTTAAAGCCGTGTCACTGCACCTGAGCCTAAAAGGTAGGCCGAATCTATTTTTCTGGTGTGCTGTAGGTTATTGTTATATACTACATTTGTTACTCATTTATGAAGCACAGTACATGTTTCGTACTTGTAATTACCGCTACTTGTACATATACCCTAAAAAGTTATGCAAATATGTACCCATAACTTGTTTTTCAAAATATTAATAAAAAGGGATGTCTCCAAGAAGCCATCTTTTTCCTGACAATTCCCTTTGTGCATATTCTCTTACATATGATAAGTCAACATTGAAACACCTGTGGCTTTTAGTCAGGTGTGGCTAATGTATGTACAAAACAGGATTTTCCCCTGATTTTAGCTTGTGCGGCTAATATTTGGGTGCGCTTTGTAGTCCGGAAAATACGGTACCAAAGAACTGTGTTTTGTTAGCCTTGCCAGGGCAATTTAGATGTAAAACAAACAAAAGAATCGAATGTCATCAAAGGCCTTCAAGGAATTTATCAGAAGAATACCAAAAAACTGATTCGATGCATTTTTTGTTATTTTCATCTTAATACATTTGAAAATCCCCAACGTCTGGGAGAATCACATCATAGTCCAACAGTCAGCATGACTTATTAAACAGTGTTACAGGAATACAACAAAAAGCGTTGCATTCAGTCTTGACACACAAAGTCAAGGTAATAGTGTTGTTTATATTCAAATACCATTACACTTTTATAGACTACTTATAAAAGTCAGATGAAGCCACAGTGATGTGAGCCTCTGGTCAGCAAAGTCACGTTTTTTGTGCTGTCCAAAAATCAGTTGAGGTAGGATCTTCTAGCTTCATATGGCTCTTTTGCATGTTTCCACTGATTCTACATTCAACAATTTGGAAACTGAAATGAAAAATTTAACCTAGACACCAAATTTGGGAGAAAAAAAAACAAAGCTGAAAAAGTATCACAGCTTCTGTCTGCTCTACCTCTTAATTTTGCTGAACCTTAGTGTTGGTGGTAAGCATGGATGTATACACTTAAATGTCTAGGCTTAAGTTCCTCTAACTGTGTACTTCAACTCCAAAAAAGAAAAAAGTTGTACATTTCCTCAAAAACAGCTCTTTGGATAGTAAAGATTACCAACCCAAGGTAGTCCCACCGTGTGACATACCCTACTTCATTTGGATTTTTTTTAATCAAGGTCTTTTATTGAAAGAGATTTAATAAAAGTACCATTACAAACAACAAATCAAACATACAAGCGGTTAATGCGGTTATGGCGTTAACATCATTTTACCAAGATTAACGCTGACAGCACTAATTTTAATATTTTGGTGTCAACCAGCAAACTCTCTACCTAAATTAATGCAATCATTTGAATACTTTGGTCGATTATCGAGTTATGATGAGTAAAATACAACTGCTTAAATACAATTATAATCCATCAGAAGAAATTAAAAATAAGTATCATTTAGCATGGCAAACAGAGTAAAAATATTTGGGAGTTATAACACCTAAGGATCTCGCAGTTTCTAAGTTTATATTTGAGAATAGATTCGATTAAAATGAATATACTGCCAAATTATTATATTTATTTCAAACATTGCCAATGGAAATAAGCCAGAAACAATTTAATGAATGGGATAAAATGTTGTCAAGATACATAGCAAGGTAAAAGACTCCGAATTAGATTTAAAACCTTACAACTGGATAAAGGAAAAGGGGGATGGGGCCTTCCTTCTCTCAAGGATTATTATTGGGCAGCACAATTAAGGCCTATGATATGCTGGTGTAATCCTTCATATGATGCTCAGTGGAAAGGCATTGAGGAGGGTCTGACCTCCATTCCCTTACAAGCTATTATAGCAGACAGTAGCCCGCAAGATTTAATAAACACTATTTAAATGGATCAAGCTGACTTTTAGTTTGGGAAATAATAATAAAAGAGCATAAAGGATTGGTGACTTTGCACATGCTAATGGAGGAATGTAGACTTCTTCGTTTTGAAAAGGTTAAAGAAAAATATTCATTAGAAACACAGGATTTTTAAAGATACCTACAGATGCGGCATTTTGTCAGCAAAAAGGTAAAATCTAAGTCTGAATTAAGCAAACTGCTGTTACACTTATTTAAAAGGGCATACAGCGCAACTAAAGATAGAGGCATCATCTCAGGCCTGTATAAAGGGTTAATAAACATGAAATCACACTCGACCCTATATATTAAAACTAAATGGGAAATGGAGGGAGCAATAGATATAACGGAGGAAGAGTGGACAACAATATGGATAATATGGACATATTATCCATATTGTTATTGGAAAAGCCTGATAAGATATTTTATTGCACCTTACCAAAAATCTCACTATGACAGTAACCCTCCCGTTTGCTGGAGAAATTGTGGAAACACGAATGCAAATCGTTATCATATTTTCTGGGACTGTGATGCTATTAAAGCTTATTGGAAGGGAACACATGTAGCAATACAAGGGATATTTGGAAGATATTTGCCTTTAGAAAGAAAAACTTTATTTTTTGGACTCATCCCAGAATGATGGACAAAGAACGATAAATATTTGTTTAATATTTTATTGGTGGCAGGCAAAAAAGCCCTCATAAAAAAATGGCTTTCATGTGAGAGCCCAACTATGAACATGTGGATGGAGGTCACAGTGGATATTTACAGGATGGAGAAAATGACAGTGGATGTGAAATAAAAGAGGGACCTGTGTGTATCACGTTGGAAGAAATGGATGAACTATATAATAACACGCAGGCCAGATTTTGACTCGTTAATCTTAGTTAAGATATTATTTATATTACTGGTAATTAAATCTCACTCCCTAACTGTTTATGCTTTTTTGTTTTGTTTTGATTTTTTTCCTTCTTCGGTCACAGGTGTAATGGGGAGTGACAGTTGGTTTAAATAAGCTTTTCAAAGGTGCTTGGAATTGTTAAAATATAAACTAGCCAAGTGGGAGCCCAGTCCAACACGTCTTACTCCAATGTCGGCTCACTAGCGCCCCCTTATTTTAATTTTTCACTCTAAAGGGGACCGCAACATGAGTAAGATGTTGTATTAAATAAAACTTTAAACCATTAACTGAAAACATAAGTTTATTAGTACAGTGTTTACTGAAGTCACAGATCAAAGGAGCTGAAATCAGCTTTCACACAGATTTTTTTTCGCAATCGGACTTCTTTTTGAAACCAGAGCAGTCGCCCCCTGCTGGCAAATGCTGGAAAGAATAAATTTTAAGAAACATCTGCATGGGCTTTGCTTTTAATCCAGGAAGAAAACATTTAACAAACAGTAACAGATTTACACATCAGTTTGTTTTATCTGTAAATAGAGCTGGGCGATATGAGATTTTTTCATATCACGATATGTTTTTTTCATTTCAGGCGATAACGATATCTATCACGATATAAGCCAAATAACTATATTTGTAAGATTTAAATGTGCCGTTGCTCACAAGTAAAATGTGAAATAATCAGCAGCTTGTTTTTATTTAAATATTTATTTCCCATAATAAGTTCAACAGGGTAGATGTACTTAAGGAACATGAGACTTTTTCAGATAAATAAAGGCAAATATTGCAAACTACACAAAAGGCAGCCGCTAAAGCGTTTAAGTTTCAAAATAGAACAAACAAAACAGACTAAATTGTCAATTCCACTTAGAAACAAAATATTAATTCTAAAAATAAATCTTAGTTTGTTTTACAGAAGAACAGACAAAACTGACTAACTTTTGTCAATATCAAATAAACTGAGAACTAAAAGGAAATTCTCAATCTCTCCTTGTTGTATAGCTTAGCTTTTCAAACAGTTGTAACAGTTACTTTAGTCTGACAAAAGCCGAATGACGAATTAGCGCTTCCAGTCAGAGACTGAGGCTACGTCCACACGTACACGGGTATTTTTGAAAACTGAGATTTTCCGTTTTCGTTTTAAAAAATAATCCCGTCCACACATAAAGGCAGAAATGAAGGAAAACGCTGCTATGAACATGCCAAAGCAGCAGGTGGCGCTAGATTCCTAACCGTGCAGAAATGTTGGCCAATCAGAAGTCTAGAAGCCTCGGTGGGAAAAAGTAAACAAAGCTGGGGCATAGAAGCAGAACCGAGTCGTATGTGTGGAGGGACAGTAACTGTGTGTATATGTAAGCATTTAAACACTGCAGAGAGTAGAATTAACAGTATTGTAGAAATTCATTTCACCGAAACAATAATGTGGCACACAGTGTGACGCATGCACCAGTTTATTGTATTTCCAGACTTGCTTTCGGCACAATTTACAGTGCACGCTACTCTGTTTTTTGTCAGACTTGAAATAGCCGAAATACCTTCACACTACGGAACTTCTATGGCTCTTCTGTTTGACAATCTCTCCGGCATTGGAACCATCATCTGTTTTCTCTTCGGTCACGCTCGGTTGATTTTTCTAGTCGGCACACTCATTTCCTCCATTACGCGCTGGCTGCTTCCCAAACAAACACACGTGCGGCTTGGCACTTGTGCTGTACGTAACAAGTCACGCGACGTGACGCTGCGGCTGTGATTGGTTCGGCTCTGCGCTACCTAATTTGGATTGGCTGACCTTTTTTTTTTTTTTTAAGAGGACAAGAGCGGCGAGGTCTATCGCGATAGCTTAATTTCTCTATCGAGTAAAAGTTATATCGCGATACATATCGTTATCGTTCTATCGCCCAGCTCTATCTGTAAATTGTGAGCTGATATTACGAACACATTAGACAAAAAATAAAAAAATTCTGTAAAAGCTGAAAACTGTTTGAATGCAGCTCTGTTTCCTCCATAATGATATCACAAAATTGCCTTAATGGTTATCACTTTTTTGTCCTTCCTGTTATCATCATTACATCAGCCTTTAAAAATCCCCCATTAGTCAAGCTCTGATTGTGAGGTCAGCACTTCAGCAGCCAGCATGTGGGGATAACACTTAACTGGTCAGTAAATGTATCTGTCAGAACATGTGATGCGTAGATGTGGAAGCTGGGTGGTAAATACACATTAATTTGATTTATTTGGGCTAAAGTCACAGATTGGTCCCAAAGCATTTTTTCAGTCTATACAACAGGCAGCTTTGACTGAGCTCTGGCAGTAATTTATTAGAAAAGTTATGCACTGTATTAGACAGTATCCAATTTACAGGCATGAAGAGGGAAGACGTTCAACAAAAGGGAGATAAAACTACTGAGAACCAAACAGAGTGGCTAGAATTTTAATAGTTCATCTGGACCGGCATGCATTTGAAATCAATCTAAGAAGCTTCTCTGACCTCATATTTTCAGCCTGACTCTGCCTCAGGGGCACATTCAAACCACCACAAAGCCTCAGTGCAGCAGCAGCATCTGACCGAAGCAAATGGTTCTGTAATTGCCATTACAACTTGTGGAAACCAAAGAATGGAACCAAAGCACTCTTGTGCCCTGCCTGCTGGTAAACTTTTTACCCCAGAAATCTGCTTCTCCTTATATTGGGGAGGCGCCGATCTTCCCATTGAAAGGAGAAAACACTCGATGTTTTCCTGCTTTCTCATTTTAAACACATTAAAAGCTATTCTTTGCACGCTGGTTTAATGCCATGTGACACATAACTGCTACCGATTCATCTTTTACACTACATGAAGTGCATAGTTTCTTTTTTTACATGTAATGACACTGCATGCTTCTCTTTCATTGTTTAGCTATAGTGACCCCTCGAGAAATTCAACATTTTTCTTCTTATTTTTCCTGTTACTGTTATGTGTCTTTTGGCCTTCTACCAATGTAAATGCTGTGAGCTCATATTGAGGATGACGAGTGGCAGCTCATCAAATTAGCTGACAAAATCCACCTACTAGCATCTCTAAAATGCTCACTAATCATAATCCGGCTGGTTTAATCTGACATTTCGCCAGTTTACAAGAGTCTGTCAGATTAAAGAAATTAGATAGCCACATGAATTTGTGTGTTCTGAAAGTGACAGAAAAACGATCTTTATGCCATCTTGTTGGTAACACAACAAACTACAGCTGCTGGTATTTAACAGTTTTTAGATGCTGGCCCCTCTGTTGATGAGTTTTTGTTTTCTACCGTTTGAAATCCATCGACAAGAAAAAGATACCAGAAATAAATGACTGATTACTGGTGATCAAAGATGCCGGGGTTTTACCATATTTTTACCGTTTTACCAACGTCCTTTATTTAAATATGTTTAAGACTGGCGACGTGTCCAGGGTGTAACCGGCGCCTCAGCCTATCACAACTAGGATAGGTTTCAGACCCTCTGACTTGGATGAATGTTAAAAGTTGTTACAGTATTTTACTGTAAAGGTGTAGGTTCACACTAAAATGCTGACAGCTCTGGTAGCTAGCATTTTACTTTATATCATGTGATCTTTAAAATGTTGCAATGATTGGACTGAGGACAATTTAAAATGAACATTTAGCATCTATTCATACCTGTTTCAACCTAATTTTTTACTCAGATGAGTTATGAGCAACATAATGTAGCAACAGTAAAACTCATGCTTGCTGTTCAGACAGAAGCACCGACAGTATTTAGAAGTATTTAAGCCAAAAAAGTGTATTAGTGTAAAATCTTTAATCTTTAAACATTCCTAGTGCGCACCTTTTTTGACACACCACAGTCAGACAGGTGATTGATAGGGAAGTAATTACATGGGACACAGTCACAGCCTCCATAATAAAGCACATATGCAGCCAAATAGTATCTACTTCCTCAGAGAGTACTGTAATGTTCCTCTATCTGTGTTATTATTAAACAAAAAGAGCATGTCAGTTTTTGTGGTGATGTCGCCCCCGGCAACTGAGCTCTGACAGGTATTCAGTCAGCCTGCAGATCAAAGCAGTTGTGTGTTGAACCACAGCTATGTGGCTAAAAAAGAAAAAAGC
Source organism: Maylandia zebra (assembly GCF_041146795.1). Taxonomy (NCBI): domain Eukaryota; kingdom Metazoa; phylum Chordata; class Actinopteri; order Cichliformes; family Cichlidae; genus Maylandia; species Maylandia zebra. Next base: position 22,870,489 of record NC_135173.1, on the reverse strand, counting down.
ATTTCTGACACGTGTAACATAACCTTCATTCTGTTGGTGCACAAAAACCTCTCAGCCATGTAAGGTACATGAAAACTGTGTTTCTCCAAAGATTTTTTTCTGAAATTTGGAACAAGAATGAGCGTCTCACACATACCAGAAACCTTTATTTTCCCCAAACCAGCTGCAGTAACAGGTTTCTTTCCCCAGAGGCAGCGTGGGGGTCTTTAAAGGTGATTCATGATTTCCAGCTGACAAACCGTATTTCTGACTGAGTGTACAGCAGATTTATTTTACTGTACAGACTTGCACGTGGGATGCATGTGGTGTCAACATGCACAGCTGCATATTGACATGACATCCCCATACATCCTGACAGGAAGCTGTGAGCTGAGGAACAAAATGGCTGCCAGCAAACAACAAACTACGGGTGGGCACATATCCCACACAGAGTCATGTTTAGGCTGAAGAGAACATGCTGCCCTTGAACAGACCATTATTGATTTATAATCCACAGCAGATTAGGCAGCATTCCATTATTTTTCCCCCCGTTCTCCTGTCAATGCAGAGATTGGACAGTGCAGAAAAACAACATATCTAGGTCACACAATAAATATTAAGTATAAGGAGTCATATGTGGTAAAGCTGTTGCTAAATATAGGTTTCCTGCCTGTTAAGGGATTCCAGCTTCAGAGGGACATTTCTATAATCCATTTCATGCCTGGTCTCATGAGCTGACATTCCATCACCAGAGGGGGAAAAAAAATTCCCACTGACTTCTCTACAGATTTCGTTGGCCTTTTTATTTTGGTCACTTCCTTTCTACACACAGGGCGTCTTAATGAACAACATATGAACCATATTCATCTTGAAAACAAGTCAGCTTGAACATTTATGATGTTTTCTGAAGCATTTTGGGTCTGAGTCTTGCTCTAACTATCAAACCTTTCTAGTCTCGATGCCCAAATGAACTGCACAGCTTTACATGAAGTTGACAATAGTGACAAAAAAACGTAGTAAATGCAGTAAAGCTTAAACCCAAATGGGATCTAGACAGAGAGAATGTCTAGATCTATGGATCAGTGGGTGATTTGCAGCCTTGGTCACAAAACACACCCTGCGACACGATTCAGACAACTCTACAAACCAACCAATCAGAGTCAACCATGTAATGAGACAGACGTTATTAGCGAGCACAACATTTGCCAAGCTGCAAAGGGCTGTGGTACCAAATGTCATCAAAAAGAGTAGCAATCCTCTTCAAATCAGACTTTACATGTCGTCAGATACTCATCTTAGACTTATGGGGCATTCCAGTTATTTCAGAAGTCCAATATCGGAACTTAGAGTGACTTCACTCAGTTAGTGCATTCCAACAGTAAAGTTGGAAAAGCAGGGACTCGCTGCAGAGGCAGCTGAAAGTCCACCTGATGAGTGGAATCAGTCACTTATTTTAGAGACATACTGAATAGAATCAGTATGACCCAAAATACTATATTCAAAATTTTGCAAATTTTGCATGTTCCAATTTGAGAAATGAGGATTATCCATAGCATGCTCATTGGCTAATGACTTTTGATTGACAAGTCCTCAGCTAGTGTGGTTTCACTGGTTAACTCAAAGCTTCAAAACAGGACTTAGCTAAGTTATGTATGACATCATGCTAGCTACATCCATCTTTTATGCTGTTTACCTTTTTTTAGTAAAGTTTGTGCAGTGGAAGATGACTGCTAGACTAAGTTTTGTGCCTTTTAAATGAAATCAGACAGTCAGGTATCACAAAAACGCCACTGTTCATTTTAAAAATACACCCATGTGTCCTCCATTGGTCACAAGGCAAAATGCTAACCGCAGTTTAGTTTCTAATTTAGTTCCTTACCTCTAACACAGGCCCCGCTCCCAGGATGATCTGCTCCACCCCACTGGCAAAGCCCTTCTGGCTGAGAGCTGTCAGGTGATGGATGAGGAAGTTGGTGCTTTGGGTCTTCCCAGATCCACTTTCACCAGAAATCACTATGCACTGGTTCTTCCGCCGCTGCAACATGGCATGATACGCCACATCTGCCACAGCATAAATGTGGGGCTCCAGCTTCCCCAGCGTGTGGTTGTCGTACATTTTGACATATTTGGGATTATAGATTGGCAGGAACTGGAAGGGGTTAATCACGATAAGAATACTCCCAACATAAGTGTAGATCTTCTCCTGGCGGAAGCGTGCACGGAGGCTCTCCAAAAGGGCGCGCTCCGTTAGCTCCGGGAGAGCACACAGGTCACAAGGTGGGTCGCTCCCTGCAGGCTGGGGGAGGAAACCCCGTTCGACCATGCGCCTTCGTTCCTCAGTCACCCGCAGCCACATTTGCAGGCTGCCCCCGTAATGAATAGATCCATCCAGGTTTTTCTCCCGCAGGAGGAAGCGGTAATCCTCGCCACTGCACAAGCCACTACGGTTTTCCAGGGCGGTTCTTGGCCACAGCATCATCCGCTGAACCGGGCAGTCGCTGGGATTGAGGATCCACTCTTCCCCACCGAACTCCTTCACCTCGGCCAACACGTAGCATTTGGTACGGTCCAGGTGTAACCGTTCGATGAGGCACTCGATGGCTTCAGCAGCAGTGGTGTTCTTGCGGGCGGTGACGGGGCAGTAGATGGTGCCCTCAGCCAGGGAGCCCGGATAGACGCGCAGGGTGAACTCCTGGTCCTCCAGGCGCCGCCGCATGCTGCCACTAATGGTGGCCATATTGGCGCTGCCGGTGTAGCTGCAGCCGCCATCTTGTAGGCTCATGGCGGCGCAGCAGGTCCCATCAGCAAGCTGCTCTCAGGGACCAAGGGACTGACTCAGGACATCCCAACTAGAGGAGGGAGAGAGAGAAAGATGGAGGCGGTTAAGACATTTTTGGTTTCAGACATCAGTTCATGCCCTCACAGCGTCAAACACTTCCAAGTACATTGAGTCACAACGGGGTCATCAGAGTCAGGGCGACACAGTAGTCCGACTCAATGGGCTTTCTGTTTCGTATCGTAAAGGGAACCACTATGAGAGCCGCCACAAAAGAAGAGCAAGAGCCCGATGCTAAGGGAGAGTCGAGAACTGATAGTGGGCTGATAGTTATTCAAAACAATGAGGAACAGTAGCTGCTGCATGAATTTAAAGGCTACTGGCCACAGCTTATCAGAGCCACATACACTCTGTGTGTGTGTGTGTGTGTGTAGGTGTGTGTGCGTGTGTGTGATAATCCAAGTACTGTAGCTGTGTGCCAAGATTAACAGCTGCCACCTTCCACACAAAAGTGGCTGTAATGAGAGCACAATGGTGCAATTCACCACTTCCCTGTTGATAGTGGACACAGGACTCCATTCTCCCTCTCAATCTTTCACACACACAAACTTCAAATGTCACACTTGAAAATTTAAAGTGCTCTTCCATCGATTAATGATTTTGGGAGACAAACCGCTTTTAAATTCAATTGCACAAACAACAATACTGTATATTGTGTCTGGGACACGATCAGAAACAGACTATAGCACTTCTGTGCTGCACTAGATTAATATAACTCTTTATATACAGCATTTTTTACCTGATTTTTAACTGATGGTAACGGTTTATATTTACCTCTCTACTTAAATGTGTAACTGCTTTTTCCTTGGGCAATCAAAGCTCCAGCATTACTTATAATATATGGAACAGCTTTACTGTCAAACTCTGAAGTTGTTCTGTACACTACATGTGTTGTTAGTTTGGACTTTATCGCTTGAGAAGTAGGTGAAGTTGTGCCAGAAATCTCGACAGTGTTCAGACTGCATCCGTTTGATGGAGCCACTGAAATACTTCAAGGTTAATTTAACTAACTATTCTTTTCTTTTCTGGAGCCAGTTCACCTCAATGTTTCCTTCATTCTTTACTTTCTCTTTTTTGGTTGAATTTTCTAATCTGCTACATCTCTCTCATGCCTTCTCTATTTTTTCTATGATACAACAAATACGCACCAGACAGCCAAAGTCAAACGTCTGTCAGGGCGGCTGTTAGCAACACAGCTTCCTTTAGTTGTCCTTTGAGCTATGTGTACAGTATGTGGCCGACAAACACAGAAAGATAAAGACAGGAGAGGAGAGGATGAGCCAGCCACTCGCCCTTTGAGCGCTCCAGACAGGCCTTCCTCTCCCTCTTGCTTGTCTGGAGTAATCTTGAACACCTACAGGAGTCTGCAGCAGCCCACAGACAAACAGGGAGGAAACAGACAGCCGAGTGTCTGTAAGACACAAAGAAGTGAGCTGTGAGGGATGAAAGACAGGGCAAAGGCAGAGGAGGCAGAGCTGAGAGACAGGCAGAGATGACAGAGAGCCTGGGACTTAAGATAACTGACGCAATCACTCGCTGGGACACTAATGAGCTGCTCAAATAGGTAGAAGGTCAAAGTTTCAAGTCTATTATGCAGAAATGCAAATAGAGTCAGTATTCATCACGGTGCGTGTACGCTGTGCTGGTTTCCTTTTGGGAATTTCTGGTGTTTTTACACAAATATACAAACAAACACTAAAGTTCCCTGACACTGTGGTCACAACGATGTGAGTAATAATGGCAAAAATGCAATCCAAGGCTTGATTTATGGATGTTGATGCAATTACACTGTTCCTCACTATAGCCCCTCCTGCCCACACACACACAGTTTACTTGGATGGGCCACCCAGATTTAGAACCTCATTTTGGCATTTTTATGTCCTCCAAGAGAGCGACACCAACCCCTTTGCTGTCACTTTAAAGGCTCCGTCTCAGTTCAGAAGGTAGCCCCGGCTCTTCACATGACACGTTTCCTTACCAGCAAGTTCACCGTTCAGGTCAATTTAATTCCAATGTCTCTCCAGTGATTCCCTCCTCTGTGGTTGGACATACACTGTCAGCTAAATGAACCTGGAGCAGGTGGAGAACTGGCACACGTGTCACTGCGCTGTAATAAAACAAGAGCTGGAGTTTGAGTTTACAGCCGTGGATTGAGACTCTCACTTGGAGGGGCAGCTGATTGTTTTAGTCTGATGTGTTATTTATTCATCACAAACTAGTTGGTTATTAAGGTTTCTGCAAAGGATAACCTCATAAATGGTAACATTTATTTTTCCTTTGAGTAAGTGGATGCATGCCTCCATTTATGTGGAGACACAATAGAAGCTACATCTTGTTCATCCCACCTTAGTTCCCCCCTCTGGACAGACACTGCGGGACACATGCAGCCACACATAAATGTGACGTAATGACACGTGGAAAAGGAAGTAGTAAACACTGAATAGGGAATGGATTTTGAGGAATTCTACTTCTATAACATGAGAGCTTTTTAATTGAATGTTATTAGCATTTAATTTTTAGAAGCATCTTATAAGGGCTCAATGGTGAATTTTTGCCTGAGGCCCAAAAGACTATAGAATCGTCACTGCTGCACATCCTTACTGATGCCAAGTCCAGACTGATTTAATTTCATATAAAGTGCCATTTAAAAACATATGCAGATGTGCCAGTTTAGCTCGCCTGGTGAAGCAGGCAGCCATATACTCCAAGGAACCTTCAGATGTGTCTTTCACACTTTTCTCTCTAATCTCCACCGCTCACAGCATTAAAAAAAAGAAGTCTGACATCTTAATTTACTGGATAACTACTGAGCAGACTAGTGTGTGCCTACTCTATCAGCATAACGAAGAGGTTTGATTCACAATGAGATGAAGCACAGTCTTGCACATCGCTGTAAAGCTGCTGCTGAGCCCAGCTGCTGTGGCCTTCATTCAGTTCTCCAGTTGCTTCGTCTTCATCAGCTCTCTGCAGCTTGCTGAGCTCAGCTGCCAGTCCAACTCAGAGAGTCATTAAACTGGAAAGCAGCAACTTATGACTGCTGTCGGCATGTCTTCCTGTCACAGGCCAAAAATGAGCCACTGAGGGCAAAAAGCATGCATATTTCCCAATGAGAATGGATGACAAGGAGACGCAGGAGCCTGGGGAGACTGAAGAATCTTTCCACATTTCTCCATATTGGCAAACTGCACGATACATTCTTACACATCAAACAACGCTATAGCAGAGAGTGAAGAGGGAATTAAATACACTGAAATCAAATCAAATCTTCAGTGAACCCAGAGCAACAAAGTGTGCAGATCTCCTTTGATGTCTGGCAGGTGGCTTCCTGAAGGAAAATCAGTTTGTCTGGAATCAGCAGAAGAAAACGTCGCCGCCTAAATAGAGCAAAACTACAACTCAGCTCCCGACGTGTGGTCGCTGGGAAATACCGTTTGAAAAACACTGCAGATGTCACCAAAATAAAAGGATATTGTGGATTAGGAGTTTAAAGGGCAATCCAAATCCCTACTTCGGGTAATGACGTCCCCGCCCCACAAATATATATATGTGTTGCTTTGCTGCCTCGAAAGCTAATACCACTGGCTTCCCTTTAAACCTTTGCCCGAGTCAGCGGACTGCAAGTCTCCAGAGCAGAAAATGAACCTGTTCGCCTGCATTTCAGCATTTAGCCTTGCAGAGAGTTCATGCAGGTTACACTGGACGCTCCTGGCCAGAAGGAGGTAGAGACTGGTGGATGGTGCAAAGGTCAAAGTAACTAGTCATGGTCACAAATCACACATGGTAGAGCTGCGACCTCGCTGCCAACATTTTTTGGGGGGAGATGGAAAAATCGTTTCTGACATTTCCTCGAACAGCTGCACGCGGTGAGATCATTCGGGGAGGAACTGGATGACTTTTAGAAAACAAAAGCCTTTAATAATATAGCTGGACATGACCTTAACTGTATGTTCAACATCTACTCTAACTATTGCTGACAGAATTAAGGAGGATGATGGATGAAGCTGGAAATTGATACAAGTCGGGTATGGAAGAGAAGGGAGGAGATGAGATGATAGAAAGCAAAAGTGGTGGAAGGAAGGCGAAGCACAGGACGGGGCTGAACATCTGTTACGTCTTGTTTTGACATGGTTGAATCTGAAGTGCTGACAGCGTGTTGAGATAAGGACGTAAGCTGACATGGTGGAGAAATGAGCTTGTAGTTTAAAAGTAGAGAGACTGAAAGAGTAGAAGATGTTTTAATGAGAGCGTGGAAGTCATCTGACTTGCCGGATAGGTTCAGCCCAGGGTCACGGATACGCATGTGGAGTAAAACTGCAGATGTTTTAAAACAGGGCTCCTAAATAGATAATTAAAGAGAAGGAGACTGACAGAAAGTAGTGAAAAAAAGGAGAAGGATTTCCTGTAAGCTCCTAAACTGATTAATCTGCCTACCAATCCAAAATTCAAAATTAGTTTTTGAATCAATTTAAAAATCAGCTATTAAAATAACTGTTGATAAAATACCTACAGATTAACTAACTGATCGGATAGGAATCCATCGGCTTATCTGAAGAATCAGCCTCTGAGGTAACAGCCAGGATTTTCCGGCTTCCTGTGAAGCCACCGGACATCTAAACCAGTTTTCTACTTGCATTTAATCCCTATGATTTCCACGCCCCGTTTCCATACAGTGCTGAAAGATATATTTGAGCTATAGTCTCAAAGCTCAGACTATAGCTGCAATTCCTCTTCAGGTCTTCTTGTGACTGTTCAGTATTTGCACTTTCACAAAGCAAAAATGAATCCTTATCTTATTGATTGTGCAGGCTTCTGTTTATAGAGATGAACTAACTGACTACTTGTTTCAGCTCTAAAGGAAAGAGAAAGCTAATGGTGCCGGGTTGTTGTGTACAAGCAAATATAATTCTAAAGATATTTAGCTGTAAATATTAATGGAATTGCATTTGTTAAATAAATAAATAACTTGACTTCATGCGCTTGAATAACACTCTAGGTTTGTTGTTTGCGTCCCTTAAAAAAAAAAAAGACTTCGGGTACTCTCAAACATTGTTTGCCGAGTTATTATCCACCATGACTTCCCATAAAACCATAGCGCCATCTCTTCAATGATGTTGACAAGTGTGCAGTGCGGCTGCAAATATCCATTAGCTGTTGCATTAGAATCATATTAAACCCATTTATTTGTTTTTGAGTTGAAATATGGTCAACATTAACGTTTGCCTCAGGCTTTATTGACTTCAGGCAGATTATTAGAAATCTTCTTAAGTCAAATGTTGTGTGCTAAATTATACCCCGTGCAATCCATTTGATAAATGCAAAATATAAGTCGACATATTTGTTTGTCTGTCTGATGGCAAAATAAAAACAACATTTCAGACAAAACTGCTGGAAGCTTCATCTCTTTTTCAAATTGTTACCCATCATAACACATGCTGTGCATCCTTGTTTGAGAGCAATTATGGTGCACCACAGTTTATATGATGTTATTTGACCTGATAGAGGGTAGAATAACACTTATTAGATGCTAAGTGGACACTTTAGATTGCTACTTTACTGTAATATGACATGTGTTGGCTGGTTGCTAAAACAGACTGTGTACTGTAGAAAAGTAGCCATCTTGAATTTTGGAAACAGATGTGACAAATTAGAGACGGATCTCACTGAAAAGAGAACGCTGCACACCAAGATCTTCTTACAATGCAGATGCACCCTTGACTCACACTGTTACATTTTTTACACATCAAGTAATTTCTGTGTAGCACACAACAATAGCACACTTGGAGCCAGCACATTTATGAATTATCCACTACGTTTGGAGACAAAAAACTCCTCTCAGGGCTCAGCAAAAATATGTTCCTTTTGGATAAAGTAGATACTGTTAAAGTTTAACTTTGAGGACATAATTTGCAGTTGAAAAAAAAAAAAGGGTGCAATAGATGTTACCGTAACAGCCAGAGTAACAAAAGAAAACAAAATGTTCAAAATCGCAATATTAGCCAAACCTGAGAGAAATATTGTGGTGTTTCCCAGCTCTACTATTCACATATCAGCACAGTCAAACATCAGGCCAAAGACCAGCTAATGTTCAATGTTCCTTTGCGTTCTTACACACACCTCTGTCGGGTGATGTCTGGAAAAGTTCATGACTGTGCTACATGTGTTATAATCAGTTAGCTTGTCTAAATGGGACGCTACTTAACAAAATAAACATCACATTGTGTTTAGGAAGAGTTGAAATGAATGACTGAGACCACGACATCATGAGTAAAATGTTTGCCAAGTTCATAATTCAAGTAATAAGTAGAGTTCTTGTCTCATAGATTTACATACATCTAATGTCTTTTTGCAGCCAAAGGATCGTCCCCCTGCTGGACACTAGAGAGATTGCAGTTTTAAAACACATCTGCACTAGCTTCATATTTTCACACCTGCAGATACAGCTTCCATCTTGTATACAGCCAAATATAAACCAATTTTTATATAAGTTTATGAACCTGCAGCTACATTTGCTCGTTCACATCTGCACTCCCATGCGCCTGTGTGCACCCAGCCTCCTCCCAACACTGCAACTAAATTCCAAATGTGTGGGAACTGGAATAAGAACTGTTTTACATCAGCAGTGTAGCAAATAAATTACTGTGCTGCTGCAAGGAAGGCACTACAGGAGTCGGATAGTCTTCAGGATCACAGAAAAGTCTGAGAAACCTGCCAGGAACGGCAGGCACACATCCAAGATATTAAATGGAGATGAGAAGCTCAACTAGTCTTGCAGGTCTAAACAGTAACACCCACTCCTCTCCCACAGTCGGTTCTCAACAATACACCAGCAATAAACATCAGACCTCAGTAGTCCCCCTGCACTGTTAACGCACATAAACACACTTAACGTACAATCTTTCAACACAAAAGGTGCACTCTTACCCGTCCCAAAACTGAGTGCTGTGCTAATAAAACTCAAGTGGAAGAATGGGAACTACAGGGTTTAATTATACTTTGAACTGTGACTGCACATCAAGTCTTTTCTGCCTCCTTACAGACACACAGACTCTCCAAGCCAGGATCACTCGTCACTGAAGATCATTTAAGGATTGCAGGCACAGTGTTACTCTCAGCAGGCTCACTCTTGATCTACAGTATCATAGCAAGCTTAGCCCACACACACACACACACACTCCCAAAGCATCACCTCAGATGAGGACCACACCTTATTATTGTCCTCAACAAAATATAAAAGAATATATCGAAAGTTCAACCTACACAAGTTTTCAAAAAATAATAATCTAGGGCTCACGAATCATTTTCAAACCCTGCTGTTTGAAGCCAGAGATTCAAACAGTTCTTGTTCTCAGTTCCTGAAATCCTGACATTTTAAAGGTCAGGATTTTATATCTGCTACCGCAAAGCTGCTATTTTGAATTCCTGCAACATCTGAGGAAGATAGAGGAAGATAATCATCTTTTTCACTCTGTGTGTATCAACAGCTGCTTATTTGGACAGAAACTCATCAAATCTGCATCTGCAGAGGTGCTAAAGAGTGTCAGTATATATGCAGGTGGAAAAAAATAACTGATAAACACCACATGCATGAAAATCTTATACTTAAAAGAAATCACTTTTGTACTGGTGGTTAGCGCTGTGGGCTCCTAGTAATAATCCAGTCCGGGGCCTTTCTGTGTGGAGACATGCATGTTAGGATCGGATAAATTTGAGTAAAGATTGTTCCAAATCCAGTTGAAATTGACTTCTTAATCAAGTCTACAATGTGCTGAAATTTGTGCAAGACTCGTCAAACGTTCTGTGAAAGGCGCCAGGGTTTTTTGCCCAACTTTAAACTGTTGCAGAACTGAACAAATAGAAAAACTTTCACCTTTAGACACAGATCTGTGTCGTACTTTTTAACAAGGCATCTCACACTGAGTGTCGTGTTCCTCCCATTTAGTGTTTACTTTAAGCACAAATGTGACGCAGAGAGTTACTGCAGAACAAAAAATGTGTTTAGGCAACTTTCCGTAGAAAGTTAAAGGTTGAAATAAAAAAAGCAAAAAAGCTTAATAATAATCGCCCTGTGTGTGTGTGTGTGTGTGTGTGTGTGTGTGTGTGTGTGTGTGTGTGTGTGTGTGAATTCCTGAATTCCAGTGGGCCAGCAGAGCTCACAGGAACTGAGCCCACACAGACACAAACATCTGCCAGAAACCGATGCACACAGTGCCGAGTCAGTTAGCGAATCACTCTGAGGCTTGTGGACTGTATGTGTGTGTGTTTGGGGGGGGGGGGGGTGCAAGACGCCACTTCTACACTGCACTGAGCTAGAAACAGGACTTTCTCATGTTAAGCAGAAGATCTGGTCAACACTCTATGGGTTAAAGCTCAAGTGCAATGTAATAGGAGAATGATCCCAAGCACAAATAGGTCCTTTATTTATCCAGGGCGATCTGGCCACTTCTGAACACCTCAAAAAGGATTCAATTAAACTTCAGTGCAGACCGAGTTGAAATCTGGACCTGAACCCCAGTGAAATGCTGGTGAAAGACTGCAAACCCTTCAAACTGGCAAAAGGGAGTGGTGCCAAAATACTATGACAGCAAAGTCCGAGACAGATCTAAAGTTATTGGAAATACTGCAGATATTGTACATAAAGGTGCCACAGTCAGCAGTGGCATGTTTTCAAAATGCAGAATTAGCTTTTCTATTTGACAAATGTGCATTTTGTGAAGTCACAAAATGCACATTTGTCAAATAGATATATATTTTTACACAGCACACACTACACAGCACCAGATCCTTCAATACTGTGTGATGTATGTTTAAGAGCACCATTCTCTCTCCACTCTTAGATTTCCCAGTGGGGGATGACATCATCTCAGGCCATCCGCCCTTCTCCTGGCACACAACACACACAGTTATGTATCCATGCCTTCAGTGGACCTTCCATTAACTTACATTCATTGTCTACAATGTAAGCAATACCTACTAGCACAGAAACATCACCCTCTTTGAAACGTCGTGAAAAGCCCATCACAGCACTCTTGCTGCTGCTCTTTTCCCAAACCACACCCTCACTTTGTAACACGTCTTCACTTTCAGTTATTTTCATTTTTTGTGTTCTGTCCCCATAAGGAACACATGTCCCCATAGTGTGAGCACAAATGCAGGTCCCCACAACATTAGTAAAACATGACACACACACACACACACACACACACACACACACACACACACACACACACACACACACACACACACACACTTTAATGGAGCCGCAATGGGGAGCTCTATTGATTGAAGACCCCGCTTCTTACTGCAATCAAACATTAACTGTGATTCTCTGTTGCCATGGTAACATGGTAATTGAAATCAATTAGCATCTGAGCGTCACGATTTTCCCAATGTGATGTTTTTGTGCATGTCTGGTGTGTATGTTGGCACACAGAGCAGTGAGAGCAGCAATAGTAGTACTGTTTTGTTTTTTTTATTTCAAAAGGCAGCAGAGTGAGCTGTAAACCAGCAAAATTATAAATGTGAGTCTATGTGAGGAAATCTTTTATTTTAATGTGTTCTGCAACCCGCTAGATAAGCTCGCCAAAGAGCCAGTATCATCTTTCGCTCTTTCTTCCTAGCTAACCAACCCCCAGGAGACGCCTATGACTCCATAAGTGATGAGCAAGCGAGTCGCTATTGATCAGCGAGCAGAGACAAAATGTCGACCTCCACCATCGGGGAGTGTGCTGGAGGCCGACTGCCTCAGGTTTACCCTAAAGATGACTGACAGGAACTGGCCTGAGACAGACAGATGTCGGAGTGGTTTGGGTCTGTGTGCGTTATGTCATTTAATGTGGGACCTCAAACATCAACACGGGTGGATAAATGTGTTCACAGGACGTTACTGGTTAGCACCTTAAAAAAAACAAAACCTGTCAAAACCAATGACGATACAGTCATCGGTCAAAACGGAGGGCACAACTGTTACACAACTCATGTGATTTCATAGCTGCTACATTCACACCCTTCTTTCCTTCATTCCCTCTAATCTCACCTTTTCCTACCTTTTCCCTCTGCCTACTCCTTTCTCCTCCTTTTTGCCTCCATCCTTTTTACAAATTTTTTTTGTTTTCACTCCTTCCTTCCTTCCTTCCTCCCCTCTCTCTCCTTCCCATCTCTCTCTCTTTTCATCCTACCTTAACTTAACTCTTCACCTGCCCTCCACATCTTCTCTTTTTTTCCCTTCCCATCTTCTCCCTCCCTTCCCTCTTTTCGCATCATTCCATCCTTCCCTCTTATTCCTCCCCTCTTTCCCTCTTACTCCTCCCCTCCTTTCACCCCTTCTCTTCCTTTCCTTCCTCTTTCACTTCCCTTTGCCTACTCCCTTCTTCCTTGCTTTATGTTTTGACTCCATGCTTTTTCCATGTTTTCATCCTTCTTTTCTTCCTTTCCTGCTTCCACCTCCTTTCATCCTTCCTGCCATTTTTCCTTGGCCTCCTCATCTCTTTTTGCCTATTTCCATCTTCTTCCCTGTCTTTCTTGTTCCTTTACATCTTCCCTCATTTTCCTTCCTCCAGTAATCCAGTCTCATTATTCCAAACTGAGTGTAGACCTATTCAAAAAAGTCATGTATATTGAATTTTACAGTATACAAAAGACAAAAACAAAATAAATCAGGGAATACCCAAAATAAATGAATAAATAAAAATAAATGTCTGTACAAAAACATTTTAGCTCATTTAAGTCCAAATTTCAAGTGATTAAGTGAGTAAATTAGCAAATGTAAGACATCTGTAAAAATGTAGAAAAATAAAAAGTCAAATAAACAGGGTGGGAAAAAAGTTATAACACAGATTTGAACCAATTAGTCCAAGGTCCAAGCTTTAATATCAGCTTGCTGTGCTGAATAAAAGCACTTTTGAGGAGAAGACGGGGGTACGATTGGTGTGTATTTCTCTCCCACAGCCTGAGTGAGGCCAGAGAAAACACCCCCTTCCAAGTCTATTTGCATTAAAGCTGCTTGTGCCCTGGACTTGTTCATCAGAACGCGAGACAATCTGCCCACAGTTTTGGCTCTCAGGGTGCGGTCAGCCAAGCACCACTCAGAGGAGCTAATGCTGAGTAACTGCTGGACGCCGCAGAGCTGTGAAAGACTGTGGAAAATGAAAGAGAAGAACTTAATAAGGTGAGCCGGACCAGCAGACGGGCTCGCTCAACACAACCGAGGAAACGGGCGTCTGAGATGTCAACAGACTGACCACAGAGGTACCATCAGCTGCAGCCCACGGCGCAATTACCAATCATCAATATTCCCACTTTTCAAACAATGCTACAAGAACGCCGTCTCCCCTTACAGGGTCACCGTGTCACTAATGGCTCCATCATACCTCATTGATCCTCCAGTTTCCACCTCTGTTTGCTGTTCTGTACTGGGATTTGTGTCCGCAGGACGACAATCAATACCATCCTCCATCCTCTCCCTCTGTTTTGTGCATTAGTTGTCCGCATTTTTTCTTTTTAAAAAAGTCAATGCTCAGATGAACTCAGGTTGTTTTGTTTTATCTGTGCTGCAGAGCCCTAAATGTCAAACGAACGAAACGGGTTAGGCTAGGACATCAGTATGAGAAGTTTCCATTAAATTAAATGCAAGCATTAAGACCAGAGATATTCAGAGTGTACGGCAGGCCTAACATCATCCTGCATTACTCACTTCGAGCTGGCCTGTTTAGGAGTGTCCATAAAAGGTCTGGGATGTAAAATGTCAGTCAATTAAATGGCCTCAAAGGATGCTGGCCTCTTTTAACTCTTAATTTAAAACCGCCTTTTTTTCCGTCCTCCTTCTGCTACTTTCCAGTCATACCAAAAAAAAAAAAAAAAGAAAGGGGGGGGGACTTGGGCTGAGTAATGCTCGTGGACAGACCGTTCCTCATGCATAATTTCTGCACAGTAATAAATGGTGAGGCCGTGGCGTTTTGGGGACAAAGCAAAGCAAGCCTGGCCCTAATAATGGCTCTTATAGCGCTGGACCAGAAAGAACCAAAGATGCCACAGGCAGCAGGATGTGTGCGTTTGTTTGCCAGAGAACAAGGAACTACACTTTTGGATACAAAAGCTCTCATAAGCTTTTGTGTTCCGATCTGCTGAACAGATGAATGAAGCTCATAGATGAATGAACTCACAGCGCAGCCCGACAGGTAAAGTGATTGTTCAGCCTAAACAATCACCTGCTTCCTGTGCAGCTCTGTCACTTTGCCTTCAGGGCAACAGCCCGCCACACCTTCAAGGCAGACAGACAAAAATAGGTCAGCAGCTAATGCGTGTATTTTTTGTGCATTCTCAAGTGTGAGTGCATGCATGCGTATATGCAGTCGCCATGGATGTGGTAGCTGTGAGATGAAGGGGTCCGCAGCACTCCAATAAAAGTGGGCTGAAACACGACACCGATCACCACACAGCCAGAGAGGGAAAAAAAGGCAAAGCTCAGCAAAACAAGGGTGCCACAAACATTACCAGTAGCATGTCTTTCAAACCATTTGACAATCAGCAGAGGGGATGTTGAATTGCATGTTTGCGCCCACATTTTGGACGTTGCCTCTGACAGCGGCTCTCAAGCTTCTGCGATCTGAAATGACATGTCGCCTGTTAGAACACATGTTAGTTTTCCCTAACTGTCTCTCTGAGGCCTGCGTTCTCTTTGATCGGGGGTTTAACCTTAAAAAAGGATAAGGCTGGCATTCTTCAGCTTTTAATTATCCAAGAAGGAAATAAACCAGCGCTGAAATGTTGCTGCGAGCGGTGACGAAAAGGGCCGGAGCAGTTCAGGCAGGGTGCAGTCACCATGTTAATGTTAATGTAGTCGTCTTAAAAGCAAGCCTGGAAGCACAATTAGGGAAAAATCTTTCTTTTTCTTATTAATTATTACAACACCACCAGTGGGACAAATGTCACAATGTTTTAAGTCGTCTTTGAAATAATCCCGAGTCCATGCACCAAGTCTCCTTTTGATAGATCAAAGCGTTCGGTTACGGCCTCGCTTCCTGATTGGCGGTTTCGCTGCCAGATTACATTTACTGTGAGAGACAAATACCTTTAAGAACCCATGCATTCATCCATCCATTATCAGCCACCCTTTACAGTCGTGCTGCGGTGGCAGCAGGCTATTCCATACGTCCTTCTCCATGGCAACAGTTTCCAGCTCCTCCTGGGGGATTCCGAGGCATTCCCAGACAAGATTAGATAAATATTCTCTCCACTGAGTTCTGGGCCTCCCCTGGGGTCTCCTCCCAGTTTGTAGTATGTGGATAATCTCCACAGGGTGGTGCCCAGGAGACATCCTAACCATGTTCCCAATGGCTGGACCACCTCAATGAGCTCCTTGAAGTACAGAGGAGAATTGGCTCTATGTCTATGATACCAAAAACTCATGGTCACAGCAAGAAGGTCCTGGGTTTGAATCCAGCACTAGGCCAGGGCCTTTCTTTGTGGAGTTTTTACATTCTGTCCATGTCTTTGTGGGTTCTCTCCAGGTATTCCAGTCCAAAGACATGCAGTCAATAGGGTTGGGTTAAATTCTCCATGGCTGTGAGCTTGAGTGGTTTTGTCTTTTTATCTTTTTATGTTAGCCCAAAACTGCATAAGCAGAAGAAAATAGATGGAAAAACTAAAAAGAAAGATTAAATGATTGATGATTGAAAATGATTAAAAACGTAGAAACACTTAGATACATTAAATACAAGTTTCACAGCTTGGCACTTACAAAACTGGAATACTCCAGAACAGAGCATTTCTATTTTTTACTATTCAAACTAAAAGTGATGATAGTTAAAAATGTTGATATGAACAATTACAATTTCATAGAGTTGCATAAAGCTGCAGTGAGTCAACCTATCTGCCCATCTGGAAGCATTGCAACAAAACAGCCCCACCAAGCAATTTCCCTACAAGTACTCAGACACCACTCAGAACTGGACTGATTAAGGATTAGAGCAGGGCAATATGACCAAAAATATTTATGACGATATACATTTGAAAATTTGCGATAACGATGTAACTGACGATATAATTGACACTAGACAAAATACTTTACAACTACACAACTTTATTAGTGCAAAAAAAAAAACAACCCATCAATGTTTTTTCACTTAAACAAGCAGCTGTTTTTTTAAGTGCATTAAAGTTATATAAAAATGTAACAGTGCAAATGTAAATTCCTTGCTGACAGTTTAACCAAAAGGCATTTCCAGTGGAAATTGGCCGACATATCCTCAGCATAACCATGTATAATATCCACAAAACTTAAAAAGAGGTTATACGCACACAATACGGTAATATTATGTTGAAGCACAGTACGTATCACTCTGCGAGGCTCCTGCCTACGATAGCAGTAATGCTCCGACAATCCATCAAGCGGTGCGGCTTCGTAGCTTAGCAAAGTCGTACTGAAACATTTGACAGATTTTCGAGCGCCGTGTACCACACAAAATCGTTTCGAAGTCAGTAAACACAACCAGAATTCATACATAAGGCACACGGGATTATAAGGGACACTGTCAATTTTCAGAAAAATCAAAGGATTGATTTTAAGTGTGCCGTATTTTCCAAACAACACGGTAATAACGACGGTCCACTAGCATGCTCTACCATAAATAGTGCTTTGTTGTGTATCTGACGGACGAAAGCTAAACCAGTTCCACACCACTGAAGTTGCAGCATTTTTACAAACCAATTCTGGTTCATCCGTTTCATTCAACGATCCACTTTCACCCTTCTCATTCTCCGTCATCGCCATGCTTTTTCCGCCATGTGCGTATGAAAACAAAGGCACTGCTCATGCGTGTTTTACCCACATTCTATCGCAATATTTGATTTTTTTATCATTGCCCAACATTATACCAGTATTACCGTGAACGGTATGATATGGCCCAGCCCTATAAACGATTATCAACTCCTCTTTTGTTTCTTTAAAAAAAAAAGAAGAAGAAGGACACGGAGTACACATACTGAAGCACGTAGAGGCACAAAGATGACCTTGATAGGACGCAACAGATGAAGAAGACAGGAGGCTTCAGGGGACTTGGCGTCTGCCACTATGAGTCAGGAGACTGACTATGGCAATCGGGTTTCGAAGAGTGTCATTCCTCTGACGGGAAGAGGAACGGTCATGTTCTCTACAGTCAGCAAGGACGGGACAGCGGAAGAGCGATGGCTGATGCATCAGCTGTACAAGGTCAATCCACCTCGGACTTCAGATAAAATGTAAAGAACATTTTATGAAAGAAGTTGGATATATTTTAAAGATCCACAGGTTAAGAACAGTGGATAAAAGTGGACAAAGTGCAACACATTCTCAGGGAGATGGGAGATTTCTAAGCCCCATGTTTAGCATTATTGCTGTCTGGGCCTTAATCCAACCTGAGGCAGAGTTCATGTTTGTAAAGGGAAGGGAAGAGGAGGTCGTCCAAAAATCCCAGTTTACAGGACAAAAATAAGAAGAATGCGCCTCGACCAGATGTCTGAATTTGAACAAACTCTGTTTATGACCTTGTAAACGCTTCACCCGAATGATGAGGTGGCCCTCAAACACAGCAGCGACCTCTGACATCCTGCAGGAGCTCTGAAAACAAAGGTGACAATGTGTTTTGAATGGCCGCTTTTTAAGCAGAGCTACAAGAAAATACGGTGTTTCATTAAGGGGAAACCGAGCGCTGTGCGCAGCTAAGTGGTGCTGCAGTTTCCGAGAACTGTCTGTTTGACGTTTTGATTTGTTTTCTGAGGAAAAGCCTGCATTGTTTGCTCCAGTCCCACCTCTATTGTGTGTCCCAGACCTTGCGTTTCAGCAAATTCAACCAGGGCTCAACACAATAACAGTGTGAGGTCTTTGCTGCTGTACGCGTTCGGTCGCTCACATCAGCTGGGCCTCTGTTTTTCGCTCGTTCTCGGTAGTAGAGGTTTCTCTTCGGCTCTCAGTTTTCATTCAACCACGTCAGCGCGCCCCTCCCTCTCACCCTGAAATCCAAAAGGAAATGACTATCCAATTAGAGAAAGCGGAAGATGGTTCAAGGTCCCCTTTTCGTTCGGGTGAAACATGACACGATAAGAGGCTGAGGGGAAAACACTGCATTGTGGTCACTTTCACTTCCGCTTCAGGGATTTTTCAGCCACAGAGTTTTCTGCCTCCTCCCTCCACATGAATCATTTTCCTGTGACAATCTGTTCAAATGTACAGAAGATTAGCACATCCTCCTCTTAAACTTCACTGTTTCTCGCCTGCATGAGCACTGGATAGTAAATCCCTGGAAGCTCAAGTCTCGAGCTACAGGATGGCCTAATTTATCAAGCCTCCTTGAAAACCAGCACCGCTATCTCTGATGCCGCGGTGCTTGGAGCAGGTCACACAGACATGAGAGTGGACAAAAGCAAGTAGAAGAGACAGATTTCTGTGGGGTAATGACAGATAATAATGGGGCTCTAACATAGGCTCCACGGCTGGTTTAACCCTTCATTACAACACAGGGCTCTGAATCTAAAAGAACTCAGTTGACTCAAGCTACTCTGCAGAGATGATGGGGGAAAGACAAATAATGTGAACGTGAAAAACAAAACGAAAAAAAAAAAGGTTCCAAATCTCTAAAAGTCAGTAAAACGATTTTCATCTGTCACAACAGTGAGAGGAATCTTACAGCGGAGCCCTGATCTCAGCATGTGATACCACAAGTTTTGGCGATACCAAGTAAATACAGGGCCAGTATTGCCCATACCAATACCGATTCTTTTTAACCTTATGTATTGGAGAGCAGTGTGTCATGATTTATGAGATGACTCATTATTAATTTGCCAATTCTGAACTAATTTTCATGACAACTAAATCACTGTCATTTTTACTTTCCACAATAATTAACGAACACAACAAAACAAAAACACCCCTTTGAACCATTCAGCTGGGTTTTTCTGGATCTGGCAGGTAAATGTGACCTGTCTCTAAAGCACTTGGGGTCACTTCTATTAAAAAAAAGATACATGTGACAAACAACAAAATAGTACTGCTTAGTTTGTTCAGCTTTTTGGGTGTCTGGGCTCTCCCTTAGAGATAGTGAGGAGCTTCGTCATTTAAGATTCACATATACAGTGTTGGGGAGTAACGGAATACATGTACCGCCGTTACGTATTTAAAATACAAAATATGAGTAACTGTATTCCGTTACAGTTACCGTTTAAAAGGGTGGTATTCAGAATACAGTTACTTTGTTGAAATAAATGGATTACACTGCGGTACTTTCCTGTTTCATATTGTCGCGGGTCAGGACTGTTTGGGTTTTGTTTGACAGCTACGTTCTGTTGTTCCAGGCGGCAGCGTTACGGTTGCCATGGTTACAGGGCGACGCTCTCTCTCTCTCTCTGCGACTGTGTGTTTCCTGGGTGAGAGAGCGCCTTTTCGTTGTTGTGCTAAGCTAACAGGCAGAATGCTACAAGCATAGCTCTAAAGAATGTAGCATCATGGCCAGTGTAGTCCGTGTTGCAGAGAGAATGGATTGCCATACACATTATGGGTCTGTGAGCGCGAGGAGGGAGAGAGAAAAAGGGGAGTGGAAAGGTAGGAGTTGTCATCGAGGAAAAACGGGAGCTGGAAGCATGTAAATATAATAATAACCACTTCAGCCAAGAAGAGTGCCTGACGAGCCCAGTTGTAAGTAAGCTATTAAGACTCGACTGTACACCGTGTTCATGTTTTCCTCCGAAAACAATAAGTTCCGTTGGAGCAGTCTTTCAACGCCTCTCTCTGTCTGTCGCAAGAAAAGTTGACCCACACAACAAAGTAAAGCTAGTTTTCGGCTACGAGCCGACAGGGACCCCGCCGTATTAGTCAGAGGTCCCTTTGCTACAGTTCGGAATCGCGGACCTTCAGTAATAGTAATAAATCACACAGCAATAGTACATTCATGTTGTTGTAAAAAGCACGATAATATATTAAGTAATCCAAAGTATTCAGAATACGTTACTGTCATTGAGTAACGTAACGGAATACGTTACAGAATACATTTTGGGGCATGTATTCTGTATTCTGTAACGGAATACATTTTAAAAGTAACCTTCCCAACACTGCACATATATAATCTCTACTCACTGGAGAGATTATATCACTCAGCTGGCTTGGAAAGGAGCTGGAAAAGGTGGCCAGGGTGAGGGAGGTCTGTCGGAAATGCATGGACGGATATTCCATGCAGTGGTTGGCGTTTACAGTTACATTTGAGTCTTGATGTTTTAGTTTATTCAAAACTTCCACGACATCCTTTTGTGTCTTTTCAAATCTTCCTCTTAGGTTAGTATTCAGTTTTGTAGTACTTTCTTGCTTCTTGTTTTAATTCGTTTCAGCTGTGTCCCATGACCCTCCTGTGTCCACTTACCTTGATTACCTCACGTGTGAGATTTTAAACCCCGCCTTTTGTCCGTTTTTCCTCCCAGTGTGTTCCTGTCTACTTTGTTTGGAACCTGCTTTCCTTTTCCTGTGGACTTTTGTATTCTGTGGATTTTGTACCAGCCATAATAAAGGGCTTGCTTTTAGTTATCCTGCCTGTCTCAAAGCTTTTGGGTCCTATTGTTGCGACCCGTGACAGTGGCCATTGCTTAGTTCTGCCCCATCAGTACTGTACAGGCCTTCAACACAGTTTAAAACAATTCTGATGATGATTTGATTTGATTTTTTTTCACTCTTTTGGCACAATAGGGAGAATGAATTACAATTTTTACAAAGGTATGGCTGTACAGTTTATCCTTTATAGCGACAATTACTACATTAAGGATTGACAGGATGAGTGACATTTGACTTTTTAAGACATGCAACAACATGCTGAAGAGGGAGAGTTCTTGGGGTTTTAGAAAATAATGAAATATTTCTGATATTCTCACCTATCTTCCTTCTCCTTTTCACTCACACTGAAGCCAATAGTGTTAGAATTAACTGTATAACAGTAATGGTGTGACAGCACCAACTGAATGTGGAGCTCCTCTTTGTGGACCGAGCGATTGTATTATTAAGCGAAGACCTCTGGCACTGAACGCTCCGCTGCGTCCTATCATTGAAAAATGGATGACGTGTCAAAAGAGAGTCAGCGGTATGTTTTGACCCTGGAGGCTAACGTGGGACCACAAAAGGGTCTTTGGCGAAGATAACTCTAAATAGGGTCATAAATCAAGGTCTTAGCTCAACGAGATCAGCACATGCTGTAGTTATCAAATCCTAAAGATCCTCAAGCAGAGAAGTACAGTCTTAAACTGTCCTTCAAAGACAGATTGATACTGAAGAACAGGTGCACACAAAATTCTCAATAAGACTACAAATGCGATTAATATCTTTTAAATGCAATATCCAAAACTATAAACAGATCCTCTGATGTCAAAAGGGCTTTGAGGCTCATTTTTATGCTTCTTTGGTTTCAAGACAACCAGATTTTTCCAACAAAATCTAAAACCTATGGATTGTTATTATTATAGAAAACACAGATTTTGTTCAATAAGATAATCTTGATAAACACCACTTTCATGATTTTTCAACGATATCACCGGAGGTTAAACTCTAATGTTCGGATATAAACTAACAACAGCAAGGTCACATGACTGCAGGGTCAACACCACTAAGCCTATATGCTCGCCATGATGACAATGCATGTGCCTATCTTCTCGTTTGGGCACAAGTGAGATTTTATTGACATATTTCATGTCGTAAAACAAATGTTGGGTGAACTGTCTGCCTTCTTTTATACATCCAACCACAAACCCACTGAAAAAATGACTAAAGAGTTGAGAGAACCAGAAGTACAGTAATGATAACTTATTTCCAGCTTCTAGGACTCATTCTTATGTCACTGTCTTGCCACATCACAACAACCAAACCCAAAAATCATGTCCTCATTGACTGAGATACAGAAATGCTTCAATTACATCTCCTTCAGTTTTTCCTGAAACCAAATGCCCAGTGACTCTCCTTGGGCCACGAGGTTACCATAGCAGCAGCTGTGTCTCAGTCACCCTGTGTGCCCTCCCGAGACCAATCCTGTACAGATTAGATATGACCATCAAACGGAGGAACTTGATCCTCAGAGGATTAGAGCCCAGAAGCAGAAACTATGTGACAAACTTGCAGCTTTCTGTTCGCTCCTGCGACTCCGGACTGTCCTCCAAAACTCCTCAGAGGATGTTTTGAAAATGCTCACATTGCCTCTAGCCCACATATGTGTTTTATGTCAGCTACAAAGGGGAAAAAAAGAAAAGAGGCAGTTAAGGCCAAAGAGGAGAGAACAGAAAAAAAAACGAAAAACAGCATCAAATTACTCTACAGCGTCTGCCAAATCCTGCAGGATGATGTCAGAGATGTTCAAACACATTTTTTAATACTGTAATTATTAGCATTTAGACAGATCACATTCATTATGACATTTTAAAGAGCAGAGGTTTGCAGGGACGGCCGAGGGTCCGTCTGCAGTATCAGCCACCAGTCTGCTTCCTACGCAGAGCCCCTGAGGGCAGACATGAGTGCTGTTAAGAGTGTGTGCATGTGTGCATTTGTGGCGATATCAGTGACGTGGGATTATGTACACTCAATTTAGTCCCAAGAATGCAGCCATCAGGCCAAAATAATCTCCCACAAGGCCTCAGGGCACGTTTTAGAAAACAGGGTGGGACCACAGACAATTTAACACTTACAAAAATATCATTGGCATGACTGAAACACATCATTGAAAAATCTAAACATGTGGCCACATTCTGTGAATTTTCACGCTTTAATATAAATAATACAAAAGACGTGTGTGAATCCTCTCTGGGAACAAAGAAGCCTATTACATCCTCATCAATAAATCACGTATGGATGCGATGGTGAAACAGATAGTCTGTTTCCTCACTCAGGAGGGGGGATGAAGTGTGCAATTTAAAGGTATAATAACATTTTCTTTTTTAAGTTTACGTTTCACTGCATCGTGACTCTTATTTTTCCTCTCCCCCCAAATTGAGAGACAGCGTAAAGCAAGAAAAAAAAAAGAGGAATAACTAGTAACATCTGCCTTTAGCAGTCTGCAAGTGTGACCTGAGTATATTCATTTTCTGTACCAGCCAAGAGCAGCGAGACAAAAACAGACACAGACAAAGCTCTCTACACTTCCCTTAAAGTGTAACCACAAACTCTCACCACATTCAGCAGACACAGACACACTCGAGGTAAATAAAGCCACAGACTACGTCAAGATGTGCTGCAGAAAACAAATGCAAATCATCAACAGACACAGCCATGTTGAGATTTTAGTTTACCCTCAGTATCCTCCTGCACCTAAAGCAGCTGTGTTCCTATCAGGGTACAAATAACAACAATTTCTTACCATACCCTGAACTGATTATGCTGTATAAGTGCATCATAAAGATCTATTATGGCTGCCACTACAACATATCCTACAGGCGGGTATTGGGTAGGCTCCACTATGCTGGGGTTAGCCCATAGATGGAAGTTATTATAAGAAGGATGTGCAGCACCAGGACCTGATATAATCTAAGCCTAATAGCTGACAAAGCCAAACAGGACTCAAAACAAGGGGCTCCTAACAGCAGGTACTCATCCAGGCAGAAATAACACAGGGCAGAACAATCCTGATCATAAAGGATCTCTACATGGGTAAGATGCCATTGAACTACTGGCCAATTACCTGCCTCTCCACAACGTGGAAGCTCCTCTCAGGCATTTCAGCCAACCTGAATAGGCATAAGTCTATACATGAACACAGCTCAGAAACACATTACAAATATCCCCATAGGGTCAAAGGTGGTTATCAGAACAGTACTAGGACTCTAAGGCCAGGCAGGCCAACCTGAGCACTGCCTCAATCACCTAAACCAGCCCAGCACTAACAGTAGATATGGATATAGATTCAGAAGTGGAGTGACCATCAGCCAGACATCGACTCACTGATCCATCTCACCAGCATCCACCAGCGTTGGAGCAACTGGAAATATATAATAGCAGAGATACAGTGCAGCTACAAGTACCTGGGTATCCCACAGGCCAAAAGGAACCCAGATACCCAACTGGAATAATAAGCTGGTCACAGGAGTAGATGGATACCACTGATGACAACATATGAAAACTGACAATGCACAGAGGTCTCCACGTGAAGTCCAGCACTCTGAGGCTCTATGAGCAACTGAAAGAGGGAGAGCAAGAAATACAGGGACTTGGAGCATTCACAAATAACATCAGGATGAAGCAACTGGAGATAGACAGTGATGAGGAACAGGAGGAGGAACTCTCATGGATGACCAACCACCTGTGTGGGATATACAATCGACAGAGGAAGGACCCGAGATGAAGAAATCCTAATAAAGGACAGCTTAAAGGACAGCACAGAGAATCTGATGTCGCTGCACAAGATTAGACCCTAAGCAGCAGATCCAAAGAGGCAGAACTCTATCAAAACCAACAGGACCCAAGTTACAGACTGTGCAATGGTGCTCCAGAGACCATCCACAACATAACAGCACAATGTAAGATGCAAGGTGAGACACATACACTGAGAAGCATAACTAAGTGGTTGGGAAACCAGACAGGAACATATGTGGTGCATATGGACTAGAAGTCCCCAACTCCTTATGGGAGACCACCAAAGGGGGTCGAAAACAACAGGGCTAAGTTCCAGTGGGACTCTGAGTTCCAGACAAACCTCATGAAGAAAGGAATGATACATCTAGGCTAGGCTTTTTTCAGTGTGGGATATCCCCATCATTCATGACAAAAAACAAACTTTGAGAAGCTGGAATAAGGAAATGTGGAGCATTTCACCCCCAGCAACCACCTCCAGCTTTAGGAATACAGAGTCATTCCTATACTACCAAAGAGACACCTGACCTAGGAGGGGACCAGGAACATCACAGATGCTTGAACCACTTCAGATTAGATTGTCTCAAATTAGCTCTACTTCCCTACTTCAGTCATTCCCAAGTTTAGTCCCTTGGGAATAACTGAACCTCTCACCTGTCTAAAGCTGAACTCAGACAATCTTCAATACAGGGAGTGCAGAATTATTAGGCAAATGAGTATTTTGTCCACATCATCCTCTTCATGCATGTTGTCTTACTCCAAGCTGTATAGGCTCGAAAGCCTACTACCAATTAAGCATATTAGGTGATGTGCAACTCTGTAATGAGAAGGGGTGTGGTCTAATGACATCAACACCCTATATCAGGTGTGCATAATTATTAGGCAACGTCCTTTCCTTTGGCAAAATGGGTCAAAAGAAGGACTTGACAGGCACAGAAAAGTCAAAAATAGTGAGATATCTTGCAGAGGGATGCAGCAGTCTCAAAATTGCAAAGCTTCTGAAGCGTGATCATCGAACAATCAAGAGTTTCATTCAAAATAGTCAACAGGGTCGCAAGAAGGGTGTGGAAAAACCAAGGCGCAAAATAACTGCCCATGAACTGAGAAAAGTCAAGCGTGCAGCTGCCAAGATGCCACTTGCCACCAGTTTGGCCATATTTCAGAGCTGCAACATCACTGGAGTGCCCAAAAGCACAAGGTGTGCAATACTCAGAGACATGGCCAAGGTAAGAAAGGCTGAAAGACAACCACCACTGAACAAGACACACAAGCTGAAACATCAAGACTGGCCAAGAAATATCTCAAGACTGGTTTTTCTAAGGTTTTATGGACTGATGAAATGAGAGTGAGTCTTGATGGGCCAGATAGATGGGCCCGTGGCTGGATTGGTAAAGGGCAGAGAGCTCCGGTCCGACTCAGACGCCAGCAAGGTGGAGGTGGAGTACTGGTTTGGGCTGGTATCATCAAAGATGAGCTTGTGGGGCCTTTTCGGGTTGAGGATGGAGTCAAGCTCAACTCCCAGTCCTACTGCCAGTTTCTGGAAGACACCTTCTTCAAGCAGTGGTACAGGAAGAAGTCTGCATCCTTCAAGAAAAACACGATTTCCATGCAGGGCAATGCTCCATCACACGCGTCCATCACAGTACTCCACAGCGTGGCTGGCAAGAAAGGGTATAAAAGAAGAAAAAATAATGACATGGCCTCCTTGTTCACCTGATCTGAACCCCATTGAGAACCTGTGGTCCATCATCAAATGTGAGATTTACAAGGAGGGAAAACAGTACACCTCTCTGAACAGTGTCTGGGAGGCTGTGGTTGCTGCTGCACGCAATGTTGATGGTGAACAGATCAAAACACTGACAGAATCCATGGATGGCAGGCTTTTGAGTGTCCTTGCAAAGAAAGGTGGCTATATTGGTCGCTGATTGGTTTTTGTTTTGTTTTTGAATGTCAGAAATGTATATTTGTGAATGTGGAGATGTTATATTGGTTTCACTGGTAAAAATAAATAATTGAAATGGGTATATATTTGTTTTTTGTTAAGTTGCCTAATAATTATGCACAGTAATAGTCACCTGCACACACAGATATCCCCCTAAAATAGCTAAAACTAAAAACTAACTAAAAACTACTTCCAAAAACATTCAGCTTTGATATTAATGAGTTTTTTGGGTTCATTGAGAACATGGTTGTTGTTCAATAATAAAATTATTCCTCAAAAATACAACTTGCCTAATAATTCTGCACTCCCTGTAGAAGCTGATTTCTCCTACATATATAAACAATCATGTTCCTTCTGTCTCTAATCAGGCACGGTGGCCATAAATAAGGGTAGGAACATAAACTGCCCAGTGATTTGACAGAATTGCCCTCGCTCTCAGTTATCTCTTAGATAACAGACAGTGTTATATCAGATGCAGATACAAATACAGCCTGAACCCTTAAACATGCACACATATGGCTTTTAGCTTTACCCACAAGGTCAGTTTCAT
Organism: Maylandia zebra; assembly: GCF_041146795.1. Classification (NCBI taxonomy): domain Eukaryota; kingdom Metazoa; phylum Chordata; class Actinopteri; order Cichliformes; family Cichlidae; genus Maylandia; species Maylandia zebra. Next base: position 22,842,849 of record NC_135173.1, on the reverse strand, counting down.
AAGTAATAGCCCAGACACACAAATACAACACATCTCTGCAACTGTCTGTAGAAGCTTTACCGATCAAAGATGGTTTACACTTCAAAAGCTTTCTAAAAACAATGATAATAAACCACATTTTCTTAAATTACTATGATTTTCTATCAGTTATATTAACACCAGATTTCAATGCTTGTCTGCATTAAATACACATGCATTTGCTATTAAATGTAACCTTCCTGTTAAACCTCAATAATTTCATTGCATCCAATTGATTTGTTGGTGGAATGACCCAGTTTCCCCACATGAAAATTTCATCTTGAACAAACACGCATGTTCAACACATTGCTGGCAACACAAAATCACTGCACAGGATTAACACTCACACATCATGAAAACAAAAGGCACATCTAATCACACACACACACACACACACACACACACACACACACACACACACACACACACACACACACACACACAGAGTCCACAAGGCAATCTAGACATATAGCGCAGACGCCGTCTCCCCTCCCCCTCCCTTTTTCCTCCGTTTCTCCATCCAGCCACCAAATCCACTTAGAGGCCAGTGTGTGACTCGCTGATTGTTTTCTCTGTGGCAGCAGCTGCTCTGCCTCCCTCCTCTGCCTCGGTCACCTAATCAACTGTCAGTCAGCTGGAGAAGGACTGAAGAGGTCGGAGATTAAAATTTCCTTCAGTAATGAACACATCCAAGGTCTCTAATCCTTCAGAGCCCAGCCTACAGATGAATTTAAAGCAAGGATCCATCAGATTTTCGTGTCTTTTATTTATACAAATTATGTCAGAGATGTGGAAAGCAGACTCTGCAAAGACTATTCACCAAAAACAAACAAATAAATCAAATAAACAGAAAAATAATGCAATCAGCAAGGCTCACTAGGGCTGGGGTTTGCTTGGATATCCTGTGTTTTTCTGAGAGTAACAAAGGTGGAAGACCTAATCTACAAACAGGAAGTAGCAAGTGGCTTTAGCGATGATGCTGAAGAGCTTTTTTTTTATTTGAATAAAAAAAACAAAAAAAACCTAACAGACAGCACAGAGTAACCTGGCACTTGATGTTTGGCTTTTGAAATTTCCGGGGTTTGTGGTGGGGGAGACAAACAAACTCAAAAAGCCTGAATGGAGGTTGCCAATATAGCATGTACTAATGAGGATGATTGTACGAGCATGAACCACATCTAACCTGTATCTGTGCTAATTTTTATTCAGTTCAGACACACAAACAAAAATGTTCATTTTATAATCCTGCTTTTATAGCGCTGAAACAATACGTCATGGGGTATTTTATATATTTGTTAAAAAATTTTAAAAAAGAAGCTACTTAAATATAAATATGCTTATTTTGATAAAAAGCGTATCTCAAGTAGGCCTGCAATGTGCAATAACAATATGACTTGATATAAGTAAACAAATATTAAAGATTTATCGTAAAAACTAATCTAAAACATTTAATTTACAGATAAAATATTACATGGTAACTTCCTCTGGTCTGTTTTTAGCCATCCAGCCACTTTCTGTAATCAGCTGTTCAGCTCTGGAGACATCAGTGTACAGAAATCTGTCGTCTCTTTAATATAATGAAACTAAACTGCACTCCTCTTTTGGAAAAATGAAGGAAAAAAAAAAAAAAAAACACAAACTCAGCAACCATCTTTTTCCAGAAACTATGAAACAGGTTCTCAAAATAAAATCCACAAACCTCTGAGCAGTTTCAAGTAGGAACTATTTACTTTCTGTTGAACTAAACCCAGCTGAACACAACCCATCCCTTTAAAGTGTGCCAAGTGCGTCGCCTATTTGCACACTTTTTGCTTTAGTAAATACACAACTGACACAGACATGCTTAAGCACAATTTTACGCAACAAGGTCAAACGTTTGTTTAAGCTTGAGTGCGTGGCACATGCAAATCACATGACTTTTGTCATGTGATTATGTGCTAACCGGTGTTAGCCAGTAGATCTCATCAAGTTTGTGTAAAACTGACTAAACATCTTTTGTATTTGTTTGTTTGTTTTTTACATCTACATAATCAATGATAAATGCAATCCAACAGATTAAAAATATATTGTATAGTTAAGATACATGGTGTTGCAGCAGATGCAGATTCACATGGTCATTTTTCAAAATGCAGCTATGCAGGAAGATGACATCTGACACGTGATTGTGGACATATGTTATTAGTGTGAGTGTGTGTGTGGGTGTGTGTGTGTTTGCTGAGCGTGTTATGACTCAAAGACCCTTTATTCACCCCCATGTAGCCACAGCGGGCCAGCTTTCACACCCTCCTCAAACTAAATTAAACCCCACTGTTTCCACCTTGATCTAAACTAGACACACACACACAGTCATGCATCTGTCCTGAGCTTGATTTGTACACACTCTCTTTCTCTGGTGGACTTTTAAGCGCCGTGACAACAGCCAACCACAACGCAGCTACTCCGAACCCTCGAGCCAATCACTAGTCTCCCTTCGTTTTTTGCCGCCCAATGAGAGCACTCCCTCCATGGATGGTTTTATACCAACGGCTTTCATCATTGTTCCAGATGAGATTGTAGCTCTGCTGCTGCTCGGCTCTCCTCTTCGCACCAAAGAGCATCTGCTGCCTGAGAGGAAACTGAGAGCTTTTCATTAGCGCCACAGCTGCAGACACGGCAGACTCCCTGATGAATTCATACTGTACGTTTCACAAAAAATATTAACTGTCGCTCCTTCTTCATCGTCTCTGCAAGCTGTTTATCACTCATCCTTGCTACGTTACACTGGTTTCCATCATTTACAGTGTTCATCATGCTTTACAATGTTACAATACATGAAAGTGTCCACTGCTCATTAGGAGAGCAGCACACCATTATATTTGTTAAGGATTCATCTATCAACTCGACATAATCAGTATCTTAAAGACAAAGACAACTAGCAAGCACTGACATTTTAGAAGCTGAAACCTGTGAATATTTTGGCAGTTTTTCAAAACAAAAAGGATTCACTGTGGAGCGAATAAAAACCATTTTCAATTTTTAATTGTCCAGAAAAAAGAGACAAAAATAACCCACATTTAAAGCTGCTGTCTTATATCTTTCTATCTGCTGATGCCATCATTTACTAATGGAGAAAGAGAAAAAAAAACAACCCAGACACAACTGGAGATTTCTTTAGGACAATGTGGAGGCGGATCTAAAAGCAGCACCTGAAGACAGTGAAAACATTTTTCATCACAATAACAGACATTTAGGTGAAAATCCATCTTACCTGATGCACCTCTGTGAAGCTCATCAGCAGTGTCGGGTTATTGTTACCAACTAGCTGCTTATTTGAAAACGAGCGAGCGAGTCTGGCTCCTAGCAACTGCTGTCTGACGGGGAAGGTTGAAGAGGTTACGCTGTCACAAGGACCACAAGCCTGAATGAATGAACAACGTGCAGCAGAGAGAGGAGGAGGAGAAAGTAGAAGAAGAAGAAGGACCGAGCTTTGACCGCCTGCACATCCAAACACTAACTAATTGCTTTATTAACATATAAATAAAAAAAGATGAAAATAAGACAAAGGAAAGGGGAAACACGGGCGGCCATGAAAACACAGCGGCTGCAGGCTTTTGTTGTTGCGGCCAGTGTTTAGAAGCCCAAACAAGACAGACACGAGCTAATGAAGAGCCTAATAGAGAGGACTAAGCTGCTTCATTGGTATGCCTTTATCAGTTATAGGTGGTCATCAAAGAATCAGTTGATTTTTTCCAAATGTTACAAAAAGGTACAAAATTCTCATCAAAATCTTCATCAAAGTCTTCAAAATAACCGTTCAGCTCTAGTTTCAACAACATTGACAAGTACATCTATCAGAAAAAATGATACTTGGATACTGTTAGTACAAATTACTATCAAATTAGATACTTTTTTGCAACAGTATTGATACCAACACTTCTGTGTTCACCTCCTCCAGCTTAAACAGAACTTCAGATAGCCCCTCCCCTCAATAGCAGCTGAACACACAGCAATAGTAGCGCAACTAACATGACACTGATTTTTACATCTTTAAGAATTTCAAGAGGTCAGTAAAGCTCTCATGTCAGCAACATTGAAGTATTAAATCTCTACCATAAATATTACCTGCTCAGCATACACATTTAACCGTTAACCTTTTAAGTGTTAACAATTATCTGTTCAGTTACCATTAAGATGATCATTTTAGTCTCGTAAATGTCACAAAAATGGACAACATTCTCTTCAAAATTGTTCAAAGTCTTCAAAATAACCCATTCTGTTTGACCAAAGCCCCCAAATTCTCCCAAAGTCCTTTTACAAAGGATTTCCAGAGGTCAGTAAAGCTCTAGTTTCAACAACATTGAAGTACTAAATAGTTATCATAACTGTAAACCTGAGAGAGGACTAACAGAATAGGTGTTGTTGTGGTAGATTATGTAGCAGAAGAAGATGCACTGACTAGTTTTTGGACATCAAGTAGGATTTATGCTTCTGTGGTAAATCTCCACCGCAGGTGCGTCATAACCACCAACACTTTTAAAACTTTACACCATAACCGGACATGCACCTCCGCAGACATGGTGGGTACATTTCTAGGAAAGCTTTGACCAAATTCTTCTAATGCTGTTTGTGTGTAAAATAAAAAAGCTAAATCACATGTACATGGGACCTGTGAGACAATGTCACTTCCTGCACATGCAACACATGATTTGGTAACTTTGGGCTATTTACAGCAAACTCCAGTACAGGACGATGACTGAACACTGAGACAGAGATGCCGTACAAACTGCATCTATAGATCCCGTGACTAAGGCCACCGAACCACCGGATCCTACCTGCTATATTCGTATTGTGCCGTCCCAGTTTAGAGTCGTGCACCAAAGTAGGACAGGCTGCAGGACAGAGCAACTTTCAGACAACCTTGGCAGAATGACTACGCTTTTATAGCCACACAAAGGAAAGTGAGACGCAAGAAAAGAGGCATGGAAGAAAATGTGACCAAGAAGAAAATGAGGGTAAAAAGAAAGACTGTTAGGACAGGAATAGTTTACATTTTTTTACACTGATCTCAGCAAGACACCTTTGACTGTTTTTCCTTTCAGAAACACAGAAAACCTGAATTTCTGACTAAGACTAAAAATCATGTCAGGGGTGTTAAACTCATTTCAGTTCATGGGCCTCACAGAGCCTGATTTAATTTTAAATGGGCCAATTCTGTGAAAGCATTGCACAATAACTTGCATTTTTAAAAGAACATTTTTCTCTAGTAGGAATGTGATCAGGACCAGTACTTACAGTACCTTTTGAACTGCTCAAAACACAAATCTACTTGTTTTTATTGTAGGGGTTTTTCTTAGTGTTCTCAGAAAAAATGACACTCAGATACTAACTGATCTTGAAATTTACTATCAGATTAGATACTAATTTGCAGGTATCGATACAAACAACTCTGTGATAACCGCCTCCATCTGAGCAGTCATCTGAAAGTCACATGGCCCCTCCCTTCACTAGCAGCTGAACACATCAACAGTAGTCAACAGTTAACTTGACACTGATACCCTGGTCTTTATGAAGAATTTCAAGATGTCACTAAATCTTTCCATTGTTTTAACAACATAGAAGTATTAAGCAGGCATCATAAATATGAATATATATTATGTGTATGTATATTAATATATTAATGTTAACTTGTCATTAAGGTAGCAGCCAGCAGCTATGGCTAATTATAGAATAATAACATTATTTGTGGGTTTAGACAACAATTGTTATGTTAATAGAAAATATTAATTAAAACAATAACACAATTATTTGTGTCTAAAGAGTACTATGTTTCTCTAAATCTCCCAGACTGAAGCTAAGGAAGGTCTACCAACAACTACACAGACACAGTGCCAGCCTGCCTTAACAGGTATTTGATCAGCAACAAAAATACAGTCACAAGTAGGGCTGCACGATTAATCGTTAGAAAATCGCGATCTCGATTCATACTTATGTGTGATCTCATTTCCAAATGACAACGATTTAAAAAAAAAAAAAAAAAAAAAAAAAGACGATGACGATTGTACCGCATTTTGATCCGGGACGTACTCTGCATGAAAACAAGCGCTCACTCTTCCTGCTCAACAAATGACAAGGGCGGAGCCTTATACCACGTGATACAGAAGCTGTGCCGTGTGATGCTAAAATTAGCAGGGAAAAAACAACGGAGAGCACGTCAGGGATGACGAGAAAGTGACAGGAGGAAGAAAATCCGTCCCGGTCAACCACCCAAACATCAATAACGGGAACCTTATACAGCGCTTCCCTATACGCGTCGAACTCCCGCAGGCACAAAGAAATTACGGAGGCTATCACTTATCACCTGACCAAAGATATGGCTCCCATCAACACTGTGCAAAACGAGGGATTTAGGAAAATGATCAACACCCTAGACAAACGCTACACAGTGCCGTCCCGCAACTATTTTTCTATTGTTGCGCTACCTGCTCTATACACGCAGCGTCGAGCAACGGTGGAGACGGAATTTCAAGCAGTACAACATTTTGCGGCAACGACAAAACGTGAGACATTTGTTTTTATGTTTATTTATTGTTTCTATGTTCAGTCTCAACTGTTACGAAGTTGATGTGCAGTTAATAAGTGCAATAAATATTTATACTGGAAAAGAGAATCGTGAGAGAATCGTGATCTCAATTCTAAGCCAAAAAATCGTGATTCTCATTTTATGCAAAATCGTGCTGCCCTAGTCACAAGGCTGTGGCTAAATTTACATAAACCAGTACTGCTGTAATTTTCTTTTTTAAAAATGATTTCTCTTAATTTTGGCTTTTTTAACTCTGTGGTATTGAAAATAGCATTGAGTACTGAGTATTTCCCTGGGTGCAGGTTTTGATTTTGACATTATAGTGCTGTGACAAGCATGCTCTGTAAACCATCTTCTTAAAATGTTTACCTGGGGCATAATCAAGATTTTAAGAAGCAAAAACCATAATTCCAAGAGAAATACACCCGTTGCTCCACTCCCTGAAAAATATGACAGCATTAAGCGTTCTTTATTTTTTCCTCATTTAATGAATAGCTCATGTATAAAACAGATGAGGGACAGCCTGAGATGTCTTGAGATAAATAAGTGTGATTTCTTATCTTAGTTTTTTCACAGTCATTCAGTCTACATGTAGCTGCAGTTTTTTGGAATCGGTAGGAAATTTATGCAATGTTTGGTGACCAGAAGAAGCGTTGAGTGTTGAGAGAGCGGCAATCCAGCAGCAAGGATCCCGACTTCATCAAACTGAAAGCGCCACACCCAACTCTGGTCACAGACTGCTTTGTTCTGGCTCTGGCCACTACTGTCTCTTTCTCTCTCTCACACACTGCCAACAGCATACTGCAACAAAGCAGTGGCAGACAGCAGGTCACATGGTTGTCCTGCCTGCTTCTCGTACTGTGCATGTATTCAAATTCCTCTCACATGTATATCGGCTGCCAGCTCCCTTCAGCAGGGCGTCATTTGGCTACGACTCCCGACCCGCAGCCGAGGCCGCAGTGACTGAAGCCAGACTCTGCAGCCTGCAAACTAACTGACAGAACGAATATGAAACAAGCACTTATTATAGATGGTAGTTCAGCATTTAGGGAAGTGACACAAGCGTGGAATAACGCAGCCCCCCTTCAGTCTGTAGGCACCATGTCAAAAACATTTAAAAAGCGAACCACTGACACACAAGTGAGATGTGACATTATCGACTGCCTCGGAACCCCAAAATGACACGGTGCTAATTGCAGAGGGGGGCAAGAGTTTTTCTTACTACTGATTTAACCTCACAGGCATTTTCACAGGCAGAGTCTGGCAGACTTTAGGGGAGAGTGGCTGGCTGAGCTAGATCTGTCAATCTGGGCAGCGACTCCATCAATCTGGTGTTAACACAGTGAGACAAACAGTGCAAGCATCAGCATCATGAGCAGAGCTAAAACACATGGCAGGGCCTAATACTGGCCACCTGAACTCACTCAAGGGCTTTAAGTGCATGTTCAACCATTTTCAGTTGCTGCTTATAACTTCATATGAGCATAATAATAATAATAATAATAATAATAACTGAAGGAATTTGAGATTTTTCAGCATTTCTGGATAACTTCCTCTGAGGTGCGTCCATTGTTTCCAAGAGCTGAGGTTTGGATTCTGGCTCCCCTCAGCTGCTTAACACATAAACTCAATAAAACAAACAAACAAAAAAAGATCAATGTGATATTTTATGGATGACTCCAAGGAAATGGCCTTTAGTCGCCCTACTAATCTACTCAAAAGCCATTTGAGCTCTAACACAGTGAACTTGTAATCTTAAGAAATGAATGGAACTAATGACTGACAGACCACTGTTCACTTAAATGTATGGTCTGGGGTCATGTGGATCATGTGAGCACTAAGCCACACAGAAGTGGACAAGGAAAGGGAGACAAACTGGAAATGTTCACAGGGAAATTCCACTTTCATACAATTTGGGTTTTATATCAGTTGTGATAACTCTGCTCGCTCCCAGTTGATAATCATGAAAGAGGGTAAATGGCACCAATATTAACACAGTCCTATAGGATTTGTTTATAGGTTTTATGTACCCAAACTGTCAATTGTGATGGATCTTTTCAGAGAACATGTTTCCATTTCATCTTTAAATGGCTCAACGCGCCTTTACAAAGTATGCAAACAGTTTTAGAGATAATTACAGCATTTGAGTGTACTCACTACAGGCATAATTTCCAAATAAAGTGGTTAAGATAATCTGTGAACCAGACTCATTTGACTACTTGCGTATTTCGCCCTGCTAAGCAAAAGCCATAAAGTACAGTAGAAAATGCTACTTTAAAGATACCACAATTATTTTCTTAACTGTATGTGACGTAAAAGACGTCCTTTACTTTTACATTTTAATGCTCGTTAGCGTTTTGGTTTTCTGGCATACAAATTCAGTGTTTTGATCGTTCTATTCACAGAAATAACAGCCAGCTGAAACTGTTGCACTTGGTAAATGATTTTAGGAGAATTAAGAGAGAGAAAATGATACATGTATGCATATATACTTGAATATGCAGCAGTCTTTAATATAGGACTTTAGCACAAACTCAGACAGCAGTATCTTATCTCCTGTCCCAAATTGTTCTTTGTAGTGGTTCAGTCCACAGGGAGTAAACTAAAACTCATGATATAATTCATTGGAGGCTGCCAGCTGCATTATTAGGACAGGTCTTTACTGGAGCCAGGGACAAAGCAGTTTAGCTAAACGTAACGTGTAGCTGGCGAGGATCAACTTGAGTTCTTGTGGTACGTGACACTGTTTCCAGGTTCTTGGGCCAAGTCACATTCTCTGTGGTTAGTTTTTGCAGAACTGCCAAAAACCTGAAGTTCCTCCAATGGCTACTTGAAGCTGTTTCCAAAACTGAATAAATCCCATTGACTCCCAGGCTAAAATGCCAAACTTTAGAGGTGAAATAAACACTTTTACAGCCTGGTATAAAAATGGTTTTGGTCTGTTTAGCCAATTTCACTCACTGTGACTGTTGGGTAAAGCTTAAAATTGTAAATTATTATGGGCAGTCCACTGTTGGTGATCGATGGGTGACAGTAGATAAAAACACTGAGCTGCTTGGTTTCTCTGATACGCAGGTTTTGTTTTAAACCTGTTTCTACACAAGCCTTATTTAGCATCCTATTAATCAGCCTTAGCTGTCCCCAGGTCTACCCTCTCATGCAGTAGTTGACAACACGCTGACCACACACAGCTTTTAAAGTCAGAGTTCCACCGAAAATTCCTCGTTATATACCATAAATATACTGCCTTCAGAAACTAGTAGAGACATATAAGGGTAAGAGACAGGGTCTTAATCTGCAGAGGGAGTCTCACTGCTGGCTGATTTAAAAGGAATCCTTCAACATGTATCAACGCCTAAACTCGCTCGCTTAATGATCCTCGTTCCCTGTCAAAGTCTCTCTTGCTGCCTCTCCATCTGTAACCAGCTAGGCAGGATGGAGGGGAGAGGTGCCGCTGGCTGCTCTTTGCCCCCGGGCAGTGCCAGGGGACTGATCCATGCCCTCACCGGCTGCTACCTACTGTAAGAACCACAATCAAGTGTGCCTATTCTCTATGTCAAAATAAGCCCACCAATAAAACCAAGACGTGTTTATTTCCACAAGGCGAATACTCGTTAAATGGTGCCTAAAGCAGTGACAGCCATAGCATGAGGTTAATGAATAATACAAAGGAGATGTGAGAAGCGATAATGGATGCAGAAATCCACGGAGAGCCGGGCTTTGAGCAGCTGTAGGAATAACAAACAGCGGAGCCCCCACCAAGAAACAAGCCATGTTGGAATCAAAAGGACTTCTGCTATCATGCTAACAATCTGCACCACTGACACTTTTTATACTGCAGTAAATCCTTTCAAGAAGCTTCTGGAGAAAACAAAAGTGAAAGGTATTTTAATCTCATCAGACAGCTGCACAAAAGAGAGGTAGGAATTCTCACCGGCTGTCTCTTTGGTTTGGACGCAGCTCCTTTGAATGTTTTTCTCTAAATAACACCTAACAAGTAAAATGCGCTCGTGAATTAACCCCACCTGCAGATGACGGACGTAATAAAGGGATAAACGTGTCTGTGTGGGGATTATTTGTTGGATTCAGGAGTTTGTGAGAAGGACTTCAATCAATGAAATGAAGCACTTAAAGACTCTGTATCTGACAGCATCCACGCTCTTAACAAGCCAGCTTCTGTCTTCACGGTGCACATGTGTGACAGAGGTCAGCAGGTCACAAGGCGGCCTCAACTAACAGCAGAAGTGTGACAGCAATCGTGTTTGACTGAGTGATCCAGCCGGCTGGAGAAAATGTGCGACTGTTTATTTTAATGCACCCGTGTGCTGGTGTATGTAAAAATGAGCTTGTTAGGAGCAAATTGAAGGACACAGCAACATCAGATGCACGAGACTACAAGCTAAACCACCACTGATAACAGGATTTACACAATCAATACTCTGCCAGTGCTACATTGTATCTTCCTTCAAATCATTTTGGGAATAAGACAGATTAGCGAAGGCATTAAAGAAAGCCAAGACAGTCTTCTTTATATAACATTTTAAAATGTCTTTAATCTCGTGGCATGAGTATGTCGAATCTAAAATGAAAACGTCAGCGTCTTCCAGCATACACTCCTTCATCAGGCAGTGAAACAGATTTCGTAAAAGCACCGGGTCTATTCTAGTGGTGTTCCACCAACACATTGTGGCAACAGTGGATGCACCACCAAGAGGAGGTCTCTTCTAAACATGGATCGAGTGTAGGAGTTTAAGAGGGGGTTAACACAACAACTAAAGCTTTTATTCTAGAAAATAGATAAGAAATGAAGCTTTATAAACTCCTTTTAAGAAGACCAACAAATATGTTGGTCTCTACTACATTTGTGCAGTGTTGGCAAGGATTTCCCTTGCTGCCTTAGGTTTGTTGTAGATGGCTGCGCATAACTGGAGAACCCCAAATGAGATAATGCTTCAGGTTCAGATACAGATGTGCAATCTGCTGACAATACGCAACTGCAAAAATGATGGGGAATAAACAAGCATGTTTCTGCATGTTTGCATGTGTTGGAGTCCCGACTTCAGGTCAGGAGATGAGGCTTGAGGTGAGGAGGAAGAGGATAAGATTTTATTCAGTTGGTGGTCAAGTTGTCTATTTTCTCTATGTGTTTTAATTTTTTTGTTCTCCGATGATAAAATATAGATATGATTTTTCATAACTTGAGTTTACAGGTGCACGCAAATGCCTCAGAGTTCAACATGGGAGTCTATGAAGACTGACACACTTTCGATCTAATCAGGCTAACTTTTTTAACATTTTCTGGACAACAGTTGAGGCCTCGGACAAAACCACAACATGTATTTCTTGCTTTGAACAGACAGCTTTGGTTCTTTCTGGGATAGCGCTATATCTTTTATATTATGAATTTATATCTAACAGATGAAAAAAAACACATTACTTTTTATGTTCATCAGAATCTAATAGTAAATGCAAAACGTCAAACTGTGCACAGACATGCCTCGGTGCTCCACAATGCATCGCAGTGACTGTTTTTTGAACAATGTCTGTGAAGGTTTGTTTCCTCTCACACCACAACCACCACAGTCCATGTGGGTGACACCTAAAATAAAACTGTGAGAAATCTCATACTATAGTTGAAGCAGACAATAGAGGGGTCTAAATACAACGAACACATAAATAAATATGGAATAGTTATCAATTTAAGGCCTTCATATTTTCATTTACATTTGACTGATCAGGGTTAGAAAATGTGAGGGCAAAGCGTAACAAAAAAAAAAAAAGGTGCATAAACGAGCCATGGCCATGGTAAATAAAATAAAACTAGTGACAACTGAAATCTGACTAGTTAACTGCAGTATCTTTTCAAAATCTTTTTGTCAGCGTGAATCCAAAGATAGATGCCTCACACACACGCATGCACACACACCATTCACACCATTGTGAATGGCTATATAAATACACCTGCTTAGAGATGCACATAGCTGCTGACATGCTATATGTGGCCTTAACCTCATCCTGATATTGTTTTACATGAAGCCTTGAGTATTGCTGCAGCAGGTTCAAGAATGAGTCAGCACCTCATGCAAGGACAAAGAGGGTCCAGATTGTTCACACAGAAGCTATTTCTCTTCATAAATGTAGTTGTTCACGGACTTAAATCCATTTGAACTGAATTAACTCGTTGTGCTTAAGCTATCAGTCAAACTGTCTGATCAACAGTCTTTTAACGTGCTTATTTATGACAATAACAATAACCAATTTTACGCTGCAGCTGCACAGATTTGACCCGTTTCTTCTTTAAAAATTCAGACACTTGGCTTGGTAAATATTCCCTATTCATACTACCGTATAAGCCTCTCTTTTCTAACCCTTCCTTCACACGTTTCCATTTGCTTTCCTGTTTCACATCAACCAAACAAACTGCAGATGTGAGAGCAATGAACCACAAGACTATGATTTATCCATTTTGCATTAAAAAGTCAAGAAAAACCCAAATCTAGACACATTGGTCCAGAGCCTCAAAACAGCTGTAGAAAATAGATTAAAGACTTCCACTGTTTATGAATTATTGAAATGACTGGTATTGCTCTTTTAGTGCCTTGAGTGCTCTGAATGTGTTGTAGTGTTTATATTAACTTGTGAGGAAAAATAGCCTCAATGGCTGCTCTTCCGCTTTCACAAATGTCTTCATCTGCCACAGATTTAAAAACGAAACATCTCTGGGCCGCTTTGGAGCTCCTTCGGCGCACTCACGAGCCCATTCGCCAGCCAGCTGGAGCTGTCAAAGCAATGTTTTCAGTTCTGCTCTCAAGGGCCTCGCCACTTACATAATGACTTGCATGAAATGTTAACGTCAGCAAAGTTGACACTGCAAAAAAGCAGCAGGTTCCTTATCCCGAACCGGCAACGGGGAGAGTGAAACCAGACAGTTGAGCTCAAGAGCACCCGGAGGTGGTGAGAAGTGTTTGTCTCTCCTTGCCTGTCAAAGACGTCCACCCAAAAGTGCTGTTATCTGTTTTCGTGAAAGTGCCATCACTGTGGCATTTCATGCAGATTGCCACAGGGAGCGGAGGAGGAGGGTAGAAGTAGTACTGGGGCTTTTGGAGCTAGTGGATGGAGACCTTGATGGCACCGGTGGTCTGACTGAGGCCAAGCAGGCATGTTTTAACCTGTCAGCTGGTTTGAAATCACCTCATTTTGACTCAGACTCTCACTCAAGCATTATTTTATTTTCATCCTCAGCCCGACTTAACATCACAAAATGGCTTGTACTTTTTGGTATTACATCACACCAATATTTCCTCTACCTGCTCTCTCATTCCAATCTGTAACAGGCTTACAGCTTAAAATCCCTCTTTGGTGTTGACAGCTCTACTTTTGTCGACAAGAGTTGTGTCAGACTTGTTGATCTGATGGATGTGTGTCAAATTAGTGCATTCTTTAGTCACTAAATTGCATTAAAAAGTTGAATTACCTACGTTTCGAAATCAAACCATTCGGAATCTACGATCAGGCCGGAATCAAAGTATGTTTAGACTGAAGGTAAAGCAGAACACTGCTCTAAGTGCACGCTGATCAACAGGACATAATACAGGATCTATACTGAGCCTCGTCCACAGCAGCTGAACATCATCCTGCCCTGCTGTAAAAGAAAAAAAAAAGCAGCCATGCCCCATCAGCAGCAGCAGCGTGATGTCAGCAAGCTGAGAGGCTCGCGCTTGACGAAAAAAAATTTCACCACCGAGCGTCATGGAGCTCACAGAGCGCGTTAGCAGGGAGGTAGATGACACAAAAACAAAGCCCCGCAGCTGCAGCTCCAGCAGCCCGTCCTCTGCGACACAGAGCCCGCCCGGGTCAGCGCCTTGTCCGTTTACACCAGTGCGTCACGTTTATCTGCTGCACCCCGCCAGATGTGGAGTCTCGCATCCACCAGCCAACATCTGTAACCGTACCCGCACATTTACTGCATTATGTAAGAAAACAGGGTGACATTCATCCGAGGCGGTGGCAACGGTGGAAGAGAGTGACGTGAGAAAGGTGTAGGGTGTGTGTAGGCATCATAAGGTGGAGGGTATTTTTGAATGACGGTGTGGGTTAAGGTGTCCTGATGAAACATCTGAACTGGGGTGGCGGGGTGGGGGGTGGACAGGAGGCTGCAGCCGATGAGCTGACTGATCGAGGCAAACAGCAGCTCCGCAGGACGGAGGTTTGGCATTCCTCACCCCGGTGTCTGCTCTTACTGACAGCGGGAGCTGAACAACACAGAGCTGAAAGAAAGGAGAAAAGGAAGGCTTACCTCCTCCACCGTGCCTTCAGTCTGAGCACAGCCCTCCGCCACAGACTGTCCTTTTTGAAGAGGAAGAGCAGACCTCCTCACCAAAAACACCCGTGCTGATTTTTTTTTTTACCGCAGGGAAAAAGCCGCCGTCGGTAACAGAGCGCGTATCCGGCTGCTCAAATCTCCAAAATGTGCCGCAGATAAGATCCGGTCCCTCTGTCCGTGTCGTACTCCCGGCAGCTTCTGTTTTGGGTGCTCCCGTCACGTCTGCCCTCCTCCCACAGCAGCTCCTCCAGCTCCTCTGTGCTCTCTTCTCGCTCTCTCTCCCTTTTTTTCCTCTACGAGCCGCGGTGCTGTTACCGCGCGTGGACTCGCGCTTGCGCGTTCACGTACACCGTAGGATGGGCGCTTTATAGCAGTGATGCTGGTGGGTGGAGGTGGGAGACTGCTGTGAACCAACAGCGATTGTTTTCACGTCAAGACCTGAGCAATAAAAGTAGTTTTTGTTAGTTAGTTTTTTTCTGAGCAGAATTAACGTGTTGGCTCTGAGAGTGTCACTCAGATCATGACGTGCTGAGGGGTGTGGCCAATACTGACACACCCAATATACACACACAGGAAGATGCATAAATTGGAGTAAAATATCTTTGTACTTCTGGAAGATTTACGACTGAATTTAGTGGAGGTTTTTACAGTATGGTGTTTTGCATTAAGCCAGTTATAAAATGACCAATATACAAATCAGTACTACCTGCAGAATCAAGTACTTATTTTGAAGATGAAATCCAAGCCAAGGCTTACCTTATTTATTTAATACAGATCACTGAAATGACACAGAAAGCTTAATTTTACTGTCTGTTTTCTATTATTGTTTTATAGATGCAATCATGTAATTCTTATCGACGCGTCAGATTAAAAATCTTTTGTTTTTCCAAGACTGACTGGGCCAAAAGGGCAGCAGAGAAATAACCATTAAAAATGAAGAAAGAAACAAACACAACTGACTCACAATACAAGCAAGTGAACGCAGGTCTATGTCTGGGCCTTGATGTGCTTCCAGCTTCCCAGTGTGTCCTTAGTAGAACTGACTTTACTGACATGTTTCTATTATTTTGTGCATGATTAAAATATGCCACCAAAGATCTATTAGACAACGAGGCTGAATGTGTTGTGGATATCTTACATCCTTCTATGTGGGATAAACCAAATGTTGAGTGTGGAAAAAAACAAACAAACCCAAGGGCTGTCAGGGACTTTTTATAGTGTAGCATGAGTGTATCATTGATTTAATTACCACTTGCTGTCAGAGACATGTTACCAAGAGACCTAATTATGTGCAGACATTCTTATGTGATGCCAGGATGGATTCACATCTCTCACGACCTGTTCTGTGACATCTCAGGCACTTCCAGTGTTGTCTTTGGGCTGTTTAGAGAGCCTCAGCGACGTCTCCGATGTCTGTCAGTCTACCACTTTGGGCCAAGACAAAACATCTCGGCATCAGTTTGATGGCTGGCCGCAAGCATTAATGATCCCCAGAGGATGAAGCCTAATGACTTTGTTGATCCCTAATACTTTTTTGAGCAGAAACCCCTGTGTGCTTTTCTTTTTGGTTAAAAGTTAAGTGTCTTAACTAGTAAATGATTTCCTTGATGATGATATTTATTGGCTGCACATATGTTGTACTCAGGGACAGTTTAAAATATGGGTGTGGACACCAAGGCATCAAACACTGATTTTGAACTACAACTCACAATGAAAGCTGAAGGCAGGGGCGCCACCAAGGGGGGGGGCAAGGGGGCACTGCCCTCCAAATTTGCTGACATTACCGGTAAGTTACTCCATTCTGGGAAAGTGAATCTTAAGCTACTTCCACTATGAAAAAATTCCAGAGGCACCCCTGGCTGGAAGCTGTTTTTTTTTTTTGGGGGGGGGGGGGGGGGGGGGGGGGGGGCAAAACTGATCATAAAATAGTGTGATGTGATGTTATCAGTCATAGGAGTCGAGCATAAGGCCTGGGGCCAGAATCAGCACAGCAGTGAATCCAATACATTTTGGAGTTTTAACTGTAAAAGTTTTACAACTTTTCCTACTGGTAAAGTAATAGATAAACAATGAACTGATAGAAAAGTTGCTTTTCCCCCCGCTGTTTTATTTGTGTGTTTTTTTACAGTGGGTCAAAAAGAGGATATTGTCTGTGAATTAATAATAACTTTGCTTTATAATAGGACAGTCTGGGCGATGAGCTACCAGAACGTTTCACTGTAATTTAACACATTTATTTCCTTAAGCCCAATGAGCGGCTTCTTTCATTTACTACAGCAACACTTATTAAAATTGAACATCTTTCTTATATTATGCTATATTATATATTTTAATATAAAGCTCCTTGAGGTGACTTGTTGTGAGTTGATGCTATATAAATAAAACTGAAGTGAATAAAATATTAAGATGTAACAGGGAGTAAAAGTGTAATTCGATTTCTTTACACTGACAGAAAACAGATTTTCACTGCTTAAGATCAAAGTGGGCTGTATGTGGCCTACAGTGTAGAATCAGTTTGACATCCCTAGTCTTCACTGGAAAGTTTAGTTAGCAAGATACAGCCATAAACTGCACAGACACAATACCAAGGAGCACACTGATTAAATACTAGGATTTCACTCACCTCAAACTTCCGTTGAGTTAGTATAGAGGGGAAAGTTATCTAATGGGGGGTGAGGACTGTTTTTGTAGCAGGTTGTGCTCATGCTTTTGAATGCTCTAAAGCTGGAAATTTCAACATAGCAGTCTTGACCTCAAGTGGCCACTAGAGGAACTGCAGTTTTTGGGACTTCGTTTTTGTTGTTGTGTTTTTAGGCTGTTACTTGGTTGTACCTACATTATTTCGTATAATACTTTTCTTTTAAATGTAAAAACAAACAAAATGTGTTTACTGCTAAATGATAAAGAAAATAATTAAGTTAGTGGTTGGAACAGATGAAAGGGCAAAGAAGCGATGCAACTGTGACACCGGTAACAGCGGCATTTTTTCATTTCCATTTTTTTAAACTTAATGTGTGAAAAATGTCACAATAATTAAGCAAAGACAGAGAAAGAAACTACAGGTTTTTATCAAAGTCACAGATCACCATGCTTTATCATAATCATCTGATCTCCTTTTCCTTCCCTGATAAACATTTTGATTTTCTAAGCCTTTGTAAATCTTTTCAAACTAATCCTCACAGCACAGAACACAGAAAAACCTGTGCTTTCCAAAACACCTGTGCACATGTGGACAGAGCCATACCTCAAAAAACACCTAAAACTCTCAACATAGTGGCATCAGATTAAGGAAATGCATGTGTCTGTTATCAGTTACATATGTTTCTGTTTATATTACCTCTCTTATATTACCTAAACCTCTGTAATGCACGCTGAAAAGCTAAACTGTATCTGGTAACCTCAGTACATGGATCCAAAGTTGCAGTGAATTTGGAGGATTTGTAATTTGTTGAAGCTTTTAATAACAACAAACTGATCAAGTATTGGTCCCTGGTCGCAGCCGTTGGAATCAAACAATAAATTATTGTCAGAGTTATAAAAAACTCGGAGTATACCGGAGCATTTCTGCTACGTCATTATAAGAATTAATCACAGGTTTTTTTCTTCTTTGAGGCGTGTGATGACAGCGGGCTGGCTGTAAGTCAATACTGGCTTCACACAACACACCTTTGTGTCACGATGGATTTGTCATTGGAAAGGTCACTGTCGTTTCATTTTCGTTTCCACCGCAGGGGTGTTCAGTGAAATGTAACTCCTTTTGAGGTACGGACACACCACACACAGTAAATCTTTGAGAAATCTTATGAGAGAAGATTTAGCAGCCGATCTCAGATAAACTGCTCCAGCGCTGCTTACTCTTGACAGATAATACCTTTGCTGGCAGGGAACTAACTCTCTTTACATTCAATATGTGTGTGTGTGTGTGTGTGTGTGTGTGTGTGTGTGTGTGTGTGTGTGTGTGTGTGTGTGTGTGTGTGTGTGTGTGTGTGTGTGTGTGTGTGTGTGTGTGAGGGAAGAAAGACAGATCACATGCACTTCTGTAGCGGGTTTGAAAACATCCCACCTGTTTTTCACAGGATCGGTTTCCAGCCCGGTGACATATTTACCAGCCAGACATGTTGAAAAGGAAATCCTCCCCTCGGCCCTGAAAGCTGGAATCCTACTCCGTGTCGTGGGGCCCTCTGCTCACGCATTCAGGCTAGCGTCAGCGTCCAAAATGACAGTAGCTCGACATTAAATTAGAGGATCAGGAGCTGAGCGAAGAGGCCGGGGTGATGGAGACAGTCGACTAGAAACGTTTAAATGGAGGGGAGTTTAGCCAGGAGGCCGACAGGGCTCTACTGACATGAGAAACCTGAGATAGGATGAAGAAAAAAATCAGTATCCTCGGGAACAGAGGAGACAGTAACAAAGACACCTCTTGCTATTTGACACTTGGAAATTTTTCTATTTAAAACAGGGTGAAAATTGGCCCCGTCTCACAGTGGCAACATCTGTATACCAGCATGAACACACACAAAGCAAATAACATATATATTTTAGTTCAAACTAATGTTTTTTATATAAAATTTATAAAAGACGGGAATCCACTCTGTTTGGGTTTCCATTAAAGTCCTATTTTTACAGCCAACCTGATGATTTTTTTTTTATTTCTTTTGCACTTTTACATCTGACTGAAATAAGACTGAAAGTGCTGAGTTGTGGTGGCCACAAAGAATGACGTAAATGTTGTTAAATATTCTGTCTGGTGAACAATTATTTCCCATACAGTATATCTCAAATGTGTTCTGGGGAAATCTTCCAGTCTCACACCCACCTGATATGACACACTGTCTAATACCTGTCTCATTTCCCAGCCGTGCAAATAAGTCGGGCATCCCGTCTTTTCATAATCTCCTTTTAATTTTTTCTTTGTGTCACAGTTAATAATATCTCATGATGTGACTTTTATGACTCATGAAACTAAAAAAAAACACTGCCGGTCTTTACCTCATACTTTTTCTGGGAAATTCGTGGATGGAAGCATAACTGGATGAAAAACACGAGATGAATCAAGTTAATCACAAAATAATCCCTGGTTGTACTGAAGCACAACGGAGAGAGAAGGAAAGAAACTACAAGCTTTCTTTAACAACATGGTTCACCATGCTTTACCCAGATGATCCACTTTTACTTTTCTACACCGAAAACAATCATAAAAATAATCAATAGCATTAGCCTGTTAAGTTTCCACAGAAATCTTCTCAAAGTAATTCTTGCATCTTTGAAATGAAGATAAAAGTTTGACAACAGAAAATGGGTTATTAAAATAAAAATAAACAATTTTAACTTCTGTTTTCAGGGTTTTTTTTTCAATCTTTAACTTATTAAACTAATAATATTATTTATTCATACTTAAACATTTTATTTTATATACCTGTACACGACTTCTCTAATAACTAGGGTGGTGAATATAGAAAATGTTTGCTAGCTACCTTTGCTAATATTAGCCTGCTCACTAAAATGTTTTAGCTAAGATTTAATACAGCGATATACGACAATACATTTAAGTTGCAACAGACCATATACACCAGCCACTTTGTTAGTTAAACCTTGTACTAGTACCAGGTTGGACACATTTTACCTTCAGGAGAGACATAACTCTTTTTGGCACAGATTCAGTAGGAAAGCATTCCTCTGAGATTTGAGTTCATGTTCACACAATAGCATAAAAATGCTGAAGGTTTGCTCTCTGCACCGCCGTAATGCACATATCTTATCCAAATATCCAAATTCTGGCCCTACCATCTAAATGTCGCAGCAGAAATCAAAATCGAGACTTGTCAGATCAGAAAAGGTTTTTATGGTCTTCTGTTGTTCAATTTTATGAGCCTGTGTGAATTGTAGCCTCAGTTTCTTCTTGTTTCCTGACAGGAGTGGTACTTGATGTTGTTTTCTACTGCTGTAGTGCACGCGCTTTAAGCTTATGTTAAGATCTTCAGAAGTACTGACTGATGGAGTTTTATGACAAATGTTTGGCTAGCTTTTAGCTACCTGTGTTTTTATTTAAGCTAGCTGCACTGTTCTCTGTATTGCTTTGTGCCAAATGACTTACACAAAGTTTAAATCTTTGTTACCAGTTCTTTACACTTACATTGTAACTTATTTTACTAATACTTCTAGACATATATTGATTTATGTTTATGACTTGTCTGATAAGCTTTTAATTTTGTAGTACTTTCCCAAATGGCGAATCTTTTTCTGGAATGAATGAAAAATTCCCACAATCTTAAATACACCTGTCTCACACCTGCTTCAGTCCTGACTCCTTGGGCATCCCACCATTTCAAAATCCCTTACGAATTTTGCAACGTGTGACTGTTTCCGGATTATGTCTGATGATCAGTGCTTCATGACTCATGAGATTAAGAACAAAAATAGAACAGAGCTGAAAGGTAGATTCAGAGGGCCACCATGTTTCCTGATGTCTGGGAAATGTGGGGAATAAACCACATGCAGATATTTTGGAAGATCTAGAAAATCTGTCACCAAATACACTAAGAGATGTGATGTGATAGTAGTGGAGTGGACCTAATTGCAAAATGCAGAGACAGTCGAGACAAAAACAAGTCTTTGTTGGCAAAAAGAGCTAAAATTAAAGATATAGATCAAAACAGAACATGGGAGCTGAAAACAAAAAGAGATCAAGCATAACAAAAGACCAAAGGAAAAAAATTATTTACACAAATTATGTTTTTCCTTGTTTGTCTGTTTGTGACAGCATGATTTTAATTTTACTGGATAAACTAAATAATACATAAAATTAAATATACAACAAAGACTAAAAAGATTAATTGCCACAGTTCAGGATAAAGTATTTTATTTGGATGTCCAAACTCACTGACAATGTGTCACACATAAAAAAGCTATAGAAAAAGTATAAGTATACCTGATCAATGTTTATTGACCACAGGACTGCTGAGCTGAATTGTGAACAATGATATTCTTTTAGGCCATGAAATTAACCCACAGTGTATTTATTAGCTTTTTAAGGTGACTTTGTAGGCCATAATAATGAGAAGAAATGTCATCAAAGTCAAAGAATGGGAACATAAAAATCTGTTCATATGGTTTGGGTTTTTTCTCTTGGCATGAGTTAAGGATAGATGCAGAGCTGTAAATGGACTGGTTCTTATATGGTACTTTTCTAGTCGAGCACTCAAAGCACTTTATATAACATGCCTCATTTGCCCATTCATACAAGCTCTTTTCTATGTTTTTTCTACCTAAGCGCTTTGTATCTAATATTAACACTCTGATAGATGAATTGGAGAACAACTTGGGGTTCAGTATCTTACCCAAGGATACACACAGGCTGGAACCGAACCACCAACCCTCCGACTGGTAAAGGCTCATTTAAACAGACTTTTAAACTGAGGAAACTAACACAGATACACTGTAGACTTCAGTTATATCGTATTTCTTTCAGTCCTTTAACTAATACTGTTTATTATGTTTTTGTCTACATTTTGTAGTAGTTTCACAAGGACAGCAAATTTTAAAAGTGTGTATCTGAGCAACATTGTAGTGTATATCACAGCACAGCAGGTGTTGATGCTTTAAAAGATGATGACCTGGAATTGGCTGCAGTTCTATACGTTTGCTAGCTGAATCCGTGTTGCCAACTCCTCAGTAAGGCAAATCGCTATTGGCTGTCCTAAAAGTCGGTAGAAGTCGCCAAATGACGTCATCGCCTAATTGCAATAATTGGTCATGCTAATGTAATTGTAACCTACATTGCTGGAGAGAGAAATAACATCATGGAAGAGACACAGAGTGAGTAAAAAACGTTCTAAATGCAGTTAGAATTTATTTAGAACTACAAATTAAATTTATTTTAGCAATTATTGTTTTTTAATGTCACAATTCCAACCCTGCTCCTCTACCCGGGCCTGGACCGGCAGAAGGGACCTGAAATTGGCACTCTGGTGGAGTTACTGTGTGTGTGTGTGTGTTTATAAGTAGTTTTAAACCTTGTGATCCACAAAACAGCATAACAGTAAAAGAATAATTGAGTGCGTTACAATATACAAGAATGGACATAAGGGGCTTCTTTCAAAGAAGATGTTAGATGGTAGGTGTTATTTTATATATTATGCTTTGTATGTTGTTCAATATATTTCTATGCAAAACAAGAGGAATTTCAATACACAGCAGTATATTCACAGTTTAAACCAGATATTTACATACACTTTATGGAAAACACAAGAACATTTTTTTACTGTACAACATCAATTTAGAGTAAACTTGTTTTGTTTTGGATAAGTAAATATTGAAATATCTTTTGAATTAGTCAAATGTCAGAATAAAGAGAGACAGAGCTGTCTATTTTTTATCACTTTCATCAAATTTAGGAGCACATATACACTAAGTTTATTGTTAATTAATAAGAAAACTCCAGACGATTCCATTCTGAGCTGAAGAAGCTTCTGATAGGTTAGTAGAGTCCATGTGAGTAAATTGGTGGCACAGCTGTGGATGCATATAAGGCAAAACACAGAGCCTGTTTCTGTGACATGGGAACATCAAGAGATGTCAACCAAAACACCAGGAAAAGAAATGTGGAGCTCCATAAGTGTGGCTCAGTTTGAATACAATTTGGTGCCATTTGCAATTAAGAAACACAGACAATTTCTCTCTTTACTCTTAAAGTTAACAAATATGTTTTTATATTTATCAATCTAAAAAGAATAAACATTTAGTCTGATTTGATGTTACAATTAAAAAAGTGTTTGTGTTTTGATCTGAAGAGTACATAAATATCTGGTTTCAACTGTAGATTTGATGATGTTGGTGTTTGGCTTGATTGTCAGCACAAAGAGGGAGAGAGGAGCAGAGAGGGAGATGGAGAATGAGGACAGAACAGAGAGGGAACAAGAGCAGGTGAGACACACATGTTAGTCAAATGGTTGTTTACCAAAAGTATCACCGTATCATAGGTCCTCATGTATCTCGTACCTAGTGTTTCTTATATAAACTTTTCTCAATCTAAATAGTGTACTTTGGTAGAATTAAAAAATAAGTGTAGTGCAGGTCTATGATGATTTTTAGTGCTACTATCATCTAGTTCTGATTCTTGTTCTGTCTTAAGTCCTCAGTAGTCCTGATTTTGAACTGTTGTAGTCCTGTTTTAATTCCAGATCAGTTCTGGGTCTGGCTGAATTGTGGTTTAGTCCTCGTGTCTTGATACAGCCCCGACTTTGTTCTGCCTTGCTACTTAATTAAAAACCTAGTTTAAGGTGTCCTTCACATGTGATATATTTTTTCCCTATATGAAGTCATTCTTTTTTGAACAAAACTCAAAACAGAGCCTATTAATCTTTCAGTCATTTCTAACCCCCCCCCAATCCCACATGCATACTACCCTTTAGGGCTAAGCCCCGGGTGTATCAAATGTCTGCCTCCGCCTCTGCTTCACAGTCTCCTATTTCACCTGAGTGCTGACACTAAAATGCCACTACACCAATTTTTATAAGAGACAATAAAAATCCCTTTGGAGCAGACTCCTTTAGTGATACCGTACAATTAAAGGCAAAAAGAGGGAACTTGATAGCTCAGAGCTGCCACTCAGCCAAGAGCTGGTTTGTCAAAACAATGTCAAAACAGATTGTCAGGAGAGACTCCTCCCAAAAAGTCACAGCGTGGTTGCTTTGGATTCAGCTCAGATGTCAGAAATTTGAAAAACAGAGCAATTGCAATAAGGTCTTTTCAGATGAATGAACAGGGTGCCATCATTTGTTTGTTTATTGAGATGTTGTGAGTGGTTGTAACTTTCTACTTTCCTGTGGCAATCCCCTGAGTGCAATGTGATGATGTGATTATATCTGATAACCTGGCAGACGTTCACAAAGCTGGGCTGTGCAATAGAGAGAAAAACCTCAAACAGGAAAAAAGGTTTCTCCTAACACGCTACGGTGCTGTGTACGCGATCAGCTACAATCTCTGCTTTTACTGATCAGATCTGTAGAAGTAAATGAATTCCCCCCCTGGAAAAACAAAACTTTAGGTGTGTTTAGTATTTCTTTAGGGCTTTCAAGCTTTCATGGACTTTCTAAAAATGGAAACTTGACTGATAACGTACAGTGAGCTGACTCATCGCACTGACAATAAACGTAGCAGGCTTGGGGGGATTTTTCGTGACTAAAGCTGATTTTTATCTGTCCAGTTGAGTGAAAAATCCCAAAAATAGTTTTTGAATAGATTGCACTTGTTCCTGCAGTACATGCACATTCACTTAAGGCGTCACAGACCTTTAACCTGGATTGTGGATGGCACAGTGAACTGTGTTCAAAGACAAGGATTTCTGGACGTGTTCCTGAAGCCATGCAGTGATTTCCACGACAGGATCCTGCCTGTTTTCAAGGATGGCATGCACGGATATCCATCACTGATTTTCACTCTTGTCCCTTGTGTACAGAAATTGCTCCAGAATCTCAGAATACTGTGATATTATCTACTGTAGATGATGAGATATTCAAAGTCTAGACATTTTTATGCTGAGGTGCACTTTTCTGAAACTGTTGCACAATTCGTAGATACATTTTTTTGAAGACTGAGGAACCTCTTCTGAAAACCTGACCTGACCTGTTGTCAGTTAACCTAACTGGTTTCAAAATGTTCCTTCAGCTGTTTCTTTTAAATACCACTTACTTTTCTAGCTTTCCCCCCCTTTGTCTCAGAGTTTTTGAGATGTGTTGTTTAAAATGAGCTTATATTTCTTATTAATGTCAGTTTAAACAGCATTTGATGTGTATACTGTGAATAAACCCGGTTCACGAGATTTGCAAATCAATGATTTCTATTTTTATTTACATTTTACACAACGTCCTGTTTTGTTTCTTGTTTTTTTTTTTTTTTGGGGGGGGGGGGGGGGGGGGGGGGGGGGGATTCTGCAATTCTGTTACTGGTCTATTACTTTAGTTTGTCACTCCCCAACATTATAGCTCTTCTCAAGAGCCACAGCTTCTTGAAGTTGCTTCAAGCACATAGGAGGAAAGATGATGGCGTCACAAGATTCCTGAGATAATCTTACCTAATAGGACATCATTTTTTCTAACACACTGCTGTGTTTACTTTCACACAAAGTAAACACCTGCTAAAAAAAGCCATTTTCTGCATGTTCCCTCTTTATGCTCTCTGTGAAAGTCTTCTCCGCTTCCCCTTGTCTATAAACGACTGCTTTTCCTTCCTTTACCTGCCTCCTTTTAATATACATCTGAATGATTGACCTGTCAAACCTAATATGGGTTTTCCACCGATGACATCGATGGCTGCTCTCTTCGTCACTTCAAGGGATGTTGTGTCTCACTCTGCTTTCCTTTTGTAGTTTCCTGGCATGACTGCTTTTCTGCATTATCTAACATGTTAGGCCACTTAGGGACTCCAGGTGGAAACATATGTATGATTATAATCGGGTGCAAAGCAACATCTGGTTTTCATCACAGAAGGATTTGGTGTACTTGTACACTGTCCCAATAAAATAAACTCACAGTAAACCAAATGAATGATGCACTAATACCTTGAAATACCAGTTTATACTTCAGAGATTTAATTTCACTTCAGTGCCTTGTAGTACGGTGAGTTGAACCACTGGTTCAGTTTATCCCACAGCAGCAGCAACACAGTGTGTTGGCCACCACCAGCACCAGCATGTACTGTAAATAGTTTCAGTCACATTTGCTTTGATGTAGCAGTCATAAAATCTGATGGGCTACAGCTTTTAAGGTAACTGGTGCTTATCATATACCAGCTAAACCCACTGGTCTGTACTGGCCCTCTTGCTCTTCAGCTTATTCAAGTGTTATAAAGGATTTAGAAGCTACTGAGCACATGAGCTGCCAGGGTGAATCTCAGGTTGTTGTTTTATGCAGCACCGCCATCTACTGTTCAAACCAATGAATTAGCAGATAATGTTGACTATTGTCTCCATCTTCCACAAATTAAACATTATACACCCCTTCATGTTTACCGGGCCAACTATACATTACACCTACAGGAGCTGGTTGGCTATGGAAACCTATCCCATGAAGCTCCTGGTTCTCACTTTCTGTGCTGGTGCCTTTGTTACCAAGTCAGCAAAGCTTTGGTTATGTTGGTGACTTTTACGCACCGTGCGTAGACAGATGATTATGTGAGAAAATCCCAGCAGATCCCAACAACGGTACCATGTTCAAGGTCACTTCAAACTACTTTCTGTCAGTTTCTGATGCTCAGTTTGAACTTCAGCAGGTCGTCTTGACCTAAATCACAATAGACATTAGCAAGAGTGCTGCACTGCAAGCAATTAAAAACTGATTTCTTAGACATTAAATTAAAAAAGAAAATTGCAAGGCCAATAAAAAGAGTTTAAAATAGACAATAATATTAAAAACAGCAAGAGGAAATAAATCAAAGCGATACCGACACAGTTAGACCTCATTTTAATGAGCAGTGGTGTGTTTTAGTGTGGTGAGGTCAGCGTATGCACAAGGATGATTAATTACATCTCTAAATGATGTGGTTAATTGTCTCCTAGAAAATTTTAGATCCACTGCAGAAATATTAATCTTCAACCAATTTGATTTGAGCGTGTGCAGGCGAGTGCTGATCATTTTTGGGTAAAGAAAAACCGTGAAGGTGTACTTTTGGTCAAGATTTTAACACTAACCAAGGAAAAATAATGAGGCCCATGAAAGTGTAAGCAATCTCTGTAAGCCAAAAACTGTTCTGAACTCATAGAAGTCTTTTCTATTCTTAAATCTTCAGGATGTCAAAGAGAGATGATATCCCCAATATGGTTCTGTTTCTTTTCTCTTTTTTCTTTTGCATTAATTTATTTATATTATGATAAAAATTAAATGAAATCCACAGTTTAAGACTGTAAAAAGTTCAGTAAAGGCATTTATTATCTACAGTCAGTGAGCAATGCTGTTAAATAACCAAAATAATCATGCAGTAAAGAAGCAGCCCTGCTAAACAGAAACCTGGAGAAATAAAAATAAAATGCATTTCTAAATAGTGACACTAGAAGGCGCCACTGCTCAGTGTGTCTGGTAATGACAAAGACTGGACGCTCACAATAAGCAGACATGCTGTGGCCTACTTAGTGCTGACTCTTGGGGCAGCTAATTGTGCAACTCTAAATTCAGGCTGGCTTTGCTGATCTCTGCAGACAAAGGATTGTGGGTAACAGCCTCTGCTGTGCATTGTGTCCAAGAAGCCATACAGTAACATGAGTGCGCGCAGGTTTTGTCCGAGGAGGAGAGACACCTGATCCTGACACACAGTGAGCTTGTATGAGAGTCGGCAGACAGTGAAAGTGTACATGAGAGGATGAACACTGTTTCAAAGGAAACCTTCAGTTCTACATGTCTCTGAAGTCCTGTTTGCACACATCTACACGTCTGTGAAGTCTGCATCACTAACAGGGAGGGTGATGGGTTTAAACTTTGTGATAACAGTGACAGTAAGAGCTTTTACTGTCTTTCTCTTCACCTACTCTGCTCAATTCAAGGCTGCTGTGTCAATGCTGAAGCAGGACTAGAGGGAGGGAGAGATTACCCTTTCCTTGGCCTTCACTCTCACCATGAAAGTGCTCAATAAAACCACGACGTCAGCAAGCTGTCTGTAGGGAGGTGCAATGTTTAAGAAATCATTTTTATTCAGATTTTAACAATTTAGTGGTAAAACTGCAAAAATAAGGCCATCCATCCGCTTCCGCTTATCCTTTTCAGGGTCGCGGGGGGCTCTCGAGCCTATCCCAGCTGTCATAGGGTGAGAGGCGGGGTACACCCTGGACAGGTCGCCAGTCTGTCGCAGGGCCAACACACAGAGACAGACAACCATTCGCGCTCACATTCACTCCCGCATTCACACCTATGGGCAATTTGGATTAATCAATTAACCTATCCCCACTAACTGCATGTCTTTGGATGGTGGGAGGAAGCTGGAGTACTGGGGGAGAACCCACGCAAACACGGGGAGAACATGCAAACTCCACACAGAAAGACCCCGGCCTGATGGTGGAATTGAACTCGGGACCTTCTTGCTGTGCGACAACAGTGCTAGATTAATCCAAGATTAATCCATTATAATGGGCAGCAGATAGGACAGACAACTGTTTTCACGACTTTGAACTCCAGTCAGCGTAGTGAAAACTGTTCTCTCACTTATTTACTGAAAGTTGATTCGCAGTCGATTACAAGCTACAGATGCAACTTTCTCTATGCACGTGTTTCCAGAATAGTTGACTTGGTGATAGAGTAACATTTTTAATCCAGCAATAGTTTGTTCTCAAGGCAAAGTTAAAATAAATAAATAACCATCAGCAACATACATCGATATGATTAAGTTCTTCTGGATTATATTATGGGATATCCTTGCTGTAAAAAGGCAGTTTAAGCCTGTGGACCTTTACTGACCAAGATTTAACCCATCAGCTTCTGACATCCAACAACAGGGCAAAGGTCTTATGGGAGAGGTGATTGACATGGAGGAGAAGATAGATGAGGAATCCCAGCTGACATTAGCATCACAAGGAAAGTAGACTGAGAAGTACCAGGGACTGAAGGACTAACTAGACAAGATGTGGAAGGTGAAATCCAAAGTAGCCCAGTGGTAATGCAAGCGTTAGGAGCCGCTATTGTCATCAGCATGTTTATATTAAATTCAGCAGAAAGCAGAACCCAAGAAACAACCAGCAGAACTCAAAACAGACATGAGCTAAAGTTAACAGTCAACACAAGTTTACCAGCTTTATATACACAGGACGTAATCAGGGAAAATGGAAACATAGGGGTAACAAGGAACAGTGGAAACTAACCAATGCCACTGACAAAAAACACTAAAACTTATAGCAAAGCACAAGAGATTGAGGACTCACCAAAATAAAATAGGAAGTAACTGAACAGGAAAAAACAACCAAGTAGACTTGACAAAACATAGTAAACATAGTAGAATGAACTGAAACACGAGGAATTCAGTATAAACTGCAACTCAAGTCAAGTAACTAGATTTCATAAAGCAGCAATAACTAAAACTAAACTTAGAGTACAATCATAACTAAAGCTTTTTTTGTACTACATACAAAGAATACAAAATTTAAAGGGAACGAGGGGTGGCTGTAGCTCATGAGGTGGCACAGGTCAGCTATTAATCAGAAGGTTGGTAGTTTGAACTCTGGCTCTGCTCCAGCCTGCATGCCCCAAGTTACTCTCTGATGCATCCATTGGAGAATGAGTCCATTTACTGTTTAACGCCATAAACACGGGAATCAACAGGAATAAAGAATAACTAAGAACAATGAAACACATGTCAGAACCAAATATTAAGTACAGACATAAAACCCAACAATGATGCACGTGTCAGATTACAAAGCAAAATACACATCAGGTGATGAACGCTACTTAACCTGTTTTTAATAATCGTTATCAGTATTATATAAAGTCCTTAACTTTATATAATGATGGCCTGGATTGTTTGTCACCTTTTAGACCCAAGTGCTTTTTTCTAGTCTTTCAGATGCATTAAAAGCTTCTTTAGCTTTTTCATTTATTAGGATTTATGTGGATTTACAGTTAAAATCAATATGGGATTAAAGCAAATTCAGTCTTAGGCCAACACAGCTGGACATAATGTATTCTGCATGAATGTTGTAATGGATACTTTAAACTGCTATGAAATGGGAGATGGCAATTACACAATGAATGATATGTTCATATTTGCTAAATGGGGAAATGCTACGTTTAGACTGGATAAGAGATGGTCGATCAGGACGTGATGGTTGTGGCATTCCTTGTTGTGATCGATATGTGGCAGTCACACTCTAATGAAGATATAATATTGTTGAACCTCCAGACATTTATCAGTTGAGTCTGCAGCTTGAGTCAGCTTTATAGTGATGTTTGTATCTTTTAGGCTGTCATCCTGGAGCTTTGCAGCTTTTTAGTCACTGTTGCTACTCTCGTGGCTGCCTTTGGGTTGCAGCAAGAGAGCAGTTTTGGAGAACAGGCTCTAAAATAAGTTACGTATGTCCCATTTTATTCCCTGGCCTACCAAAAAAGATATATCAGAATGTGCATGGAAAGTTTTAGAAAAGGGGGCCTTGGAACTTGGAAGTGTTTTAGTTTTGCATCGGCATCCTGGAGCTACAGTATTTGAACATTTTTTGCCAGCACAAAAACGAACATTTAAGTCATTATCTTGATGTTCTTCAGTAATGCCACACATTAATGCAAATCCACACAACAAGATCCAGGAATTCATAAACACACTCCTGTGCACAGTGAATTTTCAGCCTTGGAGGTTCACGGTCTCGGACAGTTCTTGTTTTGATCTGCAAATCATGCAAAGCTACTCTACAAGAGTCCTAGATAATAAATATAAGGTTTGTGAGCCTAAACTTAGACAGTTAGTCCCTTAAAGTACTGAGAAAAAAAAGATCACTTAATGTGACAGAAAGGGCCGGAACAGCTGATAAAAAGTGTATTTTTTGTCTGCAGTGGTGAGAGTAGAGAAGCACAGAAAAGCAGATTTTATTAGAACATCCGATCTGCATCAGTTTAAATGCTTTCTGAAGGGATTAGCTGTCCACTGTCTGACTTTAACTCGCTACCCAGTGCTGGAAACCGAGATGGGAGGACGCAGGTACATGGGCAGCTTCTGAGAAGTGCTGTGAGTGCAGCTGATGCTGTAACCACTTACTTGCCTCCATCTGAGGTGACTTTACGTAAAGCCAACATAAGATTAAGGCCAGGAGGGGACAGCCTGCCTCTTGACGTTTAGTGCAGGGGATTAGTGACACAGCTTTATTTTAACATGCGAGCTGCTGTCGGCCATGGAAGAGCACGAGCACTTAAATGGTGCCTCAAGCAGCAGCTAAACATGAACACACAGAAAAAACTTTGTAGACTATACAGGAGTGTAGAGGTTAATTTGGGAGTCTTACAGCTGGTTATAGGGTATAATATCAGCTCATCCTCTGTTTGAGCCCTTTTGCTTCCCTCGATTGGCTGCCCAACACAAACAGAAGGTGGGGATGGCGGGTGTGATGGGCCACTCTTCCCCCAAAGACGTGTGGCTGAGATCTGTGCTAGGGATATCTCCTGTTTTTGACATCATACAGATACAGAAGTGAGAAACATAACTGAAACTGGATGTATGAAACAGCCTGCGTTCAGCTCACAGAGATTACTGTGCTTATGGTGAAAATCTATCACAGAAAAGAAAGTGAAGATCAGAATGTTGAGTTTTCTGCTTTAGGAAGTGTTTTGTATTTTGCAGCTCAGGCCCACCACAGCTGAAAATAGTCCTCTTGATCAACTGACCTGAGAGCTGGTAGCGATTTTTGGTGAGGAGTCAACAGTGATCTGTAGGATATAAGTGTATGTGACAGTGGCTGTCTGAAACTACTGACAGCTGATTAAAAAACACAAACAAAAACAAACTTTCACTTGCTCAGATCAGCCTCATCACTGCACTGTCTCGGTGTTCACGAAGGTTTCACACATTAAAAAGCTCTTCTTGCCTCCTGTCTGTTTTCTCTGCAGCGTTTCTTTGCTTATACTATTACAGCAAGTCAGTGCATTTAGGCATGTGGACACAGTCAAGGGAACCTGCTGAGGGTCAAACAGCATCAGAATGAGGAAGAAAGGCAATTTAAGTGACCGACTGTGGCTCTGGTCCAAATATTTCAGAAACTGCTGATCTGTGCTGGGTCTTTCCAGCACAATCATCTCTGGCTTTTACAGAGAAACATCCAGTGAGCGGCTGTTCTTTGAGTGGCTGCTTCTAGACGACAGAAAGGCGCCATTAAGTCAAATAACCACTTGTTACAACTAAAATGTGCAAAAGATTCAAACCAATTTTATTTATATAGCACCAAATCACAACAACAGTTGCCTCAAGATAAAATCCACCTTTCTCATACCAACAATGAGCTAAATTTATCAAATTCAGTCAAATTCAGGTTTTACGCACTATAACTTTAAACTAGTGACTGGTGTTTTTCCCCATAGATTTTTCTATCATTTCTATCATATCTTCAGTAAACATCCATGTTTTGTATGGCCTATTTTAACATCTCTGCAAGCAAAATGTGTGTTTCTTTGAAGGAAAGAAAACAGGAAGCATGTTTCAGTTAACAACCTTTATTGATTCCCCCTGCATGAAATACAAGTGCGGATTGTCATTGGATGGTTGCCAACTAGTTAGAACAAAAAGTAAAACCCTAAAACTATCACCATAGAGAAATATACATAAAAATATACCTCTGGAAAACTTCATATAGACATTTCCTAACAGCTTATAGTCAGGGCTCAATCAGTAGCAATAAAGACTGGTATGATGTGAACACAGAAGAAAAAACAAAACAAAAACAAGGCCCTGCCCCATCTCACCCAGACACTGGACAGACGGTCATGTTACAGGAAGTATGGCTGACGTGGGGAATGTAGGTTAATATTGCTTTACATAAACACAAGCTAGGTTCAGATTAGCTGGATTTGAACTGACTGCAGACAAACTGAATTCTTTGGCGTTTTATTCAGAGTACTTAAAACCATAAAACCAAAGTCTGAAATGGAAAAAAGAAATAAAAACTAAAAGCGCCTGCCTTTTAACCGTTCTTGCATATAGGATAAGCACCTGAAGAGTCCCTGCTTGTACCCCGATGGCGAGCTAACGTTCCTCTCACACAACATGCGTCTGAAACTGGGGTGAAAAATGGACACATTCCTTCAATAAGACTTGAGTGTAAGAAGCATTCGCACTCTCATCTTGAGGCACTGAAAACCCAGTTTCGATCAACACTTTAGGCGGTGCTGAAGAATCTGCGGGACTGAACGAGCGTCATTTCCGGCCTCTCATTGCACCTTTATCATATTTGAGTCACAAAGCCGATTGTTCTGTTCTCAAAATGTGACATCTCCAGATCAGAAATGCCTGACACGAGTCTGCTCAGCTTGTTTGACAATTACGTCTTAAAAAAAAACGCACAAATTATGGCTGCTCGTCACGTTCTATGAAAACCAGGACGCTCAGACTTAAATGTCATCGCAAATTGTGAGGATCTGCTTCTGTGAAGTGAAGCCGTCTCTTTCTCCAGCTTCTTAGCAACTCACTGACATAATTAGTGGGCGGGGGAGAGGTGAAGGCGATGGCATTGAACAGGCTCGCTGCTTCTTACTGCAAACACTAACAGAGTGTTTCCACATTTGTAGCTAAATCGTTTAGAGCAGGAAAAAAAAAAAGAAGAAGTGTGAGTGACGTGCTGGAATGATGCCTCGACACATTTGAGGAAGATTAAAGAAACGTTTACATGTGTTTAATGCTAAATGTAACAGATCATCGTCTATATTATAAAGTAAAACCATACCACACCCCAGGCTTCCCCCATCAACACAGCTTTAAGATAAACAGCACACAAAAACACAAAGTCTCCTTTCTGCAACGTTACAAGCTGTCAGGAGAGATATGTTGAACTTTAACATTCTCCTGGATGTCCAGCAGTTGGTTGTCCTGTCAACCGCAGCATAAACAATGTGGCCGAGAGAGGAAGCAGGAAAGAAAAAAAAAAAAGAAAAGAAAAAATCCCCACGTTGCATGTGACAACTTAGTTCAAGCTATGCTGCTTCTTCACAATACGGTTATCTCCAGAGAAGGGGAGATAGGAGGGTGAAGCAGCAGTGTCTGCGCTCTCTCGCACAGACACGCTGCCGCTCCTGAACACCTCCTTAAAATAAGTCTAAGGAAAAAAAAAACGAAGAAAAAAAAAGTGACACCTCGTAGAGGAGGGGGAGGAGAGGTGTGTCAGAGGGAAAGTTGAGGCAGGTTCGATTGTTTGAAGAGGAAATAAAAACGGTGGAAAGGAGAGGAGAGGGGGGTGAGGGTGGGAAAGGGAGGCG